>NC_141145.1:13424875-13799607 GCF_053477565.2 Lygodium microphyllum
AAACTCAATGATTATATCATGCAAGCCATCCAGTGTGATAATAGATTGTTTGAGAGGAAACAAAAAAAGCAAGAAAAATTAAGTCCTTGCTCATGGAGCCTAGCCCCAATCAAATACCCAATCACAAAATAAACCAAGCTTGAACTGATGCAAATAGAAAATACCAAATTCCAATCCTTGAGCCTACAAAAAAAGAAAAGATGAAGAGAGAATTATCTATGCCTATACTGTGGAAATCCTAGACACATCGCCCTAAATTGCCCAAAAAAGAGGGCAAGAATCCCAAGAGTTGCTACAACCATCCTCATGTAGGAAAACAAGGATGTTTGGTTGTAAATGTGATTGTACAATTGGAATTTGATATAAGAAAGGGTCTCTTGATCCCATCCATATCCATGGAAACTTTCCTTGTTAGAGTCCAGATGATCTTGTTGAAAAAGACCCTTTCCCTCAAAGCCCTAGTCGACTCCAGGGCTTCCGCATGTTTCATTGATGATGGTTTTGTGAATAAATACAAGAGTCTAGTACTTTAAAATACCAATCATACAACAACTAAAGTTGTGGATGGAAGACCTCTAAATAACATATTAGAGAATTTGGTAGTCTCCCAAGTTCCACTTTCAAATAAGGAGTAAAAATTTGACCAAGTGAATAAATCTTAACCCCATATTTGAGAGTGGGAATTGGGGGGATTGCTTATATAGTATCTAGGGAAAATTTCACCTTGAAGTAAGGGGATAAGATTTGACCATGTGTCCAAATACTAAGCACATTAGGAATTTCCAAACTTTATAAAAATTTCCAAATTTATGAATATGTAGTTTCTAGCATCTGGAGACATTACCAAGGAAACCTGATCACTCATGGTAACTCTTAGCGATCACAAATCTTGTGTATGCTTTAATGGCATATCTAGTCCTAAAAATCCAATCATCCTTGGGATGCCTTGGCTAAAGAAACACATCCCAAAATTGATTAGATTAGGCTATAATGAATGAAGCTGAGAGGAGAGAGGAGAGGAGCTAAAGAGAGAGAAAGATATCAAGAAGAAGAGGAAAGAAGACTAGAAGATGTGAGAGAAAGAGAGAAAAGAGGAGAGAAGGAAGAAGGACGCCATCGAAGTTGAAGATGAAGGTGAAGAGTATGTTCTTGATAATAACTAGTTGCCCTAATTTGGGACTCTTACACCTTATATACCCCATTCACTGTGACTGGGTGTCTATAACTCCTAGTTTGTATATATCCCACTTGTTACAATACATCCCCACCTTGAAGGATTTTTCCCTAAAAAACAAAGAGAATGGGAGGGGAGTGATGGGTGGGTTTAGGGAGGTTACAGAGTCCTAATTTGAGCCATATTAGAATAAAAATGGGCAGGTAAAGACTAAGGACAACATGCTATCTATGACCGGCCTGTTGAGGTAAACTTGTCATAACTTTTGGTAGGTTGCTAATCCAAATGGAGCATGCCACATGTCAAAACAGAGCTGATGATGAGTAATTTTGGCTTATATAGGATGCACATGCTTGAGATTTGGATAAGTACAAAATTGTTCTAAAATAGTGTGCAGTCTGTAGGCAGAGGGTGGTCAAATGGAAGCATAATCGGGTAGTCTTAAATCTATTGGGCCTCTTAAAGGTGGGGAAGTTCATTGACAATGGTTGCTGGGCACCAAGAGGCTTCTTCCAGGGTACGCCTTGCCATTTGATGAGGTATTCCTTAATGGATCAAGATATTAAGTGCTTATCTTTTTGCCTAATGATTGTCTTAGGGATATACTGAGTGATGCCTTCTTTATGTATGGGGAAAAGTTTTTCCACATAGTCCACTGAGGTGCCCATGAAGGGTTTCAATTGGCTAACATGAAACACATTGTGGATTTGAGTGGTAGGGGGAAGCTCTAATCGGTAGGCCAAGTCACCAAATCTCTTTAGGATCCAGTAGGGGCCATAAAAGTGGTGGGCCACCTTGTTACTGTTGCCCTCTTTGAGAGTGGAGTAGTGCGACTTGGGCACTTTCAAGAGGACCAACTCCCCTAGTTGGAATTCCAAATGCCTTCTTTTCTCATTAGCATAGAGTTTCATGGGTGTTTGTGCCTTTTGAAGATTCACTTTGCATTGCTGAATTAGGGCTTGCATGTGATCCAACTCAACCTGACTTTGAGGGTTTATCTTATCATTAAATAAGATTGTAGGGAGGGGAACCTTGTACCCATATAAGGCCTCAAAAGGGAAAACTCCAATGCTAGAGTGGGTGAAATTAATAAAGGCAAACTTAGCCAAGTGGAGCCATGTATCCCAACTGTGTTGTACATCATGGCAAAAGTGCCTCAAATATGTCTCAAGCCATTTGTTCACTCTTTCAGTCTGGCCATCAGTGTGAGGGTGGTGTGCAATGGGTGGATGGAGCAAGTTTGGTATCCATGGATGTGAAAAATGTCTGCTAGAAGTTTCTCATAAACTTAGCATCCTGATCATGTACTATGACTTGTGGTAAGCCATGCAAATTGAAGACATCTTCCATAAAATGAGTGGCCACCAAAGAGGCAGTGCAGTGTATTGGGTCTTAGTGGGGATAAAGTGGGCAACTTTGGTGAGGCAATCAACTACCACATAGATGTTGTTCTGCCCTTTTTTGGTCATGGGGAGGCTAGTAATGAAGTCCATTGTGATATGAGTCCATTTCCTTTCAGGAATAGGGAGGGGATGCAAGAGACGATAGCGGGCCTGAGTGTACTGTCTTTATTCTATTGGCAAGGAATACATTTGTTCAAAAAATCTTTGACATCCCTCCATAAAACTTTCCAATGAAAGCTCTTGGAAATCCTATCATATGTGATGGAACCTAGAACGGGCCGGCACTGGCTCGTGCACTAGCCGGACCTCTATCTCACGCGCTCAACAACCCCACGGCCTCGCGGCCAGGAGCGTTGATGACACATACATTGCCTTCCTAAATATCTTGCGTTTGTATTACATCGTTTGTAGTCCACTTTCCTCTCACCCACTACTTCTCAGAGGGAGTCCCTTACACATTGCCTAATGGCACGAAGCACAGACATAGGGGGTCCTCCAACGGCTGAGTGCCGCCACCCCTCTACGACTCTCCTACACCTTGGGGATTGGCCCCTCGGTGCGTCGCTCAACATATAAACATTTCACACAAAATCCACTCAAGGTACCATTTAATCATATATAGGAATGTACCATTATCCTTACTTCTCTATTTCCCCAGACCCCACGACTAGCCTATGGCTTAGGGTGTCCTGTCTCTCACTCAACGTGGGTCAAGGTCCTAATGAAAGCAATTGCTGTGCATCCAGGATTTTTGATACCTTTAAATATTTTCATGATTTATGTAGATTTTGGATGCTAAGTGCTCAAACAATTATGAAATCAATATTGTGCACATGTGGAAAACATCCTTTCAATGATTTTCAACTACTGTTCTTATGCGGCGTTGCACGAACCTAGCACCGAGGAAACCCTCGTGCTACTAGGCCCTTATTTTATAATTATTCACCGACCTATATGGCATGCAAACAAAAACCAGCAATCTTTGCATCATCTTACTCCGCATTTAGACACATTTTAACCACTCTACCCTCCCATCGATCAAATGTTGCATTGTTGTATAGATCTATAAGGCATTTTGCCATCATTTTATGTGTAAAGAGCGAAAAAAGACGCACTAGAACAAGAAGGTGGGGTTTAATTGAGGAAAATCCTCATGCTTTAGTCCCCACAAACATTCACAAACATTGTTCTTAATTTTCATTAATTTTCCGCACCCAAAATGCATTTTTTCCCTATTTTTTAGTGGTTTTCCTCTATTTTCCTTGTATTTTTCCTTATTTTCTGCATTATTTAATTACTAAAAATTCAAGATAGGTTATGGGCTATGGCCTTAGTTCCTTCTTGCAACAAAAATGAAAATTTAGTTGGTGTTCCTATCCATTCTTCCATTTTTATGCCCAAAAACCATCATTTTCCCTTGATTTTCCATATTTTACGTGTTTTAGTGTATTATTTTGAGCCACAAGATGCATGTTTTTCTGATTTTCTGATTATGATCAACAAGTACTCATGGAAAACAGCAACCTAAACAATTTATAGCCCACATGAACAACATTTTATCAATCAAAAGCCATGAAATCTCAAATTTCCTTTGAAAAAGATTTAATTACCGCTTATTTGCGTGTTTCGAGTTTCATGTCCATGGCTGGAAATCTGGAAATCAGCAGCACTTCATGCTCATGACGATCACAAGTCACCATTTCCAGCCCGTGGAGCAATCCGATCGATGCCGGACAAGCCTCCACCATTCTTTCTTCTTCCTTTCTCTTCCCACATGAACTCCCTCTTAGAGGAGAGAGAGGGAGGAGAGAGAAATATTGATTTTCTTTCTCCCTCTACAGGCTGCCATTCCTCGCACGGAGTGGAGCGATACGAAGCGGAGGATGAGTGTAGTACCCTATTGTGCTTTGTCTCATGGCTTACTTTCAAGCCAGCATCTCGATTTGGGGGGGGGCATTTTTTTCGCGGCGCTGCAGCCGCCGCCGCCCCCCTCAATCACGTTTTTTGGAAGGGGGGAGTGGCCCTTCACAAAGGCACCCCTTCACTTCTCATTTTTTGGGCACCTCCCAATTTTTGACTGGCCTTTTGGCCCTTTTCCCATCTCTCTCGCATACGGCGTCCGAATCGCGATCTGAAAATTTCTGTGAGCTCGTCTCGGTATCCCGCACTGACTGATAGCTCCACTGCCGCCACAGGCGCATGGTAAAATTACTAAAAATCCGCAAGTGTTGCCCGGGCATCCTTAGAGCACTTTGACGCTTAAAATCGTCCTAGGTCGAGCCGCCGCCTTTGACATTGGATATTTTTCCCTTGATATTCATAATTTTTAGCTATTTTTAGGCAATTCCCGGCACCAAAATTCCGCTCTCATTGGCGACCACGGGATAGGGCGACTCAACCCCTCGAATCCACGAACATATCTGCACATAAACAATCAAAGAAGCATCAAGCTGAAACAAAACAAATATATAATAAAACTCAGCACAATGCTCCCCCTACCCCTGGACAGAACCAAGGCATGACATCCACAAGGAGTAGGCCTAGCATCATCTAATAGAAGATCCAAAGCGAATCACTAACCAACTACTCCAACACAGCCAAACTAAAAAGAATTGTCAAAGAGGTTGCCCTAAGTGGTAGTTTGCACTACTTACCAACTAAAGACAACCCAACTAGGAGCTCCTACAAGGAGAGGACTCCTATAGCCTGATCAAGGAGTATTTTCTTTCAGTACATTTCTTTTTTTAGGGTTTTTATTTTATCAACATACTTGGGCATGTAAAAAGGAGGGAGCTGAGCGTAGTGACCCAAGGAGAACAGAGCATCGGTCTCAGGACCTGTCTCGGCACCCAAGAACCTACCAAGCCCTCGCAAGGCAACACTTAATCCTTTTCTAATGCTCACTTTTATTTTCGCTCCAACCTTCCTTGTTTTGTCATTCATTTTTTTTTTCCAGCAAGAAGCCACCCCTAGGAAGACAAGGTATCGGCCCCGGGTTTGATTCGTCCCCAAGAACCTACCAGGCCTTCGCAAGGCGATGATCAACTACCTATACATTTTCATTTCTTTTCTTTTCTTCTTTGATAGGGGTTAGAACCCCTTTTTACACACCTTCGTATTTATATTCATATTGTAGGATGTTCAGGGTTTCTTAGCATCATCATTATTATCTTCTCGCAGGCTTCTCTAACGGCCTCACTACTAACAAGAACTCCTAGAACGGCTGCCTAGCAGGCTAGCATAACAGGGCCACTAGGACTTCCTTCTAAAACAGGTCTTTCAATGCCTGACAATGTCTTTACAGGAGGCAATGACTAATTCGACTTCCCTCAAACATACTTAGCCTAAACCTGGGACTTCATGCCTTGGTTGCCGGTCCCCAACAAAAAATGTATCCCCTCGACAAGTACAAATACACATATAATAGGAAAGAAAGGTACTCGTAAAGGAGAGATATCACCTGGATTGGCCACAAGAAGCTTCCATCGCAGCAAAGGCTCCTCCAAGCTCCACCAAATTCCACGAACCACGAAACCTGTCCAGCACAACACTTAAAACAAAAACCCGATTAAATGCACCTGCACTAGACAGGGAAATGGCCCTCTTGGCCTAATGAAATCAAACATGACTTTGCCAATAGATTGGCCCTCTTGGCCTAATGAAATCAAACAATACTATGCATAACATCCTCCTGGAAACAACTATGATAGACATCAAAGCATACCATTCCCAGGGGAACAGGGCTCATAGCCCTAAATTAGGTGCATTAAATTATGACCCATCCCTCCTGCGTATATCGCAAGAGGTGTTCACATCACATGTCATCTAATCAGTCTGTGGGTCCAAGATAATAAAGGCAGATGAGTCTCGCCTACCCTCTGCATCACCCAGATCAACCATCGTCTGCCAAAGAGGGCATGTTCAGAAAGCATACCCCACAAACGACCAGGTCCTGTCTCATCATCAATAGATATATCGGGACAAGGGCCACAATTAAAGAAGAGGTCTTCTGCATACGCAAAATTAGCCAATGAATCGGCAAACTGATTCCAGTTCCGTGGAATCAGCTGAAAAGACACTCTATCAAATTCGTCGAGCAGGGCTATGGCAGTATGATGGTACATGCAAAGGATGGGGTTTCGTACCATGTACGTCCCATTGAGTTGATTTAAAACCAACTGAGAGTCCCCTTTCACCAATAACTGTCGGATACCACCCTTCTTTGCAATGTTCAAACCCATAATCAGGGCTTTGTATTCTGCCATATTATTGGTAAAATTCACCCCGAGATAAGCAGCTAACTTCATGACAATGCGTTGTCGGGGGTCTCGGATGACAACTCCTACACTTCCTTTTTTGCATGCACCCCTGGACACCCCATCAAAGTACAAGGTGTACATCCATAAAGGGTTTACATATCCCGCCATCCGGAACTCTACTCGTAATTATGGTAATCGAAATTCAGCATATTCAATGGGTGGACTGTAGGCTCCATCCCTCCTTCATCATTGAATTCAACAGGGATGCTCGTCAAAATTTGTAGATAGTGATGGCAGAAGACCTTGATCTCCCAAATAAATGTCCCGCCTTCTTGCTCAGTCACCTTATATCCTTTGCTCCACCAAATGAGCTTTCCCTGATGATACCTCTGTTCTAAATATGGGTGTTCTAAATAAGGGATCAGACGACCCATCAACCTCTACCACAATTTCCTTGCAGATATTTGATCGATCTCGCCTAGAGCTGCAAGGCAGTCATAGTATTAGTGCAATCAGAAATAATAAGGTTTAATCTTATTAAGATTAACCTTATTTTTAAATTCTACCCCCTCAAGGTCAGCTAACAAGACTGTAGATTTATTCTTTCCTATTCTAACGATCCTATAGGGCCTCTCCCATTTGGGCCCTAGCTTGCCTGGAAATAATTCACGTCGTGCGTCATAATACAGAACAAGCTGTCCTTTCTTGAAGGTGTATTTCTTGGCTTTAAGGTCGTGTAGCTGCTTCATTCGGTGCTTCGCCACTTCTTGGTGCAATAAGCTCTGCAGCTTAAGCTCATCTAAATGTGCCAGTGTCGTCAAGCACTCAAAAATTGCGTCTTCATCACTCAAAGAATGATTGATGGCAAACCGAATAGTCGGCAGGTCAATCTCTAAAGGCAAGACACACTCCTCCCCATATACTAACTTGAATGGGGTATGGCCAGTGGCTCGTTTGAAGGTCGTATTGTAGGCCCACACTGCCACGTATAACTTTTTATCTCAATCCCGTTTCTTTTCCGACACAATTTTGGACAGGATGCCCACAAGCTGCTTGTTGGTGCTTTCAACGTGCCCATTGGCTTGCGTGTTATATGGGGTTGTCTTGTTATGCTTGATTTGCCAAGTCTTTGTCAAACTTTTGATCACCTTATTCAGAAAATGGGTTTCGCGGTCCGATACTAACTCTTTCGGCGGACCAAAACGGCATATTATCTGCTCTAAAAGGAAACTAGCAGTTTCTTTGGCATCATCTTTCCTTGTTGCACGTGCTTCTGACCACTTTGTGAAGTAGTCAGTTGCTACAATGATATACCTCTTTTGCGCAGTCGACGACGGAGTAATAGGACCCACAAAGTCTATTCCCCACTTCTCAAATGGAAGTATCGCCATAATAGGGGTAAGTGGTCATTTCCTATTCTCTCGACTATCATGTCGTTGACAAATATCGCATCTCTTAACACACGCAAACGCATCCTGGAAGATGGTAGGCCACCAATAACCTGCTCTTAAAGCCTTTTGTGCTGTAAGCCGTCCAGCAAAATGGCCACCGCAAGCAGAATCATGGCACTCTTCCAAAATGAATGGCACCTCGTCAGGCATCACACATCGACGATAGATGTCATCAACCCTTTGCCGATATAATGTACCTACGATCAAGGCAAACTTTAACGCTTGCTGCTTAATTTTCCTTCTCTCAGCTTTAGATAATTTGGATCCCACCTCTCCCATCGATAAATAATGCGTTATTGCAGCGTACCAGGAGGGAATAGATGCCGTATCTATTTTAAATAACAACTCTATGTCACTACCTTCAGCCACAGATTCTTTCGGCTCCCTAAACACAACTTCTCCATGTAGGTATAATTGATTTCGGATACCCCCACCTTCCGGCTTGCAAAAGCAATCGGGTGGTACCACTTCTCTTCCCAAATTTGGGCTAAATAGCAGCAGCTGATACTATACATGGTGGCTGCCGAAAATATATAGAACACCTCACCTCTTTTAGGCGCTTTTAAAACGGGCGCTCTTGCTAGCTCTTGTTTCACATCCTCGAATGCTACCTTACAAGGGTCACCCCATTCAAACAAACAGCTAAAGGACAATAAATTTGTAAGCGGCAATGTTCTTTTTGCCAAGGCATTTATGAATCTACGGTAATAACCAACCGAAGACAGAAAGCTATGAACTTCCTTCGGAGTGCGTGGTGGACCCATGGCAACTATAACTTTGACCTTCTCGGGGTCTGTCGCAATTCCTACCGAACTGATCACATGACCCAGCAATAGCCCATAAGGTACTCCAAAAACACACTTTCGTGGGTTTAAGGCGATGCAAAATTGTCTACAGCGCTCAAAACATTTTCTTAAAATGATCAACTGACTTCCTCTCACGGTGGCAGCCCCTAAGTCATCAATAAACACCTTCAACTCTTCAGGGGATATGTCACCGAATGTCTTATCTGTTGTTCGTTGCCACGAACCAGGCGCATTGCATAAACCAAAGGCCATCACATGGTACGCAAAAGTACCAAATACAGTAATAAAAGTTGTTTTCAACTTCTCCTCTTCTGCAATTTCCATCTGGTTATATCCTGCAAAGCAATCCATAAACGAATATATTTTCGTACCTGCTAATTGATCCAAAATCTGGTCAATAAATGGCAACGGGTAGTAGTCCTTAACTGTCTGCTTATTTAGCTCCCTAAAGTCTACACATAATCGAATTTGATTATTTTTCTTCTTTCTGATCACAACCGGCGAACACCATTCCGTGTGTTGCACAGGAAAAATCAAACTCGCTTTTCGAAGCTTCTGTAACTCTTCAAACAGCCCGTCCCTCAGTTCGAAAGGCATACGCCTTACTTTTTGTCGTACAGGACGACTGCTCTCTTTCAACGGAATTGTATGAATAGCAAGACTAGGAGGAATGCCTCTCAGCTCATCATAACTCCAGGCAAAGATATCACGTAATTCCTGAATCAAGGCCACATAGTCCTCCCTTTCTACTGTGCTGAGCATAGAACCTAATTTGATTGGTCGCGACTCATCAGGTGTACCAAGGTCTAGCTCGATAACATCTGCATCTCTTATGCGATCTTGGGCCTCTATCGGCTCGTTCAAAGTGATCTGATAGATGCCTTCCATGGTGGATCCCTCTTTGGACTCATCACTCGATGATGTCTCACTGGCAGATAAATCTTCTAATGTCTCCAATTCTGTAGAAGATAGAGGAGCTCTCTCACTCTACGGGGACTCAGGGTAAGCATCAACCACCACATGCTGGGCACCTCTGCCGAATATTAGTCGACCGGCGGGTATATCTACTTGGCAGTCCACTTGCAAGATCCAAGGTCGCCCAAGTAATACTTGGTAACTTGGACGCCCTGCAAAACGAATCACCCTAAAGTCCAACAGGCATTCTACATTTGCAATAGTGACATGGACCTTAGTAATGCAGCCTTCCGGCTGTCTCAAACTATCATCTGCCGTTCTGAGAATTGTGGAGGTATCTTTTTGGATCGCGAGACCCAACCTTTCCATCAGTTCAAAACTCATAATGTTAACAGATGATCCTGTGTCGGCAATGGCATAATCTACTAATATCCCATCGACATAGGCTGCAACCCTTGGGCAATGCTTCTCAGCATGCTCGAACCAGTCATCACCAACTCGCGCAATACCCAAAGGTTCTACGATATACCCAGTACGTAGGATCTTTCTAAATTCCTTGCGTACTCCTGGGGAAAGCTTAATAAGTTGTAAAAGATTCACATCCGGCTTGACTTCACAAAGAGAGCTCGCCAAATCGAATTCATGATAGTTCGATAGAGTTCGCTTTTCACGCCAAACCATCCACTCTTTAGGTCCCTAAACCGGCTTTATTGCTTCTTTCTTAACTTTCACCTTTTTCTTTAGTGATTCCTTATCAGCTTTACTTTCCACGGGCTTCAAAGGTCCCCCTTCCATGGCAGGATCCAAAACTTGCATTCCTTTGTCGCCTTGTTTAGGGTTTCTGTCGACAAGCTTATCCTTGTCGGCCTCTCTACCCTTTTGCCCTCTTGTAAGGATAGCTCGCAGATTAGAGGTTTCAGCATCATTAACGCGTACAACCTCAATCAAACTAACCCCACTACCACTAGGTAGCTCCTCCACTGTAGTCTTTGGTCGTTGAAGTATTTGTTTAGGCCCGTCCTCTTGCTGGGAATCATTTCCTTGGGCACGATGATTAACAGGCCCTGGTTGCCGACTACCTCGTTGGAGGGAACCGATCTTACTCCAGCAAGTAGCTGCTAAATGGCCGGATTTTCCACAGATGTCGCACTTAACATTTGGGCAATTTCTTGGATAGTGTTGCCCACCACACCATTTGCAACTAACCCTCGAAGGTACGCCCTCATCTGGGTATCTACTTCCTATCAAATTTTGTTGTTTTTTAAGGAAGTTGACATCAACAGCTATTTGCCGATACTGCTCCGTAATCATGTCAGTATAATGCTTCATCATGTCCTTAACCTCGCCAAGAACATTGGAAGCGCTCGACTCATAGCCTTGGTCATTACCATGTCGTTCCATCGGCCTAACAATTCGATTAGGCACTGGTTGTTGAGCCACAGGCATGGTGTTAGAATTGACCGCCTGACCTCCACCATTTGGAGCCATTTGACTGCCCGTAGGCATCGACATGCTAGGGGGAGCTGGTAATAAAGGCACATTCTACATCATGTTCCCTCTCCCATTAGGGTTAGCCATCGCTATCCCTTGGCCACTACTGCCATTGGCCATCGCCATATTGTTTCCCAATACTAAACCCATATTCGAATTGCCTCGAGAAGCATAGGCTACTTGTAGTCGGGATTCCACCTCTTGTGCTCATGTAATGGCAGTATCTATATCCCCCAAGGGGACACTACTCAACTGCATTTGGATATTAAAGTCCAAACCATGTAGGAAATATTGCAATTGGGCAGCTGCGGGGATAGGAATAGAGGTGTCCAACTTATGGAAAACCTCTTTTATTTTCTTCGCATAAGCACGAATATCCTCGTGTGGTTCTTGGCGGGTCACGTTGAGTACACGCAACCAATATTGCCCACCCCTTTTAGGGGCAAACTCCCTTCGAAAAGCTCCATAAAATGAATCAATATTCAATATGGTTCCAGCTTCTAAACCATGATACCATATAGCAGCTCTTCCTTTGAGAGTCATATTGAAGAACATCATTAAATGTCCTTCTTCTTGAATGCGACAGTTAAACATCAGCTTTTGAAACTCCCTAATGTGGAGTTCCGTATCTTCCTCAACTAGCCCATTAAAAATGGGTAGCGGGTAACCTAGAGCCGGAAAATCCGTTGTTCCTGTTGGAATTGCAATAGGCTGCGCCATGACGAGAATTGGATTTGCACTAGGAATAGGGGACGGTGGGGTTACACCTCCCGCACTTGATGTAGATTGGCTTATGGAAGAAAGGGGAGCACTAGAGCTTCCACCTTCTCCTAACTTACTGCTTGTGGCCCCAAGACCACTAGATCTACTCCCTCGTAAGGGTTCAGCACCGCTACGCTTAGGGGAATATCTCCTAAAAATTTCAGCATGTCGCCTAGCTCTTTCGTCTCTCTCTTGCTTTTGGATTTCTGTTAGACGATGCTTATCAATAAATAATGGATCAATCACGGTATCCTTTGGCATAAACTGCTAGTTGGTCCCTAGACAACCAGGATTTGAGGACTGCCACTTTTAAGCGGCTCTCGGCAGACGCACCACTAATGGAACCTAGAACGGGCCGGCACTGGCTCGTGCACTAGCCGGACCTCTATCTCACGCGCTCAACAACCCCACGGCCTTGTGGCCAGGAGCGTTGATGACACATACATTGCCTTCCTAAATATCTTGTGTTTGTATTACGTCATTTGTAGTCCACTTTCCTCTCACCCACTTCTCCTCATAGGGAGTCCCTTACACATTGCCTAATGGCACAAAGCACAGACATAGGGGGTCCTCCAACGGCTGAGTGCCGCCACCCCTCTGCGACTCTCCTACACCTTGGGGATTGGCCCCTTCGTGCGTCGCTCAACATATAAACATTTCGCACAAAATCCACTCAAGGTACCATTTAATCGTATACAGGAATGTACCATTATCCTTACTTCTCTTTCCCCTAGACCCCACGACTAGCCTATGGCTTAGGGTGTCCTGTCTCTCACTCAACGTGGTTCAAGGTCCTAATGAAAGCAATTGCTGTGCATCCAAGATTTCTGATACCTTTAAATATTTTCATGATTTATGTAGATTGTGGATGCTAAGTGCTCAAACAGTTATGAAATCAATATTGTGCACATGTGGAAAACATCCTTTTAATGATTTTCAACTACTGTTCTTATGCGGCGTTGCACGAACCTAGCACCTAAAGTATGAGGTTTGGCCTCAGCTCAACCCTACATTTATGTTTTAGTGAGTTCTTATGGCTTTTTATACAATAAAAACATGGAAATGAACCCTAAACCGATCAATAATGCACAACCTAAACGGGTGAGGGGGTAGAGTGTATAAAAGGTGTTTAAATGTTGAATGGAATGATGAAAAGCTTGCTAGATTTTATGCATACCATTTAGGTTGGTCGATAATTAAAGACTAAGAACCTAGTAGCACGAGGGTTTCTTGGTGCTAGGTTCATGCAATGCCGCATACGAGCGATAGTCAAAATTCATTGAAAGAAATGTTTTCCACATGTGCACCAATGCTGATTTTCTGAATTGTTTGAGCACGTGGACATTCACAATTTGCATGAAGTATAAAATGATAAAAGGTATCAGACAATATCTCCTGGATGCATGGCAATTGCTTTTTAGAGGAATATGACCAACGTTGAGTGAGTAAGATTGTCCAAGCTGTAGGCTAGGCGTTGGGTCCTAGGGGAAAGAAAGTGAGATAAGGTACATTCGTGGATACAAATAATTGGTACCTTGAGTGGAAATATGTGCGATATTGTGTTGTATATGTTTAGCGACGCATCGAGGGGCCAATCCCCAAGGTGTAGGAGAGTCGCAGTGAGGTAGCGGCAGTCAGCCGTGGGAGGACCTCCTATGTTTGTACTTCGTGCTAATTGGCAATGTGCTGGGACTCCCTCTGAGGAGTGTTAATTGGGTTAGAGTTGGACTACGAGACGTGATACAAACGCAAGATGGTTAGGAAGATGATGTGTGTGTCATCCACGCTCCTGGTCCGCAAGGCCGTGGGGTTGTTGAGCGCATGATAGAGGTCCAGCTAGTGCATGAGCCAGTGCCGGCCCGTTTTAGGTCCCATCACTCTCTCCTCCCTCTCTCTCCTCTCTATGGGTTGTTCATGCGCAGTATCTTGAAGGAGGAATCGGGAAGGAGATTGAAGAAAACGGTGATGGAGATTAATGGAGATGCTAAAGATTGATGTGCAGCATTGGATTGAGGGTAATGGAGGCTCCGTCCACTGGTCATGCAGTTATTTAATGCATCTCAGGTTTTGTAAAAATATGGTATGACCATTTTTATGAAGAAAATAATGGGTTTTGGTATTTTATGATGGTAATGATGTTCTTATTTGATAAAAATTTATGTGAGTGCTGGTTGCATCATGATTAGTTGTTGTTTATCAGATAATTTTCATGTTGCAATGATTTACATGCACTATTTAATTCTCGTAAAACTCGAAATACGGTTTTAAAGCGGTAAAATGATAGTTTTGTCGTTTCGGGTGGGTGAAATGTGTTCCTATGGGGAAAAAATGAAAAATAAATTGAATGTTAGTACGTTGAAGTGATTGGAATAAGAAAAATAAAAAAATAACATATTGTATTGACAAATAAATCAAGAAAATGGAGAAAATAAGAGAAAAAATAGAAATACACTTCACAAAAATAAGAAAAAATATAATGATTGTTTGTGGATGTATGATAGTGGCAAAGCATGAGGTTTAGTCTCAATTTTCCCTATCTCTTTGTCAAAGTTTGTGATTTATCACTTTTCATACATCAAAACGTGACAAAATGAACCTCTACACCTATGCAACAAAAGCAATACCTAAATGTAGGGGGTGGGATGTTTGAATGGTGTGATTTGCGTGCTAATTATTGCTCATTTGCTGATGCATATCATGACATAGAGTTTTCTATGTCTTAATTAAGAGGATAGTAGCACGAGTGTTGTCTCAGTGCTATCCTTACATCGCCGTAACGAGTTAGTGAATGAGCATTGGAAAGCCTGGTTGTGCACCATACGTTTCTGATTGGAAATTATGTTTGAGCACTTTAGAATCATCCACTTTTGCATGTGCATGTCAACCATGGTATCAAAATACAAAGGACTAGATGCATAGCACCTGTTTTCGATTACGATGACCCACTCTTGAGTGTGGAAAGGCAACCTAAGCCGTAGGATAGTTGTTCTTTTCTTGGGGGATCATTTGGTAATGACACATGGTATCTCCTGGAATACTTTCAAAATGAAAGAGTGGAGTTTGTTCGTTTGTTCTATATGTTGAGCAGCGCATCAAGGGGCCAATCCTTGCGATGTAGAAGAGCTGCAGTGGGGCCGCGGTGATTTCACTGAGAGATTGCCTCCCATGTATGTGATTATCGTAGCATTTATTGCCAATGTGTATGGGTTCTCCCTCTGTGGAGTTTATAGAAAGGGAAACGTTGGACTACAAAACTAAAAAACGCATAGATTAGGCTTTAGGATAGTTTGTCCTTTAGTAGCAGATAGACGCTCCTGGCCCGCGAGGCCATGTGGGTGTGTTTATCTGTTATGAGCATGAGGTCCGGCTAGTGCCATAGCCAGTGTCGGCCCATTTGAGGTCCCTTCATCATTACACGTGGTGCTAAGTTCAATACTCTCTACTCCTTGCTTGTATTTGAGTTAGTTGAGTATATTTTGGTAATGGATGTTGTTTCGCATGTATCTCTATCGCATCATCACCTTGGACACATGTTCTTGAAAGGAATGAAAATGCTTACCCACTTGTAGTATCGTCCACCCCTTGATTGTAAGTGCTTTGAGTCTTGTTATCATTGTTTATATAGTAGGTAGATACATAATATGTATAAAAACTCTGGTATGACACGCATGGGTAAGTCATTGGCTCTTGTTCATTCGAATATATGTGCAGAACGTGTTGAGAGGGATAGACGGCGGTTGGAGATTGTGAGATGCTATTCTCCTCAAAGGAGCAGCCTGATACGCATAACAGGCAGTGGTCTTAGTAACCCAACTGCTGCACATAGTCCTTTAGGTGCAAGAGGAAGTGCAAGTTCTTCCTCTCTTCCTCCAAGTCAACCCACTTCAAGTGGGGGTATGATCCCATCAGTCCAAACTCCTATTGTCAATCCGATTGTCATCATGGCACAACCCATTGCAATTCCTATAGGGACGCCGATCTGCCAGCTTTAGGAGTTCCTTTGCCCATTTTTAATGGGTTAGCCAAAGAAGATGCGGAGTTTCACATTTGTGAATTTCAAAGATTAATGTTTAATTATCGCATCCAAGATGAGGGACATCTTATGATGTTCTTTAACATGACGTTAAAAGGAAGGACTGCAGTATGGTATCACAGCATAGAAACTGGAACCATAACTACAATCGACCAATTTTATGTATCTTTCCGAGGAGAATATGTCCCTGAAAGAGGTGGCCAATATTGGTTGCATGTTTTGAATGTAACACGCCAAGAACCCCATGATAATGTGAAAGCCTATGCCAAGAAGCTTAAGGAAGTGTTTCCTAAGTTACAAACTTACATTTCTATTCCGTCGGCTGCCCAATTGCAATACTTCTTGCATGGATTGGATTTCAATATTCAGGTACAATTGAGCAGTGTAGCTTTGGCTAATATAGACACCGCCATCATGCAGGCATAAAGAAGTAGAGTCACGATTACAAACGGCCTACTCATCTCGAATAAATCTTAATGCAGATCTAGTACCCAAAGGCAATTTACCATTGATAAATGGAAGTCAAGGGATGCCTATGAATTACCCTAATGGGAGAGGAAGCATGGTTCGAAATGTACCTTTGCTACCAGCTCCTCCCAGTGTGACTATGCCTATGGCTAGTCAGTTGGCTCCACCAAATGTTGGAGGCCAAGCTTCGAACCCTAATGTTGTTCATGTGAGTTAACAATCAATGCCCAATCAAATTGTTAGGCCAATGGAACGACGGATAGATGATCAAGGCTATGAGTCGAGTGCCTCTAATGTCCTTGGAAAAGTTAAGGATATGATGAAGCACTACACTGACATGATTTCTGAACAATACCACCAAATAGTTGTTGACATGAATTTCCTGAAGAAGCAGTAGAATCTGATAGGGAGTTGACGCCCTGAAGAGGGTGGTCCCTCAAGATTCAGCTGTAAGTGGTGTGGTGGAAAACATTTCTCTAGAAACTATCCAAATGTTAAATGTGATATTTGCGGAAAGTCAGGCCACTTAGCTGCTACCTGTTGGAGTAAGATTAGTTCCCTCCAACAAGGGAGTAAACAGCCAGGTCCAGTTAATCATAGAGCGCAAGGTAGTAACCTCCAGCAAAATGATGGACCACGACAAATACTGCAAAGGGGAAAGGCCACTATAGAGGAGTTGCCACAAGGAAATGGAGTCAGTCTTATCGAGGTTGTATGCGCCAAGGCTGTTGAAACCTCTAACCTACGAGTCGTGACAAGAGGCCAAAAGGCTAAAGAGGGTGATAGAGATAATGCAAAACCGGTCGAGGAAAACCCTAAGCAAGGGGATGCAAGTCCTGAATCCTGGCGTGGAACGTGGACCTCTAAGGCTTGTTGATAGAAAATTCCATCCTAAGAAGGATGAGAAAGTGCCAAGAAAGAAGGCAAGAGCTAAAAAAGAAGCACCAAAGCCGGTCCCGAGACCAAAAGAGAGAATGGTTTGGTGAGAAAAGAGAGCTTTGGCTACCTATCATAATTTTGATTTAGCAAGTTCTCTTTGCGAAGTCAAACTAGATGTAAACCTCTTACAGTTGATTAAATTATCTCCAGGAGTACGCAAGGAATTCAAGAATATCCTGCGTATTGGGTATATTGTAGAACCTTTGGGCATAGCATGAGTAGGGGAAGATTGGTTTGATCATGCTGAAAAGAATTGCCCTAGGGTTACAGCATACGTGGGTGGAATATTAGTGGAGCATGCTATCGTAGACACTGAGTCCTCCGTCAATATCATGAGTTCAGAGTTGATGGAGAGGTTGGGTCTAGGCATCCAAAAAGATGGCTCCACCCTTCTTAGAATGGCTGATGATAGTCTAAGGCAACCAGAAGGTTGCGTTACTAAATTCCATGTGACAGTTGCAAGTATAGAATGCTTCTTGGACTTTAGGGTGATAAGATTTGTAGAACGTCCAAGCTATCGAGTCTTGCTAGGTAGGACTTGGATCTTACAAACAGACTGTCAAGTCAATATACCCGCCGATCGAGTGGTTCTGGGTAGAGGTGCTAATTGAGTAATAGTCGATGCTTACCCTAAGTCTCCTCAGAGTGAGAGAGCTCCTTTATCCATCTGGTAGTGAGAGATCATCTAGTGATGAATCTAAAGAGGGGTCCACTACAGAGAATATTTACCAGATAACTCTAAATGAGCCAATAGAGCCTCAAGATAGGATAAGAGACGCAGATGTGATTGAGTTGGACCTTGGTACACCGAATGATTCGCGGCCAATTAAATTAGGTTCCATGCTCAGTTCAATAGAAAGGGAGGACTATTTGTCCTTG
This sequence comes from Lygodium microphyllum, assembly GCF_053477565.2. NCBI lineage: Eukaryota > Viridiplantae > Streptophyta > Polypodiopsida > Schizaeales > Lygodiaceae > Lygodium > Lygodium microphyllum. The sequence continues at coordinate 13,443,456 of NC_141145.1, forward strand.
ATTCAAGAATTCCGTGACATCTTTTCTTGGAGTTATGATGAGCTAAGAGGCATTCCCCCTAGCCTGGCCATTCATACTATTCTTGTAAAAGAAGGCAGTCGTCCTATGCGTCTAAAAGTAAGGCATATGCCTTTTGAATTGAGGGACGGGATGTTTGAGGAGTTACAGAAGTTACGAAAAGCTAGTTTAATCTTCCGTGTACAGCACACAGAATGGTGTTCACCAGTTGTCATCAAGAAGAAGAAAAATAACTTGATCTGACTATGTGTAGATTTTAGAGAGTTAAATAAGCAGACGGTTAAGGATAACTACCCGTTAAGGATAACTGCTAAAATAGAGTTGGGTTCCAATGGCTTCAAAGATGGCTCTCCAGAAGTGTGATGTGAAAAGAGAATCACGATCACTAACGATTCTTCTTGGTAGCCCATGTAGCTTGAATATCTCCTTGATAAACAATCTTGCAATGTCTGAGGCTTTATAGTTTGTCTTTACTGGAATAAGGTGTGCAACCTTAGTAAGCATGTCAACCACAACCATGATGGATTTCTATCCTCCCTGGACTTGGGCTAGGCCTACAACAAAATCCATACTGATGAATTCCCATTTCATTTGGGGAATGTCAAGCGGTTGCAACTTCCCTGGCATCTTGACATGTTCGGCTTTGATACGTTGACAAGACAAACACTCAGTGATATATTTGAGAACATCACCTTTAAGCCTCTCCCAATGGTAGCTCTTTCTAACTTCATTAAGAGTCTTGGCATAGCCAGGATGTCTTGAGAAAGGGGAATCATGAGCTTCCCACAAAATCTTCTGCTTAAGTGACTGACTTGCCGGTATACACAGCCTCATTCTATAGTAGACAAGTCCACTATTGATAGAGAATTCATGATACTTAGCCTACACCTTTTGTTTCTGATCCTTGATAGAGATCTCCCTTAGCATTGTTTGGTAGGCCAGATCATGGCATGCATCCTCCCTAGCTAACTCAAGTATTGGATTGTTTGGCATAGATACTTTTGTAGCTAGAGACCTAGCTATTGATGGATTCTGCAAGATTAGTGAATCAAGGAATGCCTTGCGACTGAGTGCATCGGCAACTACATTCTCTTTTCTTGGTCGGTACTTGATTTCAAAGTCATACTCCTCCAGCACTTCAATCCATCGACGTTGCCTCATGTTGAGCTCGTTCTGGGTAAAGATCCACTTGAGACTCTTATGATCAGTCACTAGGGTAGACTTGTTACCCACACGTAGTGTCTCCAAAGCTTTAGAGCATGGATGACAGCAAGCAATTCCAAATCATGCGTAGCAAAATTCTTCTCATGACTCTTCAATTTCCTTGAAGAGTATGCTACAGGATGGCCTTCCTGCATGAGCACACATCCCAAGGCAAGTGTGCTAGCATCGGTTACTACCTCGAATTCCTTATTGAGGTCGGGAAGTTTCAAGATAGGTGCTTATACCAAACTCTACTTCAACCTATCGAAGCTAGTTTTTTCAAGAGTTGACTATGCAATGGAAGTTTGCTTCTTCAGTAAGTCCGCCCGTCAGAGGTGCTGCAATCGAAGTATAGTTTTTGATGAAGACCCTATACCATCCTGTCAATCCCAAAAAGCTGTGTATTTCTTTGACACTTGTTGGTATTGGCCATTCAAGCACATCTCTGACCTTGGCTGGGTCCACTGAGATTCCTTCCGCTGATACGATGAATCCCAGATATTCAATCTAATGCTTGAAGAATGCACACTTCTTCATTTTAGCATACAGCTTATGTGACCTCATTGTCTCAAGGACAATCTGAAGTTGGGGTTCATGATCTTTTTCCTGTTTAGAATAGAATAAAGTGTCGTCGAATAAGACGAGCACGAATTCATCAAGATATGGTCTAAAGATATCATGCATTAACCTGTTGAAGGTGGCAGGGGCATTTGTAAGCCCGAATGACATAACTAGAGACTCAAAGTGCCCATATCTTGTGTTGAAGGCCATCTTTGGGATATCTTCTTCCTTGATCCTTATTTGATAATAACCTCACTTGAGGTCAATCTTGGAGAAGATCTTTTACCCCTGAAGACGATCAAGAAGCTCATCTATTCTAGGAATAGGATACTTGTTCTTGACCGTTGATTGATTCAGTCCTCTATAATCAATACATAGTCGAAGTGTTCCATCTTTCTTTTTTTGGAACAGTACTGGAGCTCCCCATGGTGAACTGCTAGGATGGATGTAGCCTTATTCTAGTAGTTTCTTGAGTTGTTCCTTCAGCTCAATTGCTTCTGGTATGGACATTCTATAAGGTCTCTTTGCAATTGGAGCAGCTACTGGTACTAGCTTAATCTCATGATCCACTTCTCTTTGAGGCGGGAGTTATGTCAACTCTTCAGGAAATACATCCACGAATTCCTTTAGCCAAGAAGGTCCTTCACTAGACTCTTGCTTCTGATCTAACTTATTGAGCTTAATTAAGTAGACAGGTAATCCTTTTCTGACTCATTTTATGATCTGAGATGCTTTGGCCAATTGGATTTTTGGCACTCTAGCCTCACCTTGAGTTGTGACTAATTCCCTTTCAGAGTTCTGAAAGGAAACTTGGCCCTTCCCACAATGAATGTGGGCGTCGTTAGGCTTAAGCCAATCCATTCGGAGTAGACACTCATGGATACTTAAATTCATGACTCTGAATTTGACCGAATTCTTCTTTCCTCCTAGAAAGAATTCCACCTTAGTAGTTTGCCGGGTACAAGTAACCTCACGACCATTTGCCAATTCCACAAGCAAGGTAGGTGCTTCTACTGTGGCTATTCCTAATCTTTTTGCACAAGCTGGTGAGATAAAGGAATGTGTACTGCCACAATCAATCAAGGTCTTGAAACTTTTACCTTGATAGTTCAATGGTGTTTGAATCACCGAGAACTGGCGATTCAGCCCTTTCTTATGTAGAGCGGCATGGACTGTCACCCTTTCAAATTCTGCTTCCATGGTCGGATCTTCTTCTTCTTCTTCTTCGCACATTTGCCTATTGGCAATGCAGGCAGTTCTTCCTCTACCTCAGGTAGCGGCTCCTTGACCATGGCGCGTTCCTTGGAAAGGTGCTTGGCGATGTCCTTCTCCAAGTTTGGAACATTGCCTCTTGAAGTGACCGCGCTCGTTGCAGTGGAAACAATGAAGGTTTTGGCCATTGCTTTGAGTAGGAACAAAGCTGTTGACGTTATTAGTCATTGATTTCTTTCTTTGTCCCTGATTCTGACCTTGAACTCTCTTCATCTGAGGTCTGAATGCTCCTTTGTTCGGGTCATTACAAGACCACGTTTTGTTACCCCTTGGTCTAGCCTGCACCTCCTGAATTATAGGCGCAGCTCGAATGAGTGCGTCCTAAAGATCTGATGGACGCATAGATTCGAGACGGGTATTTACTGGGGAATTGAAACCAGCACAAAATTTGGACACCTGCTGTGTCATGTCCATCTGTGGCACATACTTTAAAAGTGAGACGAATTTAGAATAGTATGCGTCAAGAGTGAGTCCCAGCTGTTTTAGCTCGTAGAACTCATTCATTTTCTGCGTGCAATATACAGGTGGTAAGTATCTTCCCTGTACGGCTTTCTTCAGCTTCTTCCAGGTAATGGATCCCTTCGCGATCCCTTGATCCCTGCACTATTGCTTCCACCAAAGCCTGGCTTCGCCGGTGAGCTTCAGCTTGGCGAGCATAGCCTGATTGGCGGGTGCAGTACCGGCTGCTTCAAAGTAATTCTCCATGGATTCAATCCAAATTTCTCTGCTTGGACGGACCTGCCTCTCCTGTCAAATACGGGCGGCTTAATTTGCTTGAGAAGAAACTTCTTCTCCTGGATTACAACAGTACTTGATGTAGGAGGCAAACTAGGAACCTGTACTTGGGGTTGTGCTTGGATAAAGGTTTCTTAACGTTATTATTTGATAATCGTTATTGATTTATATTACATCTTCAATCTCGCTATCAACCAAGCAATCTAACCACTTAACTTTTTATCAATTCTCATGCACAATCAAACATTGATAAAAAGAAGTCTTATTTGTATTTATATGGGCATAGCCCTTTCAGAATACAACATTTCTTGCGATGATAAGCCAACTATTACATTTAGTTTGGGGAGAACCACGTTGTATTACATTTATCTACAGGAACTGTATAATAGTATGGTTTCGGGTCATGGATCTTCAAGAATCCGTAACTCATTGGAAGTTCAGGGTATCCTTTCCTTTGGAATCCATTCTTCTCATGGCACCCCAACACTTTCATCTTGTCGGCGGGGATTACAAGGGTTACTTCCTCATATACATATGAGTTCAGCTCAACCCTCCGACCTCAAATATGTAAAGTTGAGTTTACGTGAGCTTTCACAAAAATGAACAGCTTCACAATTTTCAGGTCTTCCAACCACTTGATCCTTTTTAGGTTGGTTTGTAGATAAGCAAACCGGTGGGTGGCTATATAGTAGATTCCTGAGGAACCCGTCCATCTTTGTTCCATGTACAAAGGCGATGGATTATAGATTTACTCTAGGATGTTCATTATTTCAACCCTTTGTCGATAATGCGGAGAATGCATCGCCGTCATAAACATGACTCGAAATACTAAGAACCTGTTCCATGCTTCATAGTTCTGCAAGACAGCATTGGAAGTAAGAAAATATTTGAACATCAACATTTTCTTTACTTTATCTTATTAAGATTTCATAAAAACAATTCCGTTGTGGGTTCACTCTGATACCAACTGAAACGTGTCCACTTGTATCTTCAGGACACGTCTTAACAGTCCATCCGAAAGGATGTCTAGAAAGCTCCACCCGGCACTCCCATGGAATAATACAGGGTTGGAGATCTAGGGCTTTCCGCGTCTGCCACGTAGCAGAAGTATTTCGGCCGTTCCCACTTATGATCGACCTGAATTAGGGTTTTCCTTATTGGTCATTTGCTAACGGCAACTAGCGTCGGACCCAAGTGAATTACTTTACGTAGAAATGCCAGGTCCGAAGCGGATTCACGTTGTACTTGGTTCAAGGAGAATGGGAAACAAGAGGGATGCGAAGCTCAACCTTTCTGCCATAAGGCATAGTCCCATTTCGTTCCCCTAAAATAGTGTCAATCGGGATCAATTGTAACTCTGGGTCAACGCTTTTGTTGTGCGTGTTCTTGACGATCTTCTGGCTGTCCATCGTGATTTGAGAAAAGTTCACGGCCAACTGGGACCACCCATCCATAGGAAAGACCTATGGCCACATACACCGCACTTTCCTCGAGCTGTTTTAATTATCTAATTACCTAACTCATTTAGTTGAACATGTAACAATCAGCTTCTTTAATTAGCCTGTTAGGCACTGGTTCTTTCACGTAATCATATCACTTGACATAGAAAAATAATGTCAAACAAGTTTCTTATTAACAGGTTATCATTTTATCTTTGAAATAGAGAAAGTCCAGCCCGTAGGCTTATCCACAATCCGCTCGAAGGCTATCCAGCAATCCATAGGGATCACTAATCCAAGTTTCCGCCCGTAGACTACTATGTGGGCCTTGGGATCCAATCCCGAGTCACGTTAGCCTCTTGTGCAGGGCTCGAAAGGCGAGGGATTTACGGCCAGAGCCCCCCCTAACACCCAAGCGTCCTCATGCTCCAAGTAGCGCTCAACAAAACGACCTCTCGTGGCGGGTTCGGTCCACCTTCCTGGCACAGTTAACAACCCCTTGGTTAGGGTCAGGAAGGAGGTCGCGGATAACTGAAGCTGCCTCTCCCTTCAGGCCTTCAACCTGAAGTATTAGACATCCATTTATCTTTTAATTCATTGATCAAACAAAACCAAATAGTGCTCTTAAATCTGTAACAAGCACAAACATTTCCATTGGTCATTTATTGTTGCCAACTGCTAAGGAATGAATCCTTCCTTTCGAATGCATCCAGCACTCGATCTGGGATGGCTTTCGACTTGGCAAGATCCCCTATATCCTGGGTTAGGGCATACCCCATTAACCCGACTTAGTCAAACCTTAGGTTCATAGATGATTTTAGTTTATCACCTAGTTTTTTGCTTCTAAACAATTATCTTTACTCAAGAAAGATACTATATTAGGATGATTATTCATCCTCTTGCAAGATAACATTCGAAAGGACCTACCAATCTCATTGCGAGAATTGGTCATTCCCTTGTGATCCAATCACAAGATCATATGACTCTGCACTTGTTGCACAAGTGTCGCATCGAACTATGAGACTATTTCTACTCATCGAATGAAGTCACGAAATAATCTGTTCCTGATTACATTAGGCTGATGTTGTCAGTCCTAGGGTTTGAAGTTCCATCTCGTAAGATTCTTAGGGACAAACCCTAGATCATTTCCCAAATATGTTTCACTGTCCCTACATTCGGTGAATGTGGGAAAGTATTTAGGGTATAGGAGTTTCAGTTTTAGTAATACATACGATTAGGTCACGTATTAATTCCTAGTGAATTTCTTGGAATTTAGCTCATTCTAAATGAGTACTCCGCGGTTTAGGTGTTTAGGTTTATGCCAATTTGTTTAACTCTTGAAGATAGTTATGTTATCATTTCATAACACATGACTCGTTGTCTACACATAAATTGATTTTTCAACCCTAACTTATCGATTTAAGGTCAAGCGTAGGTTAGGTTAATTCCAACTAATCTTCCTATAACTTGCAAACAAAATTCATGCTAAACAAGCAACCTTTTACTAATAATTTATACAATTGACAAATGATAATTGCCTAGAGTTATGCATCGTAAGAATCATTTTATGCCTTGCACTTTCCTAAGGATTCCTAGCACTTCCCATGATGATTCATTGCGAAGAGGATATGGCTTAATAATGCGATATGCAGTTTATACTTCCATGTTTAAACAAAGTACACTATCTTAATTCCATTTTTTTGTAAATATGGACTAAATGCTCATCAATTTCCTAAAGAATTTAAGATGAAAAATGCATCCTTATTTCCAACAATTATCCTCACACAATTATAACAATACCAAATAAAAATTAGGAATGAAAACGTGGACTTGGGGTGAGATGTCCACATAGATGCTAGGAGACGAGATCCTCCTACAGTTGCGCCTTGGGCTTTCTTAGGAGGCATCGCAATTGTACTCTTTCCGTCGTGGATGGAGCTTTACAACTCCTTTTTGAAATTCCACCGTGGCTCCCTTTTGCGATAACTTGCACCGTCCTTGAAGGAGGAAGCGGTTTTAGAAGGCTTCCTCCTTGAAGTAGGGATTTCAAAAAAAGGGGGTGTTTTCAAAATCTCTCGTGAATAAGACCCATTAAAGCCATGGGAAAGGATTAATGGCCTTATAAAAATTCACACGAAAACAAAAGGGAGTATAAGGGTCCTTAGGGAGGAAATTTCGTGGATGGGTGTTATATGCAAGAGCACATGAAGGCTTTGAAATTTCGGGGGGGGGGGGTAGGGGTTGTTTTGACAATCCCTCACGAACCACGGCTTGGAGGGAAAAGAAAAAAAAGACATGAAAGGCCTAAGGGAACCCTTAATAAGGGATTTTGAGGGGGTGGAAGAAAAAGGGCTTAGGGAGGTCTTAGGAGGGAATTCAGGGGGGGTAGTCTTAAGGCTATAGGAAAGGGCCTAAGGGGGATTTAAAATACGGGGGAGGAAAAGACCCTTTGGGGTAACCTTTTATGGGGGGGGATAAGCACTAAGGCAGCCTTAGAGAGGAATTTTTAAGGGGGTAAACAAGAGGGTATAGAAAGGTCCTAAAGAGCCCTAAGGGGGACATTCCAAGGGGGGGAAAAAGTAGCCTTAAAGGATAAACCTTTTGGAAGGGGGGAAAGGGGCTTATAGAGCCCCCCCCTTAGAAGCTTCTAGAGATTACAGGGAGGGTGGGTGGCGGGGTTTTGGACAATCAAAAAAGGCGGCAAAGGAAGACATTCGGGTCGGACTGCAGCGGCGGCATTTCTTCTAGCGCGATGACCACCTCTCTCTCTCTCTCTCTCGCCTAGCATCACGGTAGCACAGCATCTGACGACTTCACTCTCTCCCTCATGAGTCTCTACACAACATGCCCTTTTGGTTTTTATGGTAGTGTGTCCCTCTATCCTTCTGCTTGCAAACCCCCCCCCCCCCCCCATTTATATAGGTAAGGGGAGGGGGATCCTCCCTCCCTTGCATGTCAGCGGGCATGGGCACAAGCTTTGGCAAGCTCCAGTAAGGAGCTTGCCCACCATACTAATCCCCTCTTCCTCCAGTTCGACAGTCAGCTGGAGGAGAGGGGAAATTAAAAAAATTTACTTTTATCTAAAGAATAATTCCATTATCTTCTATTGGGCAGTTCACTCGTGCCTACGCCTTCCTGATATTACACTCTGTTACTTCCTCATCCATCATCTCTTCTTCATCTTTATATCTGGCACGTGAAATCATGTCAACAATTGGATTATCTCTTCCTGAAATATGTTTCAAATCAGGATTTAAGGATTTAATATAGGCTATCCATCTTAGCATAGCTATACAGTCGGGAGTGGAACAGTTGGAAATCATGCCCAAGAGAGGAAGACAATCTATTTCAACTACTACATGTGCACCCATGAAGTACTCCTGATCACACTTCAATGCAATTACAACTCCCCAAAGTTCTCTTTTAATTTGAGCATATCTTCTTTGTCATTCATTAAGAACCTTCGCTCCAAAGCGAATTGCATACCTACTGCCCTCAAGATCATCTTGACCAACAGCCCATCTTATCCCAATAGGACTTGTGTCTACCGTGAGTATGATAGGCTGTGGTTATCAGCCCTCTTCAAGGTGGGGGCTGAAATCAACAATTTCTTCAATTTTCCAATAGCTTGAGTATGCTCTTTTTCCCACATAAACCTTTGGCCTTTTCTTAACAGTTGATAAAGATTTTTAGCAACATGAGCAAAGTGTGGGATCCAAATAAGATAGAAAACACATGCTCCAAGAAATCTTCTCACCTCCCAAACATTTGTGCATATTTCCCGCATTTTGCTAATAGCATCAATCTTGATTGGAGAAGGCTTTCGGCCATATGGGCCACGCATATGCCCAACCACAAGAACTTCTTCAACTCCAAAAACAGATTCAGCTCCTGAAAGAGTAAGATGGACTTCTTCCAGTTTAGACAAGATTTGAGCGCTGTCGAAGGGTTTCGAAAGCAAAGTCACGACCACAGAGGTTCTTAAGAAATTCCAAGATAGAAGATTAAACAAGTGAGATCAGGCTATGCCATAGTAAACTCCAGACTCTTCATATTGAATGCAAAGATTACTGATTTAACATACATATGTTCAATAAACCTGTTGTTCACAGCCTGAAGAGCTATTGAATCCAGACACCATCGGTTCCAGTATTTAAAGGCCAGTTTCTGAGCAACAGTTATTTGACTCTACGCAAGTATGACATACACTATGGTACTACTTTATTGCTGAATTCCATGACTCTGCTGAAGATGTGGATTTTATTACCATGGACAACCAGTGATATAAAGGCTTCTTTAATCCCAAGTGTTTTTCTTGCTTTGTAGAACTCTTCAGATGTAAGAACTGCTCTTCACTGTCTAGATACCATTCGGAAACAAGGTTTGTACTTAATAAATGAAACCCGCATGAGACATAGCTATGCTAAATCATTTGGAAGGCCTGGAATCAAAACTCCAGATTGAGTTGTTTCTTCTGTGCACAAAGACTCTGATGAAGAAAACCAATTCCACTGACAATTGGAAGGATCATAAGGGTATGGTTGATCCCAATTTGTTGCTCTTGTAGACGAGTTCCACTCTAGATTAAGAGGGGTAATTGGAAATTCCTCACATGGAACAGAATCAGTTGAGGGAAATCTAGACCAGCATCCTGGAAAAGAAAGCCAGGAATGGACTCTGAAAGAGAAAGGCTATAGGGAGATATTGAGCCATCTCCAAATGAAGCACGAGATCAAATTTTAGAAAAGGATGTTACTGTGCTTATAACTTCACTGAAACCAGAACTTGCAGGTGTGATAACTATAATTTCTCCTTGCAGGTCTCCAGATTGATGCAGCGTAAAGGCCTTCACTCTTGCTCTGGACATAGCTTACAAGGACTTCCTTTTTCCAGATCAACTAAGAAAGGTATGCACCAAGGTTGATCTTCCTGAGGCTGCTTCGTCATTCCTAACTGTGATGCCCAACCCCGAAGGTGATAAGCTCCAGTCCCTTCAGTTCAGGATTACAATTAATCATTTTCTCGACTTCTTCTGGATCAGGCGTGGAGCCTGGGTAGCTCATGGGTAGCGCGACAGAGCCTCACTCTTGCTGAGAGCACTTTCATTATGTTTCCACCATTTCCACCATTTCCCGTTGACATAGACCCTCCACTCTTTGGTACGCACACTCAACCCCGCATTATTGGCACCGCTTGGAGCACTGGCCGGCCTTCACTCTTACACGGAGCCAGGCTTCGACGATGGAGGGGAAGCAGGAGGCTGCTCGGGAATGGCAGGATTGAAGGCACAACGGATGGCTATCTGCCAGAAACTCTCACATAACCAGGAGATTGTAGCATTCTTTCATCGGATGATACGACGAGAACAGAGCCGCCATGAAGCATTCTTTAATAGGCTTTGCAAAAGCAACCCAGTGTCATTCTCCTTCAGTCTAGCTCTGCCCTCGAATTCACGAACTTCTTCCCCCTCCAAGCAGGCTACAACACAGACCGATGAATCGTTTCCTTAAGCAGACTTTCCATGATGCTTTTCTTCCTTCGTCGCTCATCTCCCGTCGATTTCCCAGATTGCCAAAGCTCTCTTCTTTTTCCCAGTTTTGAACAGAGCTAATTCAAAATTTTCCTGCTTAATAAAACAACTCATATAATGCCTCCACCCTGACCGATCTGCAAACCAGCTCTCCTTTTGTTTCTCCTCGTAGATTCCCGAATGCCTGTTTTCCTGCATTTCCTTCCCTTCTCCCCCAATTAGCATCGCCTTCCTTCCTTTTCGTAATCTGTCGAATCTTCCCTGTTTTTTTTAAAATCTGTTTTTTCCCTCCCTTGTTTTTAGCCACTCTTTTCTTTCCCTTTTGACAGAATTAGTGGCCCTTTTCTTTAGCTCCTATGCTAGCACAAGCTTTCAAGATGCTAACAAAGGTGACACCGTCCGGAGAGACACCCTCCAGTTGCATTCACTCAAAACATTTAAGTGCTTGGCTACCATGTCCATATTGGCTATAGCCTGCAATTAATACACTCCACAACACTACATTACGAAGTGGAAGCTTGTCAAACACATCTTGTGCTCTTACAAGCAAGCCACATTTGACATATACATCAACCAATGCCGTGCCAATAGCCACATCTTTTTCTAGCAACCCCTTCATAGTAATCTCAGTATGAATTTCCCCAACCTTTTCTGTGGCTCCTATGCTGCCACAAGCTTTCAAAATACAACAAAAGGTTACTGCATTTGGAGATACCCCATCAAGTTTCATCCACTCAAAACGCTTCAGTGATTCTTCACCATGCCCGTGTTGTGTATAACCTTCAATTAGTGCACTCCAAGAGACCACATTCCGGAAAGGATGCTTGTCATACATATCCACCAATGTACTTTGACTTGCATCTCTTGAAATTAGTTTAGTACTTCCTCACAAAGCCCATAATCGGCATATCTTGAAATAAGTGTAGCCCATGAGATTGCATCTCGAGTTACCAATCTATTAAAAACTCCCTGTCTTTCTCCGTCTTCAGCATAAAATGAAAGAGCAAACATAACAACTAAGTATGTACAAAGTATCAAATCACACACATAACTTTCGGGTGGTTTTCACACCTCGAATGCGCAGCAATACGACATCGCAATCATTAATATAATCGGAAACAAACTTGCGGCATCCAAGCTCATTAAGCTCTTCATTCTTCTCATGAATTTCACATCCTTTGATCAGTACATCATCAAGGAAAGGAAGAGTAAGTTGAGGAATATAATCTCTCAATACTTTGTGCATGGCATTCATCATGTGAGCCACTGAATTTGTAGCTCCTTGGGGTAGAGTACATATGTAGACTAAACCAAAAGGCGTCTTCATTGTGGTAATGTCTCGGCTTTCGAAAGCAAGCTGAAATTGGTCATAGCCCGAATATAAATCACCCATGGAATAAATTGCTCTATCTACAAAATCCTCAGCAAATTCATCAACAATTGGACCCGAACCAACATTTCTAATAGTGACTTTATTGACAGGCTATAAATCTTGAATGAATCGCAAAGAACCATTCTTCTTAGGCACGGTAAACCATCGATTAGAATACGGAGCTGAAGATAGCTCCAATATTTGCATCTTTATCTTTTCATTTAAAAGCTCCAGTAATTTAGGCAAATGAGCCCTTGGTACCAGAATTGGTTTAAGATTCCAAGGGATGTGTGGGACCGTGAAAAATCACCTTTGGTGCCACAACACTTGGATCCACATAGCCAATTTCATGAGGCTGAAATGAAAAAGCTTTTCCCTGTTTCTTCAATATCTGCATAAAAGATTGCTTTTCAGCTGGCAAGAGAAAAGAGTCTTCACCAATTTTTAGCTCCTGTAAGCTTTCAGTTGTAAATTGGTGACCAATATCTTTGGGGTCACGAAGACTTGGCTGTTTGGATGCCCTTTCGGCCAGTCCCTCACTTTCAGGAGGTAGTGGAGTTGCCACCGGCTTGAGCTTCTTGTCAACTGTCTTGTACTTTGTTTCTACTCTTGCCTCATCCCTGTTTGGCTGTCCAAAAGCTTCATGATCAGCAATTATGTCATAAATATCCAATGTGCATACCTGTAAGGACTAATTTTCAGCTTGATTTTCGGCATGAACAGGTGCATGTATTTCAGCCAATGTATCGTTATAAATCAGCCCATAAAATATTCCTAAAATTTCTTCATTTTCAACCAAAACATCAACTTGCTTCAGCTCCTGTTCCACATGACATAAATGCTTTCTTTTAGCCCTATTCATGGCTAAAAACTGTTTATAACAGCCCACACTGTTGGCCGTAAATACTTGCAAATCAGCCTTTGGCATAGCCCCCTTACATGTGGAGGCAAATTTGTATTACATGAAGCACTGCCATAGCCTCCACTTATAGCAATGCAACTCAAAAACCCTTAAATTCTCAGGCATTAGGAGGCACAGGAGGATCTCTCAATCGATCTCTATTCCGGTGATGCTTTACACAAACAGTCAGAAATTGGACAGCTTTTTCATTGTCCTTACTTCTTATCCGAGCATAAGATGAACCAACATCAAGGGCTTTTGTCCAAACAAGACTTAAAAATAAAAGGTTAACCAAGAATGATAGGATAGCTACAAGAATCTTGAACAAAGAAATTAAATTCATCTTTTACATTACCAATAGTAACCCGTACATAAGGACATGCCGCATAGAGATCGCTGGATGAATTATTGGCTGCTCTCATGTGCCATCCCTGGTCCACATCTATGGGTCATCCGCCATTCTCATAGAGACTTCTTGACATGACGTTGATCTCCGAACCATGGTCTATAATGGCAATGCATGGAGTCTCTCTTTCTCCAATCTTGACAATGGTCTTGATAGTCGCCCTTGCCCAATGGGTACAGGAGTAGTGACTACTTGGAATAACATGAGCTTCAATCTCTTCTTACATGTTGTGAATACGAGCTTCTTTCTTATGCATGGGCTACTCTTTGGATTGAGAAGGCCCCACCATAACATTCTCTGCAATAGCTTCTTCAATTTTTGCTTCATAGATGTCTTCATCTTTGGCTTCTATGGCTACAATCAATTCTTTGATTGCCTCCAATCGAATCCCTTGAGTATTCAACTTCTCTTCATCTTGCAAATACACATGAAGAGCTTGCAAAAAAGCATGCACAGATTCTTCAGTTTCTTCACCAACATATTGTCTTTTTCGTTTAGCTACATCAATTATTACATCATGAAATCCTTGTTTTGCAATTCCAAGAATTTCACCTAATGTAAATTTAATTTTGCTCCCAAGAATCCTTTCTTCTAGGATCCGCTTGAGATCCGTCATAGTCTTTATGTCAGACTGCAGCTTATAGCCAAAATGTTTGCCTTTTCTATTTCCTTCCATCTTCTTTGCTTGTGGGGCATCTTCCATATCATGCTCTAGAGGTGGTGGTGGATTTTCAGCAGCCTTCTATCGGTTTACTTCTTGTCACATGTTTGGTTGGCCCTGAAGAGGAGGGACTGGCAACATATTCTTCTCTTTTCTTCTACCATAGCTTCTTGATTATTGATTTCAGCCAACCAAGAAAAAGTTGAAAATGAATCAACCGGCTCGGTCCATCTGGTTCTTCCTCGGATGCATTGATTGGCAGTAGTGAAATCATCCTTGGACGCCTCGCCTCGCTCCATGCGATCTAAGGCCTGCATCCACACTTTAGATTTTACATCAGCTTTACATGCTTTAACAATCTCATTGGTTGGCTCAATTTGCAGCCCATAGGTAGCTGCATCAACAGCTGCATAGGCTATTCTTGTTGCCAAATCCTCCAGTCTTTTCTTCATGCCACCGTTACGGAATTTTGGCTCAAGAGGAAGCCCAGTCTCGGTCGCATGAATTTTACCATCCTTCCAAAAGAATAATTTTTGCACCTCAGCTTCACGAATGCATCGCACTCCCTCTTATTATACTGTAGGCTGTCACATTAGATACAACGTCTTTTGAAGCCTTCTCGAATGGGTCTTTGGGAAGCTATCCGCCCTCTTTCTTCCACTTTCACATCAAGCCTTTCCACCTTGGAATTAATATATGTTCGATTAAGATGGAGATCCTGCATGCTCTTGATCATCTCGTCCATGACATCCTTCTTTGGAGGTAGTACAACAAGATTTCTTAGTTTTTCGGCCATAGAAACAGGAGGTTGAGATACAGGAACATGCTCTTTTATGGACTTAGATGGTGCAGAGATAGAACCCCACCTTAGATGCATTCGCTCTCTCCAAGCAATCATATTAATTGCTTCAATGACATCACCCCAAGCAGTCTTCAATCCCGTCTCAGAGTCGGGATCTTCAAGTCGATCAGTCAGCTTCTCTTGAAGAAGAGGATCCGCAGCCTTCAAAAACAATTCAATCTTCTGGCTCTCCATACTCTGCTGATCATCAGGATCTAGCTGAGTAAATTTTCTTTCAAATTTGTGGTGAAGAGCAGTGGTAGCTAGTCCCTTATTAGGCCTTTCAACCCACTCAGTGAAGATTTTCTTTGTCATGAGGCCAGAATCTTCAAGAAAGAATTCTTCTCGAAGAGCCTTCTTGAATGCAGACCATCCCGCATCTTTCTAGAAAAGACCATGAATCCGGTCTTGGAGGCCATGCATGGCCAAACGGGCAAAGTATCAGCTCCAAGCATGATGAGGGACCCCAAACAAGACCATCTTGTCAGTATAGAGGCGGATAAAAGAGGACACATTTTGCCCATTAAATTGCTTGGCCAACTGCCTCCAAAGCTTTAATGGCAGCAGCATCACTCCACTCTTCATCTTGCCTCCATTGTTGCTGCAGTTGCATCTACTGCGGAAATTGAAATTGTTGTTGTTGGTTCTCTTGCATCAGACGAACCAACTACTGCAAGGCATCTCCTCCCGAACTTGAGGATTCCCCCATTGTGCTTTCTCTTCTACAACTGACCTTCACGTCGGGTTCACCACTGTCGTCGTGTTGGGGGTCAAAGGTCTATCATCGGGGTTTAGAGCAGAAGAGGAGTGAGAGATTCAAAGGGGAGAGAGGAAAATGATTGGGGTTTGATGGATTCTCGGGTTATGGAGAGAGTAGATGGGATAGAGAGTAACAATTGTCTTACATAGCCGTGTCATACAAGTTTACCATAATAAACTTGGATCCGATTACATCAATAACCATGAGGTTTATGCATAGACCTATAACAGATTTTGTTCCATTTTTAACAACAAATTCAAGCTCTAATGTCCTCCATTTCATGAAGATACATGTATTGAGACTTCAAGATACAAGGTATAGAAAGATAGAATACATTACAACTGACATAGAGTCCAAAGGATGATAGAAATGCATCAATAGAGCCACAAATGTACTTCAGCCCTGCATTAAAACAGTAATTTTCAGCCCTCAAACTTGACTTAAAAATGTATACAAACTCATGGGAAAGTCTCTTATTACAATCTCAACCAATGCCCTATTGTTTCGGGAGCATTGTCTACACAAGGAAGTGATTAGATTTCATGAAACCCCTTTAAAATGAATGATATTTAATGGCTGCCTTGTTTATGACAGCTTTGGGAGAGCCTATTTAGCCCATACATTGGCAAAAATCACCTCTCGACTTGCCCCAAAGTCACTCAAGTACTTGGGTGTAAGAAGGGCATCAATGGTACACGAATATGGTAAGAAAATGCAAGAAGATGCTCATAAGAGCAGGCTGAATACCTTATCTCTATTCTTCCCTTTTAAGGACTATCATACCACTCATTTTTGTGATACCAAATGGATGGGCAAAAAGGACTCTTACCTTCTTTGTTTGTATCTCCTCTTTATCTTCAGTTTGCTTTGTGTCTGCATGCTTTGGAGCATTCACCATAGTCTTCAACTCTCCCTCCATCTTCCACAAGTGTGCAGGCCCGAAAAATGCACTGAAAAACGCGAGCTGCATTTCTCTCCTTCTTCCTCACAATATAGAGTTCACATAAATCATATACAAGTCATATAAGTTTTTTGCATCTATTACTCCTTGTTTCTTGTGGACCTAGTCAACTTTGGAGTGCTCGTGACAAAAGTGTAGAAGATTCTCTTCGTTTGAAGAGCTTGATACGTTTGCCGGCTATTGGTATCTTGATCGTGGTCCCATCCATTTCAGCCAAAGTGTAAGTAGCATTCTCATGTACTACCTTCACCACATATGGTATCGCTTGGCTAGCTTCCTATGAGCACTATATTGATTGTCTAGGCTCCTGTCATAGACAAGTACCCAATCATTCTCTTGGATAGCTCTTGGATGGAGTTGATGACACTTGTCAAACCTCTTCTTATTCTTCAACTTCGCTGCCTTCAGCCTTTCAATGGCTGTCTTGACATCCTCTTGCCTTCTTTCCAACGAGCTGCCTTATGTGCAAAATCAACAGCTCTTCTCTATTTATACCTTCATCCCAAGGCAAGATACTCCATGTGATAATAGACTCCTCAATAGGCATAATAGGTGGCTGCCCATATATTAGTTCAGCCGGCATATAACCCCGGCATATAACCCATCACTGCACTATGGGTAGTTCTATCAGCCCATAATGCGAATGGAAGCATTTTAGGCCATTCTCTCATTTTCCCTCTACAAGATTTTGCCAAAGCTTTGAGAATCGGTTGATGACCTCTTTCACTCTTACCATTGCCTTCATGATTGTACACTGATGTAAGAGATAGCTTGATTTCCAATTGAGCAAAGAAATGGCAGGCCACATCGGCATCCAATTCTCCTCTATTTGCAGTTACTTTGGCAACACAACCATACTTGCAAAACACTTCTTCAAGTAAAACAAATAGCTTGAGTGGTCTTTGTTGTCAAAGCTTTTTCTTGCACCTGATTTGTGAGATCTTCTCTAGCAAGCACTAGATATCTCATGTTCCAAATTCCTGTAGGCATGGTTACTAAATCAATAACCCATCTGTAATGAATGGATAAAGGAAAGGTAGACTGAAGCCCATCTCTATGCTTAACCATAGAGTACATCTGACAAACATGAAAAAACTCAACAAAATGCTCAATGTCTTTATACATGTTTTGCCACCAAAATTTCTCTTTTATTTTGGAAAAAGTGCCCCATATTCCTCTATGGCCAGCCAATAGGCTTTCATGAAATTCTTGCATGACCTGTCTTTGAGTCTTCTTGTCTCCTAAGACACGAACATGCGCTCCTCGTTTCTTCTTCACATGCCTCCAAAGGTAGCTGTTTTTGAGAAAGAAGCCATAAGCCTTTCTCCTAATTCTCTTGAACTCTTCATCAGTCCAATCTTCCTTGTTTGCCATAGTGCTCAAGTATTGGCCAATTTTCAGCCAATCATCTACATAATATTCTTCCTAAAATGAGAACAAACTAAAACAAAGCATTGCGCATGCTATCGTTCAGCTGCCCACCATCTTTTCATGGTTGTTTCTTCATTCTTTGTTGCTATAAATTCTGTCACAGCAGCAGTACCTACTATACTTGCTGTAATTAATGATATACCTACATTTATGACAGCTACACCATTATTAAGAACATATGTACTTGATGTTTTCTGATTTGAACCAGTAATTTACAGCATCATTTTCAACAAATACAGACTCTGTGACTTCCTCATCCATCATCTCTTCTTCATCTTTATATCTGGCATGCGAAAGCATGTCAGCAACAACTAGATTATCTCTTCCTGCAATATGTTTCAAATCAGGATTTAAGGATTTAATATAGGCTATCCATCTTAGCAATGCTATGTCAAGAGTGGAATAGTTGGCAATCATGCCCAAGACACTTCAATGCAGTTACAACTCCCCAAAGTTCTCTTTTAATTTGAGCATACCTTCTATGTCGTTCATTAAGAACCTTCACTCCAAAGCGGATTACATACCTATTTCCCTCAAGATCATCTTGACCAACAATCCATCCTATTCCAATAGGATTTGTGTCTACCGTGAGTATGATAGGATGTCCATTAGAGTAATCATCCCTCTTCAAGGTGGGGGTTGAAATCAGCAATTTCTTCAATTTTCGAACAGCTTGAGTATGCTCTTTTTCCCACATAAACCTTTGGCCTTTTCTTAATAGTTGATAAAGATTTTCAGCAACATGAGCAAAGTGTGGGATCCAAATAAGATTGTGTGATGCTGTTCAGCATTGGTCATGATTTGACATCCTTCGAGTTACCACTGCAATCACAGAGTATACCAGTTTCATAAAAATGGGGAGTCGGTGTCAGCTAATGCTTTCAACTCCTCGACTTCTTTGTCAGTGGATGGAAGAAGTCACACGCTTATTGTAGGACGTAATGAGGCACTATTTGATGGCTTGTTCTCTTGATATCTTAGTGCATAGCAACTCAGAAGCTGAGTGGGGTGTTTTGACAAATGCAAATTTGAATATTTCCCAGGAACAAGCATCGTGCGAACTTCAGTTGCTAAAGGCTCTTGCAACATCGCCTAAGTCCAATCGGTCATAGCTTAGAGCCAGTGACATGAACGTGGCATCTAAGTGTCTAGACAAGCAATAATGTCATCCCTTGTGTCTTTGGCTAGGTCTGCGGCTAGAGTTAAGAATGATTTTCGCTCGTAGGAGGGTTTAAGGCCTGCAGGTGGCTGGGGTTTGATAGGGCTAGAAGGCTTGGCAAAAAATGGTTGCAGTTGCCCATGAAGAAGTGGTTGAGCCTCGTGGATGAACATCGGAGTAGTAGCTGCTACGGATGGGCTGCTACACTCGGATTGGGTTTGGAAAGTCTTATCAACACTAGCAGGGGTTGAAGTGTGTAAAGGCATTTGTGGTTTGGGCCGATAGGCTTGCTCAACTCTTCTAGGCTTATACATGGATGAGCTTGTAGGAGGCAAGCCCTAGAAGCGTTGTGGCTTCTGGTTCTGAGGTTTTATGGGGCTCGAGGTGATCAAGCTTGAGAGTGGCGTGTTAATAGTGCCTTGGGCCATTCGAGCCTTAGGGATCCATATCCAGGCATTTCCCTCATAGTAGCCTTGCATGTGCAAGAGGGCTTTAGGAACCCATCTTGGCTTGATTATGCTTCAATTTCTGTAACTGTCTTGGCTTACTAGGTTTAGAGTTTCTTGTGTTATGAGGACGTGAACGTCTACTCCTAGGCGACGGTTGTGGTTGTTTAGGCCTCCATTGAAACGTAGGCTATTGGGCCTTAGCTTTTGCTATTGTGAGTAGCGCTCATGAGATTCGGTGGATGGTAGCCGAGCACTACCCCCCTCTGTATACTTGGCTGCAAGTATATCTACCGATGGCCTTGCAGACTTTGATGAGGTTGCGCAGCCCTTTTGCTAAAGGCTGTAACATGTAGATGTTGCCAATGGCGAGGTGGATGCATTGTGACTCATAATCGACATTGCAATGAGTTTGCTTCTTGAAGGTTCGCCCTAGCAGCAACTCCGTGCATGTGTCTTTAGTGTTTGGCAACACATAAAAGATCATTGGTATAGTCTCAGACTCGATAGTAGTAGTGGCCCTGCACTTGTCGAGAAGTGCATATGAGTGGCCTCCATATGGGCATAATTTGGCATTAGTGGGCTGTAGTGGTGGTTTACCAAGCTGGGTCCAATGATCGTGAGTTAAGACATTGAAGTCTTCTCCCTCGTCGATCAAGGCATTGAAAGCGAATGTTTGGTTTGGCAGTGACCGTGATGTGGAGCTATGCGGGTTCTACGGCTTCCTCATCCTCATCATCAATTTCCATGATTGTGGCGACTTGTGCCTTGATAGGGGCTTCTAACATTGGTGGCTCATGCATCGGATGCATGGGAGGGCAGTACTTCTTAATGCGACTGCCATTGAAGAAGCCTATGCCCTCACCATCTAGAGTCTCAAGTTTAACATTGCCAGTTTGGTTGATTGCACAAACTTTGAAAGGCCCAAGACATCTAAACTTCATTTTTTGCTTGTTTCCTTTAATCGATTACATGAGCACTAAGTCGGCCTGTTCAAAGTTGCGCTGCTTGACATGCTTGTCAAATGAGCTCTTGTGTTATGCCTTCTCGCATATGAGCGCATGAGTGGCTAGAAGGGGAGTTTCTAAGAGGTGTTCAAGTTCAACCAAGCATTGTATCCATGCCTCCTTCCCTTCCCATCGTTCTTGAAGTGCTATTCTCAGGCTGGGAATGAAGAACTCTACTCGTAGAATTGCTTGAGTCCCATAGGTCAACCTAAAGGGAGTTTGGCCGCCCGACAACCGTTTTATAAGTTGTACCGTAAGCCCACAAGGCTGCCATTAGCTTGTTATCCTAGTCGCTGCGCAAAGTAGAGACTACTTTGGTTAGGACGTTTATAAGGATCTTATTTGTGGATTATGCTTGCCCATTTTCCTAAGGGTAGTATGGAGAGGATTTTCGATGGATAATTACAATGGTGGATAAAAGATGCGCTATCACTTTATTAATGAAGTGCATGCCCTGGTCACTGACTAGTTTGATGGGGTAGCTAAATTGTGAGATTATCTGCTCCCATAAGAACTTGGCAGTCATTGTAGTGTTATTCTTTCATGTTGATCTTGCTTCTGCCCATTTCATTAGGTAGTGTGTGGCCACAATTATATATTTGGTCTGCAAATACTGTGCCGCAGGACTAATGGGTCCTATGAAGTCGATCCCCCATTTTTCAAAGGGTTGTCATGCAATGATTAGGGTCAACTCTATTTGATCCTTGTGAATCGGGACCTTTTTTTTTTTACACTCATCACAATTCTTGACGAATCGTGCTGCATCACAAAAAAGTGTGGACCACCATAGTTGAGACTGCAGCACCTTGTGGGCTGTTGTGTCTCCGCTAAAGTGCCCTCCTGCAATTCCGTTGTGCGCCTCTGCGAGCACATCATGCATTTCATGCTCGCATATCCATCTACGCAAAAGCCCATCTTGCCCTAGTCTATATAGTTGACCTGCTATCAACTGATAGGGTTGAATTTTGAGGATAAGTCACCTAAGTCGGGCTTTTTCTATCGGTCGTCGCTCAGGCAGTTCGTGCTCCAGCACTTGGACAATGTCATATGCCCAATATGGCATTAGATCAGCCTTGAATAAATCTCTCTCGCTAAAAGGTTAAACAGATGGATGTCTGGCGATTCATCGGCAATGCCTTGTCCAGCAGCCTCTCCCGTAGGGATGCATGACATGTGGTCAACCATGTAGTGATGTTTTTCCTTTCGTACCACCACGAAGAAGTCAAATTCTAAAAGTAAAAGGAGCCATTGAGCTATGTGTCCTGTAGTGCAATGTTTGTTTACTAGATATAGCAAGGCTTGATGGTCCACAAAGAAAGTAAAAGGCGTAGCCAACAAATAATTCTGAAACTTCTTTACAGCAAATACCATGGCTAAATCCTCTCTTGCAGTCGTTGAGTAATTCATTTCAGTCTCAGTGAGTTGTATACTAGCAAAGCTCACTCGATAGTCGAGATTGTGTTTGCTAGGTTGGCACAACACTACCCCCACAGCGAATTTCAAAGTATCAATATGCACGTGGAAGGTAATGGTCCAATCTGGGGCTTGTAGAATCGGTGCAGTAGTCAAAGCCTTTTTCAATTCCTCATACGCTCGTTGGCATGCTTCAGTCCACTCGAAGACAATCAACAGCTTGTACAAAGGTCTGGCAATCAATGCATAGTTCAATACAAATTGTCGATAGTATCCCGTATGGCCTAAGAAGCATTGAACTCCCTTATAGTTGATTAGGGAGAATGGAAGATCAACAATAACCTTGACTTTTGAGAAGTCAATGGCAGTGCCATTCTTCGATACCACATGCCCTAGGATGCATCCATGTTTCACCTAGAACTGGCACTTTAAGGGGTTTAGGGAGAGACGATATAGGCGACACTACTCAAAGACTTCTCGGAGTTTGTCTAAGTGTTCTCTCTAGGTCGAGTGAACACACAAGTTGCATTAGTTAACCCGAAGGACACGAGTATGTAAGCAAAGATGCCACACTCAGTGTGGCGAAGGCAATCTTATGCATGTCGGCAGGATGCACTTGCACCTGATTGTATCCAGAAAAGCCGTCCAGAAAGCTATAGGCCTCTTTGCTCACCACTATTTTAAGCATGTGCTTGGTGTACGGCAATGGGTAGTTGTCTCTCTTAGTGGAGGCATTCACCTTCTTGTAATTGACGCACACTCTAGTCTTTCCATTTTTCTTCATCACTATGACTATGGGTGACACTCAATCTATGTGCTTAATTTTGTAAATGAATCTTGCTCTCATTAGCTGGTCAATCTCCTCTTTGACTAAATGAGTGTGTTTTGGATTCATCAAGTACGGTCGCTGCTTGATTGGTGTTGCGTGTGGTGTCATGTGTATGTTATGAGTCACTACACTCGGATCTACCCCCTTAAGCTCTTTTAAGTACCAAGCAAACACGTCTATATAATCTCACAAGAGAGCAACAAGACTCGTCTCCTCTTTCTTAGTCAAGTCATTGGCAATAAAGACTGGTCAGGGTGTCTCCCCTTCTTGTGCTAGGTTCACCTCCTTGACCTTGGTTGGTCCCTTGATGGGTTCACTCCTTTGCCCTTGGCGTTTGGAACCCAATAGGATTACTACCCTGTCACCCTTCTTGAATTTTAAATCTCTTCGGGAGATCTTGCGGCTTTCTTTGCTCTTCTATTTGCTTGTCCCTAGGCTATTTTTCCCTTTTTTTCCTTCAACCGTCTGTGCCTGAGGTGGTCAGGTAGGTCCTCCTTGGTGCGTTTGGTCTTGGATGGTCTAGGTATTTCTGGGTCACTATTTGAGCTTACTTCCAACTCAGAATCAAAATCGTCATTTTGGCTAGAAGAGGTGGTTTCTCCTGGTGGTCGCACCTCAGAGGGTGACTCTGATCTAAGCACTCGTATCGTACCAAGTTGGATTAGGCCTACTTGTTCGAAATCTATGGCTTCTATGTGTTCCAACCAAGCACAATCACAAACCATGCGCATGACCCCTCACTCTATCTTAAAGACACTCTTTTTCTGTGGCTTGAAGCTTGCTCGTATCTGTTCTATTTCTTGTCCCTCAATGTGTTATTCCACCATGTCTATCTCACCCTCACTTTCGTCACACTGAAAGAACGAGAGTCTTTGTACTCATCATTGGAGTCATCTTTGTCTAACTGCTCATCGTCTCCTAGGTTTTGGCATATCTCTTGTCTCCGATCGGGGACTAGGGCCCAATTGTATATGTGGTTTAATTCATGCACCCTAGTTCATTGCCACCTTGGTTCGTCTAATAGATCTTGGAGTGGCTTCAAGTTTGCTGCTAGATTGCCAGCTAGCTTGCCAATCAAATATTCTAGAATCTATTGGAGTTCCCTCTTGCTAGTAGTCCTTGTGAACTACAACATCCAACCATGGATTTCTACGAAAAAGGGACATCTAATCCTTAGCTTGCTCATTCTTGGGTATTACAAAGTTAAGAATATGGATGTCTATCTTCGTCTATTAGTTGATAAGCTCAAGATTATAAGGGAGGAGGAGATTACCATGGAAGACATGAGCAAGTATATTGGGATGTGATCTATTAACATACGAGCCATTCTTATATGGACCATGTATAGCTTTTCGGAATTCCACAAGTTTTCATGTATGTTTGCTTCCATTCTCATTGTTGGTGTTTCACACATGGCTCATTTATGGTTTCATTGACTAGGTACCAATATTGTGACAGGCCTAGTCACATCGGGTTATCATGAATGTCCACTGTGTAGGCCAAAGTTGGACCCTCAAAGGTCACATACCATGAAGAAGATGGTCTATCAAGGGTACAAAGTATTCTTGCTGGAGAGCCATGAGTTGAAAGCGGGATTCCTTAGACAACCTTCCACATGAATGAATATCCAAAGCTAGTACGAGTGAAAGATGGTCCACGAAGAGTTTTCTCTAAGTGAATGTGACAGTTTTTAGTTTTCTACAAGTTACCATATTGGAACCATTTATAGATCAACCATTTGTTGGATCCCATGCACATTTTCAAGAATGTTGGTAGCTTGCTATGGGACCATATCACATGAAAGAGAGACACCCTAGGGGTATGAATGGATTTGAAGGAGGTAGGAAAGATGGAGGCCCTTTGGCTACAAATGAGCTCTAATAGTCATGTACAAGTACATCATGCTCCTTGGGTCGTATATCCAGTAAAGAGGAGCACATGGTGAAGCAAATTATCAAATCTATGTGCACACCAATGAGTGTGGTACATTCTCTTAGATTTGCATTTTCTAAAGATGACCAATTGACAAGACTAAAATCCTATGATTGGCACAAGATATTCCAAGTTTGTCCTAGCCTTGGTAGTAAGACTATCTAGTATGTCATTACGTTGTGTTGATCAATAGTTTCTAATGCATTGAATTTCTAATAGTTCATATTACTGATTGTAATCACTGGATGTCTCACACTAGAGATACATTCGTTGATTTATAAGTTATTGAATTTAGTGTAGTGGATCTCACAAAAGGAGATCAAGACATCATCCATTGAGCCTACAAAGGCAAGGAGAAGTGGAGACAGTCTATCTCTTTGAGAAGCACTTATCCATGAGTATACTTATGATATAAACTCACCTCTTACTACATCTCGTGGACGAAGTGGAGAGCAGGACTGGTCCATATCAGATGGATGTTTCTCTTGGAGTGCTTTATAAAAACCCTAAAAGGCTTTGTGCAACAACGAGCTCACCTCAAGAGCAGCATCGTTGAAGGTTGGCTAAGGCATCAGTGTATCTTTCAAAGTGGTTATTTTTATTGATGGTGGATACAGATAACAAGATATTGTGGAGGAAGAACAATGATTGACTAATAGGGGATGTGGTGGTGAAAAATCGAATAGAGAGGAAAATGAATGGTGCAATGGAGGAGAAAGTGAATTGTTTTTGTATGATGCACCATGCATCTATGGAGAAATGGGTCAGTAGGTATGAGTAGGACATAATAGAATGCAAGGTAGTGTGATCAAAATATCAATATAGTTCATGCCAACGGCCCTCCCACTCAAGGAATGCAACACACTGGGAGGAGGACACATCTCCACCCTACAAGAAGCCAATGCAATCCCAACTTGAATATACATCTAAAGTTTGAAAAGTTCAAACCACAGCCGGATTTAGCCTTTAAAACATAAAACCCACCACAAGAGAAAAACAAACAAGTGTCACCAGAAGACCCACAACATAGTAGAGTAAAGTACATGGGTTCTAGTCCTGGAAGTCAAAGAGGGAAGCCACCAGAAGCTCATTTTGGCAAGCAAAAAACCCAAATCCTGAAAGATAACCCTAGGAAAGGTTAAAATAAGAATCTAGATGATCATCCTAGATAGAGACAAAGCAATACCCCGGATGCTAACCCCAATGGCAATGCAAATTAGAAGATAGAGGTGAATCCCCATCAATGGAAGGGAACATGCCAAGCACTTTGGTTGTTCCAAACTCATTTAAAGCATCAGATGGATGGGGTATTTTCAATGTTAGTATCCCACTAGGTAACTTACTCAACCTACTCCCGATATTCAAATATCATCTCCTAAAGATGATTCAACCTGAATGTTTGGTATTACCAAAATTAGAAGTAGCAGCCATGATGACCCAAGCCCTAAAGGAAACACTGAGGAAAATTCAACACCAGCTAGTGTTAGTAGGCCCCTTATCTGACTTGACCATTCTAGTAATTCCTATCTGATACAAAGACCAAATCATCCAAAATGTCTTGCCCAATAGTAGATCAAAGGTGAATATCATCACATTGTCCACTTGCCAACAACTAGGTCTGCCCCTTATCTAATATAGATGGCCAATCAATAGATAGTACGACCTCTCACCACATCATTAGATCATCAATACTTTTAGAAATCACCACAGTGCAATTTCTAATACCTCTAGTATTTTTTGAACATGGATCATATTGGAGAAGATTCCCACCTGCTATTGAGAAGACCTTGGCTTGCCAAGCAAGTCAAAACTAGGATAAGGATAAGCTGACTTTCTGGAGAAACCACCATAAGGTAATAGTATTCTTCACTAATGCTACCCCATTTGCCCTGCATTAGTGACTAGTGTTGTCGAAATAGTCAATATGGTCGAAGGATTAAGTAATAACGAAGAAGAGGAGTTCATAAAGGCTAACACTAACTTGCAATCCTGGTGTCTCATTAATGTTCTTCAAATTAGTGAACAATACATGCAACTCTAGAGTCTACAACCTCAAGCTTCAAAAGCATAGGAATAGCACAACAGTCCAGATGGTTTTGAATTTCCAAACATGGCTACACCAAAGGCAATACCATCAATGTGACTTGATGATTACTGATGCTGACATTAGTGAAATCCTGAGTCAAGAGCACAAATTTGAAACAGTGATGCAGAAAGTGACAAGAGTCAAAGAGGATGAGTTAGGCACAATGTATCTTGGTCCAAACCAATCTGTATCAATGCCAAACTGCAACCAATTTTCTGATAGTAACTCATTTGTTTTCTAACCGAGTTCAAGGATGTGTTTGCATGGGAATATTCAAATATGGAGGGACTATATCCATGGTTCTAGCAACACTGGATTCCTCTGAAACTTGATGCTATCCCAGTCCAAATGCATCGCTATAGAATGAACTCTCATATGGCCAAATTGGTCAATAAGGAGTTGGATCAACTACTAACAGTAGGTTTCATTGCTCCAATTGATCATGTGGATTAGATATCCCCGATCATTTTTGTTCCCAAAAATAATAAGAAGCTATGGATATGTGTGGATTATCAGACGTTGAATCAGCCACAATCCCATCCTTTCCATATCCTTACATGGATACCATACTAGATGAAGTAGCTGGCAAAAAGATGTAATCTTTCCTTCATGGTTTCAATGGATATAATCAAGTGCATGTTGCCCCAAAAGACCAAGCTAAGACAGCTTTCATCATTGCATGGGAAGTCTATATATGTGCAATGATGTGGTTTGGCCTCAAGAATGCTCCAATATTCCTTCAAAGAGATATACATGAGATCTTTGGGCTCTACCTCACAGATTTCATGAGGGTCTTCTAGGACAATTTCAGTGTGTTTGGAAAGGCCACACTTCATCTGAAGCATGTCTTGTTCTCCCTCACTAGATGCTATGAGGCAAGTTTAAATTTGAATCCCCTCAAATGTGTATTTAGTGTTCACAATGGCATTTTGCTAGGGCAGATCATTTTTCAAAATGGCATAGATCTCAATCCGATCAAGGTGGTGTTGAGATATCGAGCTCCACTCGTGATATGCCAGGGTGACCGTTGTGCATTTATGTCATCGACGTGTCAGTTGCAGATGCGGTTGGTACACCGCCCATGAATAATAGCTACATGACAGCTATCCTTATCTACTCTAGTTCGTGGCTCAGTTAGTATGCCACCTTAGTTAGTTGAGTTTAGTTTGAGACCCATATATAGGGTTCTTCTATTTCTTTGTACCAGAGTTCTTTTGGCTTACACAACTAAGAAGAGGAAAACTGTTTTCAGCCTCCACCTCTGTGTGTATTCCCCCATTGTGCAAGCAAGAAAGCTACAAGTGAGACTCCTTCCTTCTCTCCCACAATCTTGACATGGTATCAGAGCCTTGTTTGTGGTAAGGAGCTCAAGAAAGCAAGCCAAGCTCACGGTGTTCTGGTAAGAGCAGCAGTGTTGCTTTCATTTTCTATTTTGGGAGCAGATCTCTGCACGTAGCACAGCCAAAAATTGCAAGAGTGCATTGTCTCAGGTTGAGACGCCCTTCGCGATGAAGCAAGAGGGCAGTATATGCCCTTCGCGGCGACCCTCTTTTTTTGATTTGAGGCCATTTCAGGGCCTGTTTTGGAGGCGGAAGTTTTCTGCACGCACTCAGGAAAAGGCCCGGTTTTATGCTGTGCGACCACTGTTCTACAGGTCAGTGAAAAGTTACTGTAGAAATTGCATCGTATGCTTGTGTGTAGAGACATTGGGAGTTACAGAATCATCCTTGTTGCCTGTTGATGCAAAATCATCACTAGGAAGTGACTGTGTGGTCAAATACCACTTTCGTCAGTTTTGCAAATTAGCCCTTGTGAGGATGAAGCTGTGTTCTTTGCAGTGACAGAACTTTTTGCAGTGTTCTGTAATGGCATCTGATTCTCTCTCACAGATTGTCACTGAAAAGCTTGACAAGAACAACTTCCAAGCATGGAAGTTTAGAATGACGAATTTCCTTATGGGAAAAGGATATTGGAAATTTATTTCAGGAAATGAAGAAGAACTAGTTCTTCCTGATGTTTCCAATCAACAGCAAATGCAGGCATTTAAAGCATGGCATGAGAGAGCCAGGAAAGTTATGTACTGGTTGTCTATCAGTATTTCAGACTCTATGATTGTGCATATTCAAGATGCAAGTATGCCAAAGGAGGCATGGGATACTTTGTCAAAAATGTATAGCACAAATATTCAAGCCAGGAAAATGCAGCTCAAGCAAGAGTTGCATAATGTGCAAAGAGAAAATATGAGCATCAATGACTACCACATGAAGGTGAAGAAGATTGCAGATGCACTTGCTTCCATTGGGTCGCCAGTGGAAGATGATGATTTAGTTTCTGTGACCTTGAATGGTCTAGGAAAGTATTATGCACAGTTTCGAACATCCATTTCCGTCCGTGAAAGATTTCCTGATTTTGAGGAGTTGATTGCTCTTCTAATTTCTGAGGAGCAGAGAAATTGTGGTGCATCTTCTTCAGGAGGAACTTCAAAAGAAGCTGTCTTCTACTCAAATGCTGGAAGAGGTAGAGGCAGAGGCAGAGGAGGCCGATCTGGAGGCCGTGGTAGAAATCAAAATATGCAGCAAACTCAAGAAAACCAGTCCTATGGAGGAGGACGTGATAACTCTAGAGGCAGGGGGAGCCAAAGAGGTCGTGGTGGATGGCAAAGAGGGCAAAATGCAAACAGCAATGTTGAATGCTACTACTGTGGTAAAATGGGTCATATGGCTAAAGACTGCTATAAAAAGTAGAATGACATCATGAATGGAAAACTGCAACAAGGAAATTATGCATCTTCTAGTAGACAGGGTGATGACAGAAATGAGCATTTGTTTATGGTGCAGCACATGAACAATTCTATGACAAGTGCAGAAGAAAGCAACGATGTATGGTATGTTGACTCAGGTGCATCAAACCACATGACAGGTCATGCAGAATGGATGGAGGATGCAAGGAAAATGGAAAAACCAGGATTTGTGGAGACTGGCGATGATACTGCACATCCTATTGTGCAGATTGGAAAAATTCCCTTGTCTATGCAGGATGGGAAAAATAAATACCTGTCCGATGTATTTCATGTCCTGAATATCACCAAGAATCTGGTTTCTGTTGGTCAAATGGTTGAGCACGGCTTGCAGGTCAGATTTAATCCTCATGGATGCTTTGTTGAGGATATGAAAAATAAAGGTCGCTTGATAGCAAAAGGAAAGAAGAAGGGCAGAATGTTTACGTTGGATGCAGACATGTCTGAATTGAGTGCAGCAATGTTTGCACATGGGACTGGTGCAGTTGCAGATATTGATATCTGGCATAAACGCATTGGTCATGTTAATGTACAACGACTTAAATCAAAGCAGGCCCAAAATATTGTTGCAGGATTGCCTAAATTCAAGGTTGCAGAAATGCATAAGGTATGTGAAGCCTGTAAATTTGGAAAATAGGCAAGGAAACCATTTCCTAGACATGTTCAAGAGAGTAAGAAGCCATTGGAATTAATCCACTCTGATGTGTGGACTACTAAAGCTGCATCTCTTGGAGGCTGTCATTACTTTGTCACTTTTATTGATGACTATAGCATAAAAGTTTGGGTGTATTTTATGAAAAAGAAAAGTGAAGTTTTTGGGCATTTCAAAACTCTTAAAGCTATGGTTGAAAAAGAAACAGGCCTGCAAATAAAATGCCTAAGGTCAGATGGAGGGGGAGAGTACCTCTCAAATGAGTTTGCAAGGTTCCTGCAGGAGCATGGCATAAAGCAGCAATATTCATGCAGTCATACCCCACAACAAAATGGAATTGTAGAAAGGAAAAATAGGCATATTGGAGAGGTATCTCGTGCCATGCTCAATGAAAAAGACTTGCCAGATTTTTACTGGGCTGAAGCAGTTGCTACAGCAGTCTACATAATGAACATGACTCCCACTGCAGCAATACATGGGATGACTCCAAAGGAGAGGTATACTGGTAGGAAACCAGATATTTCTCATTTGAAAATTTTTGGTTGCATTGCCTATGTACATGTGCCAGATGAGTTGAGATCCAAGTTGGATCCAAAAGCTGAGAAGTGCATCTTTATTGGTTACTCTCTGCAGCAAAAAGGGTATAGATGCTATAACCCTTCTACTCATAAGTTTACAGTGAGCAGAGATGTTGTTTTTTATGAGATGAGTAGCTGGTATAAACCAGTAAATGTGATTGATGATGTAGATGCACAAAATGGTAATGCTACACAGAATTCACAGCAGCAGTCACAAAATATTAGTGGACCTAGAGCGTCCTCTAGCAGTGATTCACATTCTTCACCATGGACAGGCAGATTGAGATCAGGAGAATCTTCTCAAAGCAATGCAGATAGTGGTATGCAGGTATCACGAAAAGGAAAAGAGAAGGTTGATCAGCCCATGTTTGATGTGAATGCAGGTCACTCTTATGTGGATGGTGAATCCAGTGGCTCAGAACAGAGCATTGATGATGAGTTGGGTATTCCTTCTATTGTAACATCTGGAGTAAGGAAGACCAGGGATGTTTTGAGAGCACCTGGGAGTGAACCTATTTTGCACAGGTCTACGAGAGCTAGGTATCCTGTGGATAGGCTGAAATATGATGGATTTTTTACAGCCATTCATTATGCATATATGGTCAAAGTGATACAGGAACCAGAACCCACTTCTTTTGAGCAAGCCATGGGAAAAGAAAAATGGGAGAAAGCCATGGATGAAGAAATGGATGCCTTGGAAGCAAATGCTACATGGGAATTGGTACCTTTGCCTAAAGGTAAGAATGCAATTGGCTGTAAGTGGGTTTATAAGGTGAAGCACAATGTAGATGGTTCTGTGAACAGATACAAGGCAAGATTAGTAGTCAAGGGGTATGCACAAACATATGGCATTGACTATGAAGAAACATTCACTCGGGTTGCAAGGATGGCAACTGTAAGAGCAGTCATTGCTATGGCTGCATCAAAGGGATGGTCTTTACATCAGATGGATGTAAAGAATGCCTTCTTGCATGGTGATTTGCAAGAAGAGGTCTATATGGAGCAGCCACCAGGTTTTGTGCATGCTGTTCATCCTGAGTTTGTTTGCAGGTTGAAGAAAGCCTTGTATGGCTTGAAGCAAGCACCTAGAGCATGGTCTGACAAGATAGGACAGTATCTTGTCACTATTGGCTTTCAGATTTCCAAGGCAGATTTCTCACTTTATGTGAGAAAAACAGAGAAAGGTATTATGCTACTTGTCATTTATGTTGATGATTTGATTATGACAAGTGACAGTGATGAAGATATCCTTCATGTGAAAATGCTATTGAAGCAGAAGTTTGAGATGAAGGATTTGGGAGAGCTGCGTTATTTCTTGGGCATTGAGGTGATTAGATCACCAAGTGGGATACAGCTCTTGCAGAGACAGTATGAATTGGACATGCTGTCCAAATATGGGATGACAGGCTGTAAGCCTATTTCAGTTCCTTTGGAGCAGAATGTGAAGCTGAGCGCAGATGCAGGTGAGCTTCTGGAAGACCCTACTATGTACAAACGCATAGTAGGAAGTTTGATTTATATGACTATTACCAGGCCAGATTTGAGCTATGCTATTGGATTGGTAAGTCAGTTTATGCAGGCTCCAAGGAAACCACATTTGGATGTGGCTAGACGCATACTCAGGTATGTGAAGTCCACATTGCAATATGGACTACTTTATGAGACTGGGGTTCAGATATAATTGCATGGATACAGTGATGCTGATTGGGCTGGTAGTATTTCTGATAGACGATCTACCAGTGGATATGTGTTCTCTTTTGGGAGTGCTGCAGTCACTTGGAGCAGCAAGAAACAGCCTACAGTTGCCTTATCCAGCACAGAGGCTGAGTATAGGGGTGCAGCAATGGCTACATGTGAGGTAGCTTGGTTGCATAAGCTACTTTATGATATGCATCAGCCTACAGATGGGCCAGTTGTCATTTATTGTGACAACATGAGTAGTATACACTTGGAAAATAACCCAGTCTATCATGCTAGAACAAAGCACATTGAGGTGCATTATCACTATATGCAAGAGAGGGTTTTACTAGGTCTTATTGATCTAGTTTATGTCAACACATAGGATCAGGTAGCTGACATATTCACGAAGGCATTGGGTGCAGAGAAGCTGCGCAAGTTCAGAGACCTGCTTGGTGTGCAGGAATTGGGATTGAGCTCGAGGGGGAGTGTTGAGATAGCGAGCTCCACTCGTGATATGCCAGGGTGACCGTTGTGCATTTATGTCACCAACGTGTCAGTTGCAGATGCGGTTGGTACACCGCCCATGAATAATAGCTACATGACAGCTATCCTTATCTACTCTAGTTCGTGGCTCAGTTAGTATGCCACCTTAGTTAGTTGAGTTTGGTTTGAGACCCATATATAGGGTTCTTCTATTTCTTTGTACCAGAGTTCTTTTGGCTTACACAACTAAGAAGAGGAAAACTGTTTTCAGCCTCCACCTCTGTGTGTATTCCCCCATTGTGCAAGCAAGAAAGCTACAAGTGAGACTCCTTCCTTCTCTCCCACAATCTTGACAGCCAGGTGGCAACAATAATACAAGCTATAGTACTATATTCACCATCCGCATTACTCTACTTTTAAGCCAAATTTAGTGGCACGGCCACCACTTGCATCTTTTAGCATATCTAATTGTCCTTCTCAACAAATTGGTGCATGTGCCTAAAGTAACTTACCAATGGAATGAAGAAGTTGATGTGGCATTCAGATATCTCCAACTATTACTCTCAAAGGCCCCCATCGTGATTTTACTCGATTGGAAAAAGCCATTTCATGTCTTTGTTGATGCTTCTGACATAGCTATTGGAAGCATGCTAATGCAACAAGATTAAAATGGATGATTTTGACCTATGCTCTATGCCAATAGAAGATAATGTGGAGAAAAACTACTCTATCATTGAAAGAGAATGTTTGGGCATTATCTTCTCCATTAAAAAGTTCTAATACTATTTGCTAAAGTGTAAATTTACTTTTCATGTGGATCATTAAGCATTAGTCTACTTGGTCAAGCAATAAAACATCATCTGATGACTTACTCAATGGATCTTGTTGATGGAGGCTTTTGAGTACATAGTAGTAAATCACTCCGGAACCCAGCATGTCATCGCAAAATTTTTGTCCCGACTTGATTTTGAAGAACCACCAACCAACATTGATGACAAATGCTTGGATGCACAACTCTTTAATGTCATAGCAACAACTAATATGGGCCTAAGCTACCAAACCCTCCATGCTCTTGGTATGAAGAGATGATAGTTTTCCTGAAAACATGTGTACCCCCACCGCATCTCTAGAAGGACCACAAAAAATGAATGGCTCTCTGAAGCTAGTGTTTTGAGATCATAATGGGTTAGTTGTATTATCACACTCTCTTTAGAGTGTTATAGAGAATATTCCTCTCGATGAAGTAGCTAGCTATCCTAGAGGAAGCACACCAAGGCATTGCCAATGACTGGGTCAGCCAAATATTGCTTATCACTCCAACCAATCCTACCCCTAGAGCCTTTCTGGAACTAGGGATTGGACTTTATTGGTCCCATCTCTTTGGTTACTATCTACACCGCAATAAGTACACACTAAAATGACCATCGTCGACTACTACACCAAATGGGTAGAAGCGGAACAATATTGCCTAGTTAGTCGTTAAATGTTAACTCCAAGATATCTTCACTGGGTATGGCAAGCCAATCGAATTGGTCAGTGAGATTGAGGTACACAGTTCCTCAATAAAGTCATCAAAGAGCTCACATCATTCTTTCTAATTGTATATAAAAAGTCACCACCTTATTATCCACAAGCTAATGGTTTAGCAAGATCCATTAACAAAGTTATATACAAGATTCTAACCAAATGTCCAATCAAAATTGGAAAGATTGGGATACTAAGCTTCCGGTTGCACTTTGGGCTTTCTGGACATATTTTAAGGTTGCAACCGACATGACTCCCTTAAAGCTAACATTTGGATTGGACGCCATTACACCACTAGAATTTGTAGTCCCCAGTTTTCAATTGGCGATATGAGATCGACTCGTTTTGGAGGAATCACTCCCATTCCGAATGGAAGCCATTGCTTAGCTGGAAGAAGATTGGATACATGGCACCTACATGCTATTCAAAGTCCAAGCCCGATAAAAATACTAAATCGATTGATTGTCCAAGAATCCATTGTTTCGCAAGGGCCAACTTGTCTTGATTTTCAAAATCCAGATGGGGAAATTCCTCGACAACCCCAAATTTTAGTGGAGTGGTCCTTTTTGGGTATTTCATAACTCCGACACTAATTCATTTTATCTGAGCAACTTACAATGCAAGTTGGTGTTGAATCCTGTTAATGGATTATGGCTATGATATTACCTGCAAAAGGTCTCTAATGCCCATTTCCCATCATCAATCCAGATTCTCCCACTTCTCCTTCCACACTGAATTCTGGATTATCTTTTCCACTGGTCACCCATCTCCAAGTCCAATTTGACCCAAAAGTTGTAGGACCTACTAATGTGGCATTCGTTTATGGCACCCACTCATTTGAGAATATGCTTGATGGCAGTATGATTTCTTGGGAACCTCATTCTCATCATATACGGTTATGGCTTGTTTTGCTAACATGGCACGCATGCATTGGCCATAGTTCGTGTACATTAACTCACTAGACTTTTAAGGCCGTTTTTCTCTCTCACCACTCTAATTTGTCATCTTCCTATTATGATCGTCACCTTAGCTTCCCAATCTACCCTCTCCATACGCTTCATGCCTTTTGTGCATTCTTCTTCTTGAGTGCTACTATGGTGGACTTTCAACTTTACAGTGAGAAGGTGTATTTGCCTACCATAGAGGCCATCAACAACATCCACCCTCTACTTGATACTTTGGAGGTGATTCAATTTATCACCCTCCCATGGTCCAATGTCCCGATGCATCCGCTACATGTAGGAAAAGCTATCTCTACCAGGCAAGGCAAGACCGATCCACCAACACTCTTCACACAACAGATGGAAGATATCTTTAGTCCCATCACAAATAAGGAATATTTGCTCAGCAACATCCTTGTGCCATACAAGTTGAAGCAAGAGGCCCTCAAGTTCTTGGTTGAGGCTCTCTACCTATAGGCAAAGGACTTCAATGTCTCAAAGAGGGAGGTCTCTCTCTTATTTTCCTGTTCTTCTCTTGTTGTTGCTTGGGCCCATATTCTTCAGGGAGCGCCTCTTCATCAAGGCCAGATGTGTTGACAATTGGCCATCCACTATCAAGGCCATGAAGGTGATATGTGGGAAATATTTCACTCTTTTGTTTACCCTTACCATGGT
Source organism: Lygodium microphyllum (assembly GCF_053477565.2). NCBI lineage: Eukaryota > Viridiplantae > Streptophyta > Polypodiopsida > Schizaeales > Lygodiaceae > Lygodium > Lygodium microphyllum. The sequence goes on from NC_141145.1 coordinate 13,479,749, forward strand.
TGACTTTGCCCACCTACTTGCGTCACCAATGGCTAATACTCCCCAAATGGAAACCACTACAAATCCCATCCTTAACCCCATCAACGAGACCATGGAAGGCAAGAAAGGACAAGGACTCAAAGATGAGGTCTTAGATGCCATGTTGAGCATCCAAGATGAAGTTCTAAAAAAGAAGGACCACTAAGAGACCAACTCCAACAAGCAACCAAGAAGGCCCTCACTAGGTTACCTTACACCCCGCATTATCCAAGAAGGCCACCACTAGCCTCACTAGGTTTTCATGAAGTGCTCCAAGAAGAACATCCATCGGGTATGGATGGGTCCTACAATATTCTCTATTTTGTCCATGAGATATACTAGGAGGTGAGTTTGTATCGTGAGCATGCTCATGTGCAAGTACTTATCAAAGATCATCTCCACCTTTCCTTGCCTTGCAGATTCAAAAGAGGATGTCTTGATCTCCTTCTCTGAGATCCATTGCACTAAATTTGACAACTTATAAATCATGGAAGGTATCTTTGGAGTGAGACACCCCACAATCACGATTGGTAGTATAAACTACGAGAAATTTAAAGCATTAGAAACATTGAATCATCACAAATAGTGAAATATTGATTGTACTTACTATCAAGGCCAGGACAAACCTAGCATGTCTTGTGCCAATCATAGGATTTTAGTCCTATCAGTTGGTCATCTTTAGAAAAAAGCAGACAACCTGAGAGAACGCATCATACCCGTTGGGGCACAGATAGAGCTGATAATTTGCTTCACCATACACACTTCTTTAGTAGGTAGGACCCAAGGAGCATGATGTGGTTGCATATGACCATCAGAGTGTATATTTCGAAGTGGCTACTGATCGTGGATTTAAATAATAGTATACTATGGATGCTAAAGGACGATGATAGAGTTACAAGAGATGTGGTGGTTGAAAATGGGATAGAAAAGAGGATGGATAGTGCCATGGACAAGAAAGTGAATCATTTTTCTATGTTGCACCATGCATCCATGGAGCAGTTGTTCGATAGGTATGAGTAGATTAGAAGAGAAGGGGAGAAAGTAAAATCGGAATTTCAGCGTAGCACATGCCATTGATAACCGGTTCAATATCTCGAGAGGACATGGAGGAGATGCTATGGTTCATGTCTATGAGTGTTAAAATACGTGGAATCTAGAGCATGGCAAATGTGGAAGCTATGGAGGTTGAAAGAGGAAAAAGAAACTCATAAAGGCATTGAACTTGACAAGGATCAATTGTTACACAAGTGAATTAGGTTCCAAGATTGAGACTTGGACTCATAAACACAATCTTGTGTATTGATAGTGACATGACACTTTACTAGAAAGAAAAGAGTACTATCATTGCATTAGAAAAAGATTGCAAGTACAATGCTTTATAGGAATTGAGTGGTGGTACTTTCTCCTATTGTGCATATGGGATTTTGGTTTTGAGCCCTAATTGCTCCTCACAAAGGGACTAAAATAGGTGTGATTGCAAATATTTCAACACCTCTCCTTAATCACAACCAGAAGTACAAAGGGTATAGAGGCTTTAGTGAAAGTAATACCTGCAAAGTGTGGGCACACCATAATCATGGCAAAACTCCAAAGGCTGGCAGAAAGGCTAAGTGTGGGTACCACAAACATGATGGACATCCAGAGGCTATAGCAGGGGCCTCACAAAGTGTATAGAGGCTGTAGTACAATGCTAACTGAGGAGTTTACAAGTTTATGTGTAAGGCATTAGGGCTAGGAAATGCAAAGGGTCATACAGACATCGTGTGAAATCCGATTTGGATGTTTCTTGTTGGGAACTGAATGTATGACATGTTCGCATCATGGATGGATGTATATGACAGTTTTTGGACACATGTATGACAATCATATTGCTGAATACCATTTCTAGATAGATTGTATTGTTGTTTTCTTCTGAATTTGCACATGTATGACAATCATAATGTCTGACACGGCACAGATCACTCAGATCGTGGGGGACAAATTGACCAAAGACAACTATAGCGTGTGGTCTTACAGGATGGAGAATTTTTTTATGGTTGGGTAGAGGTCTATGGGACCTCATAATAGGTGATGATGACTGTCCAGAAGTTCCCAAACATCCAATTGAAGAGCAAAAGAAAGCGTACAAGGATTGGACTGGGAAGAACAGGAAGGTTCTGCATTGGATCTCCATATGTATTTTCAGAAACATTGATTCCTCATATCAAAAAGGCAAGAACTTGTAAGGAGGCATGGGAAATCATAGAAAAAATGTATGGAACATGTACAGAGGCTCGTAAGATACAACTTAAGCAGAGATTACATGGTGCATGGAGAGGCAATCGCAATATCAGTGACTATGTGGGAGAAATTAACCAAATTTTAGAAGACCTTGCATCCATTAATGCACCTGTTGATGATGATGTTTTAGTGTCAGTGACACTAAATGGGCTTGGACCAGCTTTCAAATCTTTGGATACCTCTATTTCCGTTAGTGGAGGCTCTATGCTTGACTTTGAGGAGCTTATTGGATTGCTACTTATTACAGAAGAAATCAAGTTGGGATTGAATGCATCTAGTAGTGGAAAAAATATAGGTGGAGATAGTGTTTTCTATCACCAGAGAGGACATGGCAACTCATCTAGAGCTAGAGGCTCTTCACCTGGTCGTAGTAATTATGGTTGTGCTCGTGGAAGAGGTAACTTTGGTCGTGGTGACTTCATGCATAGAGGCAGGGGGAGATCTTTCCCTAGAGGTAGAGAATGGTCTAGTCCTTCTTCACAAAGAGATGGCACTTGTCATTATTGTGGGAAGTTTGGTCACTTTGAGAGGGATTGTTATCAGAAACAGAATGCTATGTCTAGGGGTCGTGGAAGGACCCAATATGGCCACTATGCAGGCACTTATGGTGGTACAGGTTATGGACCTAGAGGTGGATTGCCTAGAGGTCACCTATTTGCTATGGAGCATGTGCTTGGGAGCCTGACTCATCCTCCTCGTGAGAATGACTGGTTTTTGGATTCAAGAGCTACAAACCACATGACTCATCATGCTGAGTGGTTTGATAGCAAGGAGCAAATGCAGAATGATGAATATGTTGCCACTGGTGATGATACTTTACACAAAATTACTCATATTGGTAGTGTGCCACTTGTTACTAAAGATGGGATTGAGAACAAGCTTGCTGATGTACTTTATGTGCCCACAAAAACTAAGAACCTAGCATCGGTTGGTCAAATGATAGATCAAGGATTGCACGTGAGATTCAATAAGTTTGGATGTTTTATTGAAGAGTTCCATAATGGGAGAATTGGCAGGGTGATTTCTCATGGTAGAAAGAAAGGGAGATTGTTTGCTTTGGATGCAGTTACCCCAGTGATTCAAAACTCTATGTATATTGAGAGAGGACATGGGCAAGATAAGGATGTGGAATTATGGCATAGACGGATTGTTCATGTTAATTTGCAAAGATTGAAGCAAATGCAATCAAAACAAATAGTCTGTGGTTTACCACATTTAGGATATGTGAATTTTGATCATGTATGTGAGGCTTGTCAATTTGGCAAGCAGTCCAGATTTCCATTTCCAAATAGGGGGAGAATAAGCAGCTATCATTTGGAAATAATACACTTAGATATCTGGGGCCCATGTCACAATGTTTCCATGAGCGGAAAATGTAGATTCTATATCACTTTCATTGATGATTTCAGCAGGATGACTTGGGTGTACTTTATGCAGCATAAAAGTGAAGCATTTAAAAAGTTCTTGAAATTTAAATCTATGGCTGAAAAGTAGTTTCGATGCTACATAAAATGTTTGAGGTCAGATAATGGTGGAGAGTACATGTCATATGAGTTTTGTGACTTCTTGAGAGATCATGGTATCAAAAGGCAATTGACATGCAGGTATACACCTCAACAAAATGGTGTGGCTGAAAGGAAGAATCAGATTATTGCAGAGGTTGCAAGGGCAATGATGAACCAAATGAACATGCCATTGTCATATTGGGCAAAAGCAGTGCATACTGCAGTTCACATTATGAATAGAACACCTACAGCCTTGATTCATAATATGTCACCATATGAGAGAATGTATGGCATGAAACCCACTGTTGCATACCTTAGAGTCTTTGGATGTGTTTGTTATGTTCATGTTCCGGATGATTTGAGAAAGAAGATGGAACCTAAGGCTCTAAAATGCATTTTCCTTGGATATCCTGATGAGAAGAAGGGATACAAATGCTATGATCCGGTGAGTAAGGAAGTATACATAAGCAGAGATGTCAAATTCAGTGAATATGAATCATGGTACAAGCCCAAAATTGCAGTGGATGTTGATTCCTATGAAAGCAATGATGATAATGGCTATGGAAGGAAAATTTCAGCAAACTGCAAAAATAAAAATCAACATCATGTGGAAGATGCTTCAAGACCTCAAGAGAATGTGGAAAGTAGTGGCAGCTACAGTCCATGGAGTGGTAGATTGAGAAATGCACAAAGGAGTGCAGAAGTTGCAAAAGGTAAGAGATCAATGACTAAAAGTTCAAAAGATGAATCTATAGATGACGAGTATGGCATTCCCCATGTTATAACACCTGGCACTAGAAGTGCAAGAAAGTATGTGCCACCACATGCTAGATCAGATGAGACACACAGTAGTGCACCTCAATTGAGAAGGTCAGAAAGGGTAAGGTATCCAGTTGATAGATTGACTTATAATGGGTTCATGAAGATGCATTATGCATACATGGTTTCTTATGTACAACATGTGGAGCCTACTTGCTTTGAAGAAGTAGTAGAGAGCAAAGAGTGGAGACAAGCAATGGATGAAGAGATGGATGCACTAAGGAAAAACAAGACTTGGGATTTGGTGAAACTACCTTATGGCAAGAAGTCCATTGGATGTAAATGGGTTTACAAGGTCAAATATAAGTCGGATGGTTCTCTTGAAAGGTAAAAAGCAAGGCTAATTGCAAAAGGATATGCACAAACTTATGGTTTGGACTATGAAGAAACATTCAGTCCAGTAGCTAAAATGACGACAGTGAGATCGATAATTGCTTTGGCTTCTATCTATGGTTGGAGGCTTTATCAAATGGATGTGAAAAATGCATTTTTGAATGGCAACTTAGAAGAGGAAGTGTACATGGATCAACTAGAGGGCTTTGTGGATCCAAAATACTCACATTATGTATGCAGGTTGAAGAAGGCTTTATATGGATTGAAGCAAGCACCAAGAGCATGGTGTGATAGAATCAACAAATTCTTATGCAGTATGGGATTTCAGCAGAGCAAAGCTGATTATTCACTTTATGTGAGGCATACAGAAGATGGTATGGTTGTTGTGGTCATCTATGTTGATGTTCTCATTATTACAGGTACACTTGAGAAGGAGATTACTGAAGTCAAGCATGGGTTACATAAAGAGTTTGATATAAAGGACCTTGGTTTGTTGAGATACTTCTTGGGTATTGAGGTTATTGACACACCTCATGGTATATGGCTAATACAAAGGCAATATGCATTGGAGATGTTGGAAAAATATGGCATGACAGGATGCAAACCGGTTGATACACCATTGGATCAAAATGCTAAGTTGATGGATATGGATCTTATGTTGAGGATGTTACTATGTTCAAAAAGATGGTTGATAGTCTTATCTACTTGACCATTACAAGACCAGACTTGAGTTACGCTGTTGGATTGATAAATTACTTTATGCAGAAACCATGAAAATCACATTTGGATGTAGTGAGAAGAGTTCTTAGATATGTGAAGAAGACAGCTAGATTTGGGCTATTTTATGAAAAAGGAATCAAGCCTACATTGTTTGGATACTCAGATGCCGACTGTGGGTAGGTAGCTCTATGGATAGAAGATCTACTAATGGCTATGCATTCTCATTTGGATCAGCCATGGTAAGTTGGAGCAGTAAGAAGCAACCTACAGTTGCTTTATCAAGCACTGAAGCAGAATATAGAGGCATTGCATTGGCAGCATGTGAGCAGACATGGCTGAGATTGATCCTATATGACATGGGGATAGAGATTGATGGAGTCATTATGTATTGTGACAATGTTAGTAGCATTATGTTGGAAAAGAACCCAGTCTACCATGCAAGGTCAAAACACATAGAAGTGCACTATCATTTCATTAGAGAAAAAGTCATTAATGGAGAGATTGACTTGGTCCATGTGAAAACAAATGACCAAGTTGCTGATATCTTTACCAAAGCATTAGGTAAAGATAAGTTTGAGTACTTCAAAAGTGCACTTGGAGTCTTATGTGTGCAAGCTCATTCTGAGCTTGAGGGGGAGTGTTGATAAATATGTCCTATCCTATGGTTGTATGAAAAGTGTCCTTAAGTTTGGGGTATCTATCTTTTGAGGATACCATTTTAGTGTGTGTGAACTGTTGGAGATATGGTGAAGAATAATGAAGAAGAGGACAGCATGTAGCTCCTAACCTTTGCTTGTTCCATCTTTGTCTTCCTCTATTTGAAGTTTTATTAAAATATTTATGCATGGATGTATATACTTGCATGTGTGTATATACATGTATCTATGTGCATGTTTCATAAGTTTGTATCCATTCTCTCTCCTCTCCTTTATTTCCTCTTCTCTCTCTTTCATTGTTGTCTCTCTCTCTCTCTCTCTCCCCCTCCCCCCTATATCTGTAAGTGTTATGTATGTATATGTAGTGTTATATATATATATATATATATATGGGTGTTTTTAGAATATGCACATACAACATGCATGTCTTTAACCATTAAAATACCATTTCATCATAAAAATTCATCTCTTTTTATAATATATATTCATTTGTAGATATTTTTAGAGTGTCCACATATTACATGCACATGTTCAACCATTAAAATATAATTTCATCTCATACCTACAATTAGAAAAGAAATTAATCTATCTAGGAGATATATATATATATATATATATATAGTTAGCTTTTTTTGACTCCTTAATCATCATATCACCTTTCAAAAGAAAACCCAATATTTCTTGTATACCATCATCATAGAGAGAGAGAGAGAGAGAGAGAGAGAGAGAGCGAACCACCTATCAACTTTTCAAAGAAACATATTTCCATTTTTCCTCATTAAATCACCCTTCTTAAAAACCCCTCTTTATTTCTTGAATAGAAAACCTCTCTCCTTGTGCCACATAGGCTTGGAAGCTTTCTCCTTAGTTTGGGAGTCACTCAAGTAAACCTTTCAATAATAAATAGTAAAGACTAGCGTTATGTGCGCGCTTCGCATGCACAAAATGCTAGGCCGCTTTGCTGCCTCGAAGCAGCAAGTGAAGTTGCCGTGCGATAGCATGGCAGCTCAACAATCCATTTCTCATCTTTCTCTCTCCTCTTTTCTCTCTCTCTCTCTCTCTCTCTCTCTCCCCCAAATTCCCTATGTTAAAATTTTATTTTTCTCTCTCTCTCTCTTTCTTTGCCTTCTATTTTAGTTGATTTTTTCTTTTCTCATGGTTTTCTCTCTCTTTTTTCTCTCCCCACTTTTCTTTTCTCTCTCTCTCTCCTTTTATTCTCCCTCCTCTCTCCTCTCTTTTCCTTCTCTCTCCCTCTCTTTTTTCCTTTTTTTCTTCTTCTTCTCTCTCTCTCTTCATTCTCTTTAAAAATTTTCTTTTCTCTCTCTCTCTCTCTCTCCTTTTCTTCTCTTTGTGTTTTTCTTCTTCTTCTCTCACTCTCTCTCCTCTCTTTTCCTTCTCTTTCTCCTCTATTTTTTATTCTCTCTCTCTTTTTAAATTTTATCTTTTCTCTCTCTACATATTCTCTCTCTTCTTCTTCTTCTTCTTCTTCTTTCACTTTTTTCCCTCCCCCAAGTCTCTCTTAAAGTATGTAAATTTTATATTTTCCCTATATATAATTCTCTTTATGTTTATATTCTCTTTCTTTTTCTCCTCTCTCTCTCTCTCTCTCTCTCTCTCTCTCTCTCTTTCTCTCTCCTTGTAACGTGTCCACCTATTCTCTTCAGGACACGTGGTGCATAGATTGGACGCCGTATGTGCGCGTAGTGAGCGTCAGAAGGTCCCCAAGAACAAAAGAACTCTACTTTTGCACAAAAAATAATGAGAAAGCTTGCACGACATGAAGCAAGAGACTAATTGGGTGCAATCTCCCCCCATGCCTTGTGTGAGCGCTCCACAAAGCATGTATTTTATATATTATTCATCTTCAAGCTCAAAAAAATGGCCCAATTTACAATTAGCACGCTTTAGCTTTTGTGTTTGCTTTTGTGCCACTAAAGAATTAAAGCTATTGGGCGCCCAAGGACTCAGGCGGTCCCCAAATACAATGTCTAATACAAATATTTAAATCGTGCGCCCATATGCATAGAAGAGTAATAAATAAATATCAAGTGCTTTAGTAAACAAGCACGACAAAATATGGGCGCCATGCCTAAGATACGCGCCCATAAAAACTTGATGATAATTTGAATACATGCTATCCTCCAATGCTTCCCAATGCCACCGTTGCTTGCTCTACACATCAATTAAAGCATTCACAATTGTTAGAAAAATAATGCAATTAAACCGACAAAAGTAAATACCTAGCAGTCTTCAGCTACATCAATAAATTGATTAGAACTCAATCCTAACCTTAATTTATTACGATTGTGCACTCTAAACTCATAAACGTTTATTAATTTAAATATGTATTTTGCAGAATCACCCGCTATGGAATCACCCACTTACACATTAAATTAACAAAACGTCCGAAAAGGATAGGCGTCCCCGTCGACTTTTCGCACAAAGAATCCACCTTGTGTATGAGCCCCGGTAATAAAATTTTACGAAATCCACCGCAAAATCTCACAGAATCCACCGCGGAATATGCCTCGTAGCATCATACCCCCGGGGTGGGATAGCATTTGTCCTCATTTGCTATTAGCTCAATGTGGAGCTAACAGTGTGGGAAAAGCATTTAGATCTCTAGGGTGCATCCATTGGGCCTCTTCAACAGGATGATTTTTAAAATTGACCAAATATCTAGAATATCTACAGCCAGTTCTAGTAGTCATAATCGCTGCCATATCTGTGCTCCTGTCTGTTCGTACGATTTGATCTCGTCGTACGCAGCGCCATTCTTCCTGCGACCATAGGGCAAAGGAAGCTTACTATCCAGGCTATCTAACCACCAAGTTTCAGCCCCGATGATTGCGCCTATCTCCTGCTTCAGACGAAAACATAGACATTGCCTCAGAAACCCTAACAGAGACTCCATAGCTACTTTGTGTCAAACTTCTCTTCCACTTCATTTCCCTCTCCTACCACTTAAAGCAAGTCTAAGCCACTCTGATCAGAATCCTCCAGCAAGATTTCTACATCCAACAAGCAATCTTTGAATATCTTGAAGACTTGGAAGGTTCGAAGCATTCAAGGACAAGCATTGTGAGATCCCACTACTTGTGTCCCTTAACACATTTGGTTGCTGATCAAACTCAGTCAAGTGAAGCCATTTTGAAACTTAGAAGATTTGGAAGATTCTTTAAATTTTTGAAAAGACCTCAAGATCAAGTTCAAGATTGAAGGACATGCATCAAGAACCATCATCAAGTTCAACCATAGTATCTTTTCATACTACATAGTGTGTTTTCACACTAACATTGGTTGTGTCTTTTGACACATTAGATTTCAACTCTCTTGTTGGTTACTCTCAGTCATTTGCTACTGATTTGCTACTGATCTTGCAACCTCAACATGGGAAAAGACTCTCCAAATGCTCGATTTAAAGGAGTTGGGTTTCACACCTGGCAAACGCTCATCCTGATGAAGAAGGGTCTCTGGGCCATCACAAATGGCAAAGAAAAGAAATCTCGAGATGCGGACCTTGCAGTTACTTGGCAGAAGAATGATGACAAGGCACAAGCCATCATTAAGCTAGAATTGGATGACAGGTACATCCATCATGTGGATGCTTGTGACACGTCCCATGACACTTGGGACAAATTGGATACCTTATTTGGTGCATAGTCAAAGTCGTCTAAGTATGGTCTATTGATTGAATTTTTCTGACTTGATATGAAGCCTCATACATCCTTGGCATCGAATCTGAACTACATGGAAATCCTGCTTACTCAACTTGCAAGGATAAAGCTAAAAATGGATGAAGGTGTTTGTATTGGTGTCTTGTTAAAAAGTCTGCCTCTTGCCTATGATAATGTATCAACCACTCTAACCAATATGCCTGATCCTCAACTTGTTGATATTAAAGCCTCTCTGCTAGAGGAAGAAAAGAAACTTAAAAGCAAAGAAGAGCCTAGCACTTCAAAGGATGAACAAATGTTATATGTAAACAACATGTACAAAGGTAAAAAGGAACCGCTCTTCTGTGACTTCTGCAAAAGGACCGGACACATTGAGAAGTTCTGTCATGCTAGAAAGAGGTCCCAAAAGGCCTATCTTGCAGTTGTGAAAGAAGAAGAAGACCATGGACCAAAAGATAAAGATGAAGATGAAGATGAAGACCACCAAGAACGGAAGGACAAGCCTTATCAGTCCTTCTACTCTCATTACTCTAATAGACTATTTTAAAAGCCTTGTATTTCCTTTCCCTAATGCTTCTTGTCATAAGCTTTGTAAAATCCTTATGTAACATGGCACTACAGTCCCTGTACACTTTGTGAGGCCCCTCTTACAGCCTCTTGATGTCCATCATGTTTTGGTGCCCACACTTAGCCTTTTCTACGACAACCTCTGGTGTCTACCATGTTTGTGGTGTGCCCACACTTTGCATGTGGTTCTCATTACAACCTCTACACACTTTGTGCCTTTCTAGTTGTGATTGAGGAGGGGTGTTGAGATTCAGCAATCACACTCACTAACAGTCTCTTTGTATGGAGCTTCAGGGCCAAGGACATGCAGGCCTACCTATCCCATATACACACTGGTGCCTACTGCAGTTTCCTACTTTCCTGTAAAGCATTGTACTTGCTTTCTTTTCTTAATGCAATGATAGTACTATTTTCTTTCTAGTAAAGTGTCTATGTCATTGTCCACACACAAGATTGTGTTTATGAGTTCAAGTCTCAATCTTGAAACCTAATTCACTTGTGTGACAGCAGTCAGTGTCTAAGTCTATGTCTACATGAGTCCTCTTCTTGTCTTTGAACCACCATAGCCATGCTCTAGATCCATGTATTCTCACAGATTGTCAAACCAATTATGCACGATACCCTTCTTTAAGAGTTTTGTCAAAGGTAATGCTAGTAATGAGAAATTTCTCACAAATTTTCTGTAAAAGCTAGTAAGACCTAGGAAAGAACGTAATTCATGTACATTTTTGGATATCAACCAATTTAAGATTGCATGTATTTTTTTAGGGTCGACTTTAATACCTTCTGATGAAATAATATGTCATAAATATTTAATTTCTGTTTGGAAGAATTCACTCTTTTTTGGATTAGCATATAATTGATTGTCTTTTAGTAACTTAAAAGCTAAAGACAAATGTTCATAATGTTCATTCTCATTTTTATTGAAACCTAATATGTCATCAAAGAAAACAATGACACAATGCTGATGTTTCAGAAATATGTGATTCATCATATGACTGAATGTGGCTAGTGCATTAGTTAAACCGAAAGGCATAACTAGAAATTCATAGTGTCCAAATTGTGTTCTAAATGCAGTTTTGAATATATCAGATTTGTCCAATCTTACTTAATGATATCCAGATTTAAGATCTATCTTACTGAATATGGTAGATCCTTGTAGCTTGTCCATAAGATCATCTACCCTAGGAATCAGGTATCTATTCTTAACAGTAATTTTATTTAGGGCACGATAATCAATGCATATATGATAGGTATTATTTTTCTTTTTCACTAATAAGACAGGTGCACCAAATGGAGAACTACTAGGTCTAATTAATCCTCTGTTAAGCAATTCGTCAATTTGGTTTTGAATTTCTTTTTGTTCAATTTGGTTATGTCTATATGGTGCTTTACATGGTGGTTGTGTTCCAGGAATTAAATCTATCTTATGATCTTCAGGACGTGCAGAAGGTAATCCAGCAAAACAATCTTGGAATTGGGAAAGAAATTGTGTATGCCTAGGATGCATCTGGTTTTCTTTAGCTTGAATTTCATACACCCATATTAAATAGGATTTGCTACTTTTACGTAATGCACATTTAGCCTGAGTATGAGTAAGCAATGACATACCATGCAGTGTGATTTGTTTTCCTTGAAAATAAATTTTAATTGAATGCGTAGAATAATCTATATCAGGATTGTATTGATGACGCCAAGGCATTCCTAAGATAATGTCACTAGACTGCAAAGGTACAACTAAGAAATTTCTTCGTTCAGTATAATCACCAATTTTAATTTCTAAATTATGCACCTCTTGTGTTCCATTATATCTCGTACCTAGGAATGCAACTTGATGCGATAATGTGTAGAAACAGTATGTAAATTCAATTCTTTGACCAATTTTGCAGAAATAAAGTCATGTGTGCTCCCATCATCATGTAAAATAGTCTTTTCTTTACCATGCACAAAACATTTCATTATTAATAAGGAATGGGGAGTTGGCATACCTAGCAAAGTATCAGAAGTAGTACAAATATTGTCATCATCTTCCGTAAAATCCGACATCTCTTGATGTTCTTCATCTTCTAGTGCTCCCAGATAATTTATATGAACAGATGGCTTTTTGGATTGACAATTGGCTACTAGATGACTAGGTTGATGACATTTATAACAAACTATGGGTTTTGCTTTGGATACATTATTGGTAATGGTAGGAAGTTTAGGAATGTTGGGATTTGACTGAAGAGATGGCTTAGGGTTTGGATTTATGTTTGACGGCAAAGCGAATGGTTGTGTTCAAGATTTACGAAATGAAGATGGAAGAAAATGACTTTGGTTGAATCTGTGAAAATTTGAAGTGGATTTTTGGAACCAAAGTTACCATTAGTTAGAAATTGTTGTGCTCGCTTATCTCGTCCGCCAATTTTGTCTTCAATGTCATGAGCCAAGGAAATTGCATCTTCAAGGGTTATTGGCTTGAACATATTGACCTCCACATAAAAATGTCCAAATAGGCAAAACATAAACTTGCATTTATGAGTTGCTTCAGGTACATCTTTGAGCATTCGTAGTTGCAATAGAGCATTCCAGAAACGTTCAGTATATTGTGAAATAGGTTCGTGATCCCTTTATTGTAGAAGATCCCATTGTTTGATTACTTTTTCATGGAGTTGAGATGGAAGGAAATTCTGCAAAAAATTCTTTTGGAAAGTCCCAGGTAGTGGGACAATCAACGCTTTTGCGGACCACAATCCACCATAAGGATGCTCGGTCAACTAAATGGTTAGTGACACATTTAATTTTATCTTTCTCAGCATATGATTCTTCATGAAAATAATCATCAAATTGACTTATAAAAGCAAGGACAGTCTTTCCATCGCATGATCCATTGAAAATACGAAATTTGAAGTTTCTTTTACTTATCTTTGTTTCTTTCCGAATAGATTGCGCTTCAAGTGTTGCATCGATGGTACATCGTATAAGATCTTCAGGTTGCGATCCATCTTGGTCAGTGTGGTAGATCGTTGCAGATTGGCCAATTGAGCTTGCAAAGTTTGTCGTGCTCTTCATTCTTCTTCTTGAAGCTGCATCATAATCAAATCCAACTTTTGCTCCATTGTTGGTTCGGGTAGATTACCTTCAGCCATAAAATCTTCCATGGTTTGATCAGTCATCCTGTAAAATTCCAAAAGACCTCACACACTTGAAACCAGCTTGTTAGCAGGATGAGTGTAGCTCGAAGGCGGGTTTACAAGGCTTGTATTTTTTTTTTTGGATTTTGTAGTATTTCTCCTTTACAATTGCGAAATTCGATGTCACAATCATCTTCCAAGAAAGTAATTTTGCGTATAGACTGTGTGTTGATGATTGTTTGATGTAATCTGCTTCTGTCAGTTCACAGGTGTGAACAGGGGCTTCCAGAGGGTAGTAAACTGATTCATGAGTTGTTGAATATGAACTGCCACTATAGTAGTTGTTGAAGATGATCTTTAGGACCTTAGTGACTTGGAGTACTTGTAGTTTTAGTCTTTTGTGACTAAGCTTTGATTTGGAGAACCTGAGTATCTCGTCGTCAGATTCGGCGATGGGCAGTATATGCTGCCGCCACCGACGGGTGAAATTGAATGATGAAGCTTTTTATTAAGCTTCTTTTGAAGCCTTATAAGCTTATTATTAAAGCTTGAAAAGCTATGGATGAAATTTCTTATCTGTTCTCAACGACTCCATGAAGGATCTTCCCATGTGGTCCTCCACCTGCAGAGGCCGGTCCCTCGCAATCTAAGTGTATAACAGAGGGTTCTTGACTGCCAGGAACACGCTGGTATCGACCGTTTGCTACGAGACTGACTGTAGAGCTCGATCGTTCCAGGAGCTTCTCCTTCGCGCGAGATGGTAAGCGATTGAAAGCTCTCAATCTCAGCTTTGCTCTGATACCATTAGAGCACAGATCGGACGCTGTATGCGCGCGTAGTGAGCGTCAGAATGTCCCCAAGAACAAAAGAACTCTACTTTTATACAAAAAACAATGAGAAAGCTTGCACGACATGAAGCAAGAGACTAATTGGGTGCAATCTCCCCCCATGTCTTGTGTGAGCACTCCACAAAGCATGTATTTTATATATTATTCATCTTCAAGCTTAAAAAAATAGCCCAATTTACAATTGGCATGCTTCCACTTTTGTGTTTGCTTTTGTGCCACTAAATAATTAAAGCTATTGGGCGCGTAAGGAGTCAAGCGGTACCCAAATACAATATCTAATACAAATATTTAAATCGTGTGTCCATATGCATACAAGAGTAATAAATAAATATCAAGCGCTTTAGTAAATAAGCGTGATAAAATATGGGTGCCATGCCTAAGATACGCGCCCATCAAAAATTGATGATAATTTGAATACACGCTATCCTCCAATGCTTCCCAATGCCACCGCTGCTTGCTCTACACATCAACGGAAGCATTCACAATTGTTAGAAAAATAATACAATTAAACCAACACAAGTGAATACCTAGCAATCTTCAGCTACATCAATAAATTGGTTAGAATTCAATTCCAACCTTAATTTATTACGAGTGCGCACTCTAAACTCATAAACGTTTATTAATTTAAATATGTATTTTGCGGAATCACCCACTTATACATTAAATTAACAAAACGTCCGAAAAGGATAGGTGTCCCCGTCGACTTTTCGCACAAAGAATCCACCTTGTGTATGAGCCCTGATAATAAAATTTTATGGAATCCACCACAAAACCTCACATAATCCACCGTGGAATATGCCTCCTGGCACCAACACGTCTTAGCAGTCCATTTGAAAGAAGATCTAGAAAGCTCCACTCGGTACTCCCATGGAATGTTACAGGGTTTGCGATCCAGGACTTTTCGCGTCTGCCACGTAGCAGAAGTATTCTGGCCGCTTCCACTTAGGACCGACCTGAATCAGGGTTTCCCCTAATGGTCATTTCCTTACGGTAACTAGCGTCGATCCCCGAGCGAACTACTTTACGCAGGAACGCCAGGGCCGAAGCGGATTCACGCTACACTTGGTTCAAGGAGAATAGGAAACGAAAGGGATGTAAAGCTCGACCTCTCTACCATAAGGTATAGCCCCATTCTATTCCCCTAAAACAGCGTAAACCTGGATTATTATAACCTAGACTCTAGGTCAGTGCCCTTACTATTCATTTCCCTTGAAACGATCTTCTTACTGTTCATCATGATTGAGAAAAGTTCGCGACCAACCGGGACCACCCATCCGTAGGACGGACCCATGGCCACATCCACCGCACTTTCCTCAAGTTGTTTTAGTTATCTAATTACTTACCACATTTAGTTGGACATGCATCAATCATCTTTCTTAATTAGCCCGTTAGGTACTGGTTCCTTCACGTAATCATAGTACTTGACATAGAAAAGCAGTGCCAAACAAGTTCCTTTTCAACAGGTTATCATATTTATCTTTGAAATACATTTATAAAGTCTAGCCCATAGGCTTATCCATAATCCGCCCAAAGGCTATCCAACAATCCACAGGGATTACTAATCCAAGATTCCGCCCATAGACTAGTATGCGGGCCTCGAGATCCAATCCCAAGTCATGTTGGCCTCTTGTGCAGGGCCCGGAAGGCAAGGGATTTATGGCCAGAGCCCCCCCTGGCACCCAAATGTCCTCCTGCTCCAAGTAGCGCTCAACGGAGAGACCTCTCGCGACGGGTTCGGTCCACCTTCCCGGCGCGGTGAACAACCCCCTTGGTTAGAGTCAAGCAGACAGTCGGGGGTGACTGAGGCTGCCTCTCCCTTCAGGCCTTCAACCTAAAGCATTAGATATCTTTTCATCTTTTAATTCTTTGAGCAAACAAAGCAAATAGTGCTCTCGAAACTGTTACAAGCACAATCATTTCCAGTGGTCGTTATTTGGCCAACTGCTAAGGAATGAATCCTTCTCTCCGAATGCATCCAGCATTCGATCTGGGATCAATTGCAACTTGGCAAAATCCGTAAGGGTTTGTTTGTTAACCCTTATGTCCTTGGGTTAGGGCCATACCCTATTAACCCAACCTTAATCAATATCTTAAGTTCAATTAACAGTGAATATGTTACTCCAAATTTTGATTAGTCCTTTGCTTCCAAGAAAATATCTAATTCCCTTATCTTGGTCACTTTTCCCAAGAAAGGTGCTATATTAGGACGACTACTCATCCTCTTGCAAGATAAACTTGCCCAAGAATCTACCAATCCTATTCCGAGGAATTTGGCCATTCCCTTGTGAACAAATCACAAGATCATGCGACTCTACAACATGTTGCACAAGTGTCGCATCTAATCCATGGAACTATTTTACCCATCAAACGGTGTCTTCTAATCACGAAATCATGATTAGATAGGAAACAAGGTTAGGGTGTCTTCATAACAATCCGTTCCTGATTGCACTAGGCCGACATTGTCGGTCCTAGGCTTCCAAATTCAATTTGAGTTTCATCTTTTTAGCGAGCGATCCTTAGGGTAGAAACTCTAGATCGTTTCTTGCAAATATGTCCTATTGTCCCTACATTCCGTGAATGTGGGTAGGTCTTTAGGGATACGAGAGTTTCGTATTGGCAATAAGTGTGTCTAGGTCACGTCTCAAGGTGCTAAACCCTAGTTAGCACTTGGGGTATGTTGCATCGATTTAACCATTCCTAAGTGATTCCTTCACGGTTTAGGTGTTTAGGATAAACTAATTTACTTATCTATTCATGAAGATATTGTCTTGATCAAATAAGGGAAAAACTAGTTGCATTTCGATACCATTCTCGTAAGGACACAATTTATTGCCTACCTATGATTAGATTTATAATCCCTAACTTTTTTTGTTAAGATCAAAGCGTATGTTAAGTTATGGCATAATTCCTATAATTGATCCTTTTATAACATGCAGTCAAGATTCATGCTATTAAGCTTTAGGGTTTTATGTGAACCATGTAGCCTTTTCCTAATTTCATTTCTGAATGAATTATTTGTATGCTGAATTTACACAACCTTTCGTAACTACATACATAATTGATTGAGATTTATGCCAATTTCCTAGAGATTAATCTACTTCATGCAGCCCTAGAATCATTATCATGCTTTGCAAATTCCTACGATCATTAGCAACCTTCTTTAATGAATCATTGCAAAGAAAAGATGTCTAATAGTGCGACATGCAATTTATTCTTTCCATGCATAATCGAAGTGTACTACAATAATTTCGTTTTGTAAAGATGATCATTAGTTGATTTAAATTCGTTACTTTGCAATGCATAAAAACCATTTGCTAAGAATGCATAGAGATCTTATGTTCTTTTTTTTGTTCGTTTCATTGAAAATTTCCAATGACCGAATTCTTCAATCGTGAGCTATTTCCTCTAAATTAGCCAAAGTATTTCAATCGAAAAAGTGCATTCTAATTTCATAAATGATCCATGCACAATTGTAATATTACAACGTAAATCAAAATTAGGAAGAAAACCTGGACTTGTGGTGAAATGTCCACATGGATGTTAGGAGATGATCCTCTTGCAGTTGCGCCTTGTGCCTTTTTAGGGGCCATCGTGTATTCGACCTTCTTGCCTTGGCCGTAGACTTATGATCTTGGCCCATCTCCCTCGCACACGAAACTCCCTTTGAGATTTGGCTTCCTTGACCGATTGCACCGTCTTTTGGAATTGGGCTTTAGAAGACCTTATAGGCTTGTGGGAGTTGCAATAGGAAATATGGTTCTTGAATCCAACGGTTAGAGTGAACTTAAGGAGGACTAATGAAAGAGGGTGTAAAACTTGCTAATACGGTTTGAGTGGGAATGTTATGGGAGTCCTTTAAAAAACTTGTGTGGGAGAAAAATCCATGGAAGGGGTTAAAAATGGCTTTGTGGAATGCAAGGGGAGGATTTAAAAGGAAACAGGGATTAAATAGCCTTGTGGAAATGCTAGAAAGAGCTTCAAAACCCGAGCTAGGTGACTTTTGGGGAAACCAAGGCCGAAAGGGTTTAATTCCCGGCGATGCAAGGAGGCATATTCCACGGTGGATTCCGTGAAGTTTTACGGTGGATTCCGTAAACTTTTATTATCGGGGCTCATACACAAAGTGGATTCTTTGTGCGAGAGGTTGATGGGGATGCCTATCCTTTTCGGGCGTTTCGTTAATTTAGTGTGTACATGGGTGATTCCATAGTGGGTGATTCCGCAAAATACATATCTAAATTAATAAATGTTTATGAGTTTAGAGTGCGCACTCATGATAAATTAAGGTTAGGATTGATTTCTAACCAATTGATTTATTTATGTAGCTGAAGATTGCTAGGTGTTCACTTTTGTGGGTTTAATTGTATTATTTTACTAATGATTGTGAATGCTTCAGTTGATGTGTAGAGATAGCAGCAGTGGCGGTGGAAAGCATTGGAGGATAGCGTGTATTCAAGTTATCATCTATATTTTGATGGGCGCATACCTTAGGCATGGCGCCTATATTTTGTCGTGCCTATTTATCAAGGGATTTGATATTTATTTATTATTTTTGCATGCGCATGGGCGCATGATTTAGATATTTGTATTTGGACATTGTATTGGGTATGCCTGACTTCTTGGACACCCATTAGCTTTATTCTCTATTTAGCACAAAAGCAAACTCAAAAGCCAAAAGCATGCTATTTTGTAATTTGGGCTATTATTTGAGCTTGAAGATGATTAATACAAAAAATACATGCTTTGTGGAGCGCTCACACAAGGCATGGGGGGAGATTGTACCCAATTGGTCTTTTGTTCATGTCGTGCAAGTCTTCTACATTGATTTATGTGCAAAAAGTAGAGTTCTTTTGTTCTTGGGGACCTTCTGACGCTCACTACACGCGCTTACCGCATCCGATCTGTGCACCAGTGGTATCAGAGCGAAGCTGAGATCGAGAGCTTCCAATCGCTTACCATCTTGCACGAAGGCGAAGCTCCTAGAATGATCGAGCTCTACAATGAGTTTCATCGCGAATGGTCGATATGGGTGGATTCCTGGCTGTCAAGAACCTCTATCTCTGTAGCCTCTGATCGCGAAGGACCAGCCTGAGGAGGTGGACCACTCCTACATCTCCCTCTCCAAGTCATTTTTTTCACAGAGAATATAGTAAGTTTCATCCATAATCAAAAGTTCTTAAGCTTTAAAATAAAGCTTGGTAAGATTTATAAGAAGCTTAAAAAGCTTCATCCCATAAAATCGACGACTGTGGCCGCGGCATATTGGCGATTTAAACGGTGTGAAAAACGGCCCCTCCCTCAAAATTTGTCGACAGCTTCAGTCTTATTAATCCTAAGTCACTTAAGCTTTACAAAAGCTAAATCATCTAAGTAATCTCCAAGTTCATCAAAGTTCTTTCACTCTGCAAGTCCTGCAAGTCCACCGAAGTCAAAACAGACTTATCTCAATTACTCCCATAAAGATTGTTTCTGCGCAGAAGCACAGAATTATAGAATTGCTCCCTGGAAGACTTTGTCACACACGCAGACTTGCTAAACCAATTTTAGCAAACACATAAGTTCATACGCAGTTTCTATGAAGACTACAAATCCCGCAACCGCAAAAGACAAAGACCTTAAAAGCCAAGCAAAAATCTATAAGCCTTGTATACTCGACTTTGAGCTACGCTCATCCCGCTAATCAGATTTTGAGAGTGTGAGGTCTTATGGATTTTACAGGATGACGGAACAAAACATGGACGATTTAATGACTAAAGGTGATCTTCCTGAACCTACGATGGAACAAAAATTGGATTTGATTATGATGCAGCTTGATGAAGAACGAAGAACCCGACAAGCTTTGCAAGTTCAATTGGCTAATTTGCAATGAACTACCACTGACAAAGATGGACCACAACCCAAAGATCTTATTCGATGTACCATTGATGCGACACTTGAAGCTCAATCCATCCGCAAAGAAACAAAGATAAGTAAAAGAAACTTCAAATTTCGTACTTTCAATGGATCTCGAGATGGAAAGACTGTACTTGCATTTATCAGTTAGTTTGATGATTACTTTCATGAAGAGATATACGCTGAGAAAGATAAAATTAAATGTGTCACTAATCA
Organism: Lygodium microphyllum; assembly: GCF_053477565.2. Classification (NCBI taxonomy): domain Eukaryota; kingdom Viridiplantae; phylum Streptophyta; class Polypodiopsida; order Schizaeales; family Lygodiaceae; genus Lygodium; species Lygodium microphyllum. The sequence goes on from NC_141145.1 coordinate 13,500,393, forward strand.
TTTAGTCGATCGAGCATCTCTATGGTGGACCGTGGTTTGCAAGAGCATTGATTGTCCCACTACCTGGGAGAGTTTCCAAAAGAAGTTTTTGCAAAAATTCCTTCCTCCCCAGTTCCATGAAAAATCCATAAAGCAATGGGATCTTCTACAGCAAAGAGAACGTGAACCTATTTCCCAATACACCGAACGTTTTTGGAATGCCCTACTGCAACTACGCATGCTCGAAGATGTACCTGAAGCGACTCACAAACCCAAGTTTATGTTTGGACTACTTGGACATTATTATGCTAAAATCAATATGTTCAAGCCAACAACTCTTGAAGATGCAACTTTCTTGGCTCATGACACTGAAGACAAGATTCGTGGAAGAGACAAGCGTCCACAACAATTTCAAGCTAATGGTAACTATGGTTCCAAGCAATTTAATTCAAATTTTAGAAGATTCAATCAAAGTCGTTTTCTTCCATCTTCATTTCGTAAGTCTTGGATACGACCACCTGCTTTTCCATCAAATACCAATCAAAACCCTAAGCCATCCTCACAGCCAAATCCCAATATTCCTAGACTTCCTGCCATTGCCAATAATGTATCTAAAGCCAAACCTATAGTTTATTACAAATGCCATCAACCTGGACATCTAGCAGTAAATTGTCAATCGAAAAAACCACTTGTCCATATCAATTATTTTAGAGCAATGGAAGGTGAAGAACGTAAGGAAATGCCTGACTTTACAGAAGATGAAGACGACATTACCACTACTTCGGATATTTTGCCAGATATGTCAACTCCACATTCTTTGTTGACAATGAAATGTTTAGTGCATGGTAAAGAAAAGATTATTTTACATGATGATGGTAGCACACATGACTTTATTTCTGCAAAGTTAGTGAAAGAATTGAATTTACAAATTGTTTCTACACATTATCGCATTAAAGCAGCATTCCTAGACACAAGATATAATGGAACAAAGAGGTGCATAACTTAGAAATTAAAATTGGTGAATACACTGAACGAAGGAATTTCCTAGTTGTACCTTTGTAGTCTAGTGATATTATCCTAGGTATGCCTTGGCGTCATCAATATAATCTTGACATAGATTATTCCACGCATTCAATTAAAACTCAAGGAAAACAAATCACATTGCATGGTATGCACGCATCCAATAATTTTTCACTACTCAATCATACTCAAGCTAAACGTGCATTACGTAAAAGTAGCAAATCTTATTTAATTTGGGTGAATGAACTTCAAGCTAAAGAAAAACATATGCATCCTAGGCATACACAAATCCAATTCCTAGGGTAGATGATCTTATGGATAAACTACAAGGTTTTGCCATATTCAATAAGATAGATCTTAAATCTGGTTATCATCAAGTGAGATTGGATAAATCTGATATATTCAAAACTGCATTTAGAACACAAATTGGACATTATGAATTTTTAGTGATGCCTTTTTGTTTAGCTAATGCACCTGCTACATTTAGTCGAATGATGAATCACATATTTCTGAAATATCAGCATTGTGTTATAGTATTCTTTGATGATATATTGGTATTCAGTAAGAATGAGAATGAGCATTATAAACATTTGTCTTTAGTTTTCAAGTTGTTAAAAGACAATCAATTGTATGCTAATCCAGAAAAGAGTGAATTCTTTCAAACAGAAATTGAATATCTAAGTCATATTGTTTCATCAGAAGGTATTAAGGTTGACCCTAAAAAGATAGAAGCAATTTTGAATCGGCCCATATAAAAAAATGTGCATGAGTTACGTTCTTTTCTAGGTCTTGCTAGTTTCTACAGAAAGTTTGTAAGAAATTTTTCATTACTTGCATTGCCTTTGACTAAACTTTTAAAGAAGGGTATTGTTTATAATTGGACTGATAATCAACAAAAATCTTTTGATTTATTGAAACATGCATTAACCCACGCTCCTGTATTACAACTACCTGATTTCAATAGACTATTCTTTTTAGTAGTTACTGATACTAATGGATCTGGAATAGGAGCCGTACTTATGCAAGGTAACCATCACATAGCCTACTCTAGCTGTAAACTGAAACCATCTGAACTTAAATATTCTACCTATGATAAAGAATTGCTAGCTGTAATACAATCCTTACGACAATGGAAACATTATTTAATGGGTTTTGAGTTTATGATTAAAACTGACCAACAAAGCATTAGACATCTTCTTAGTCAACCCCAAATATCTGACCGACATATCAAATGGGCAACTTTCATTCAAAGTTTTCATCCCCTTATACAATATCAACTAGGAAAAGAGAATGTAGTAGCTGACGCTTTAAGTAGAAGACCGACAATTCATAATATTTCTGTGATATCATTTGATTCCCTTATCTCTATGAAAGATACTTATCATCAAGATATTACTTTTCAAGTTGATTGGAATAAATTAGTTGCAAATAATTGGATTCCTATTAATTCACTGTCTTACAATAATGGATTCATGTTTTATGAAAAGAGATTATGTGTTACAGTTCCATTTAGATCTTTTGTTTTGAATGAGATTCATTGTCCTCCATATCAAGGTCATAGAGGTATTGTATCTACTTTGCGTACATTGACTGAAGATTTTTATTGGCCACATATGGACACTGATGTATCTAACTTTGTTTCTGAATGTTTAGTTTGTCAAAGAGTTAAAAGACACCATGGTGAACAGTATGGTTTACTAATGCCTTTATCTATTCCATCACGACCATAGGAACATATTTCTATGGATTTTATTACTGGTTTACCTAACACTAAAGCTAACCATGATATGATTTAGATTGTTGTAGACAGGTTTAGCAAACAAGCATATTTCATTCCATGCAAGAAAACTTTAACAGTATCTCAAGAAGCTTAATTGTTTTTTAAAACTATATTTACTAATCATGGTTTACCAAAAGTTATTATTTCTAATCGTGATTCTAGATTTTGTAATAATTTTTTGGATTACTTTGTTTGCTAACTTGGGCACAAAGATGGATTTTTCATCTACATTTCATCCTGAAACTAATGGTCAAACAGAAGCTACTAACAGTACTATTTTAGATTTTTTACGTGCTTACACTATTTCAAAACCACACATATGGGATACATATCTACATTTACTTCAGTTTGCATATAACAATACACCACACACAGCTACAAAGAAAGCACCATTTGAAGTTATTTATGGTTATAGATTACCTACACCTATTGCATCATTATCAAATAAAATTTAGACTGTTGATGATATTGCTAATATGCACGCTACTATTTTTTATGAAGTTAAAGATATGATTGCCAAAGCCTAGCAATCATATACAAAACAAGAAAATAAGAAAAGACTGGCCATGAATTTCAAAGTTGATGACTATGTTTGGTTAAGAATAGAAAAACGTAGATTACAAAGGGTAGATAAACACTTAGTTCTAAAATTAGCACCTAGATTCTATGGACCATTCAAGATCATACAAAAAATCAATGACAATGCATTTAAACTAGAACTACCACCACATTGGAAAATTCATAACACCTTTCATATTATTTTATTACGACCCTTTAGAGGCCAATTACCTGTACACCCTGTTTATGAAAACCCACCTTCATTAGATGAAGAGACTGAACTTCTTGAGCCTGAAGTTATTATAGATACTGATTTTATGACCACTAGAACTGGCCGTAGATATTCTAGATATTTGTTCAAGTTTAAAAACCATCCTGTTGAAGAGGCTCAATGGATGCACGCTAGAGACTTAAATGCTTTCCCCACTCTATTAGCTCCACATTGAGCTAATAGCAATTGAGGACAATTGCTATCCCACCCCGGGGGTATGATGCTAGGAGGCATATTCCACGGTGGATTCCATGAGGTTTTACGGTAGATTCCGTAAACTTTTATTATCGGGGCTCATATACAAAGTGGCTTCTTTGTGCGAGAAGTTGATGGGGACGCCTATCCTTTTCAGGCGTTTTGTTAATTTAGTGTGTACATGGGTGAATCCATAGCGGGTGATTCTGCAAAATACATATTTAAATTAATAAACTTTTATGAGTTTAGAGTGTGCACTCGTGATAAAATAAGGTTAGGATTGATTTCTAACCAATTGATTTATTTATGTAGCTGAAGACTGCTAGGTATTCACTTTTGTCGGTTTAATTGTATTATTTTACTAACAATTGTGAATGCTTTAGTTGATGTGTAGAGATAGCAGTAGTGGCGGTGGAAAGCATTGGAGGATAGCGTGTATTCAAGTTATCATCTATATTTTGATGGGCGCATACCTTAGGCATGGCGCCTATATTTTGTCGTGCCTATTTATCAAGGCATTTGATATTTATTTATTATTTTTGTATGAGCATGGCCGCACGATTTAGATATTTGTATTTGGACATTGTATTGGGTATGCCTGACTTCTTGGGCGCCCATTAGCTTTATTCTCTATTTGGCACAAAAGCAAACTCAAAAGCCAAAAGCATGCTATTTTGAAATTTGGGCTATTATTTGAGCTTGAAGATGATTAATACAAAAAATACATGCTTTATGGAGCGCTCACATAAGACATGGGGGGAGATTGCACCCAATTGGTCTTTTGTTCATGTCGTGCAAGTCTTCTACATTGATTTATGTGCAAAAAGTAGAGTTCTTTTGTTCTTGGGGACCTTCTGACGCTCACTACGCGCGCTTACAACATCCGATCTGTGCACCACCCAGGGGATAAGAAGTCCGCTTGAGAAGGGGCAATAGAAAAGGGTTTTTAAGAAACCTGGAAGTAATATGGAGCTATGCTAGCTATGGTGGATGGAGGTTATAAACATACAACATGACTGAGATAAAGAATTGTAACTCAAGTGAATTAGATTCCAAGATAGATTAACTTGGACTCATAAAAACAATCTTGAGTGACACAGAATGATAGTACCATTACATAGTACATGCTTATATAGCTTTTTTGGATAATGCCACTCTTCCTCTCTGTGCTTATGGGATTTTGGACATCTCTTCTGGAGCATACAACTTTTGTCATCTCTCTTATACAAAGCCTCTTCTAGGTATACATCATTTGATTTCTCAACACCCGCCCTCAAATGATGAGTCTCTACCCTTGCTGGCTTTTGCCCCCCTGCATGTAAACATGGACCAGGAGACTAGCTCTTTGGCAGCCTAGTCAAGTTAAGGCTTGAAACTTTACATCTTGGTAGGGTTTTTATAATATCCACTATGGGAACAAATTCCTTAAAACAATTTGTCATAGTTGTTGATGGTAGCGGAAGTATCTTTTTCTTCTTCTTCATTCATGAATTGACTTTTGTGGTGGTCATTCTGCATCTGCTACGCTCTTTTCTTGTGGAAGCATTCACTGACAATATGGCCAGTTTTACCACAGTAATGACATGCCATCCGACTCGTGTTGTCGGTGTTGAATCCTCGACCTCTTCCCTTGGGTCCACTAGCTCCTCTAGTGTATAAGAGGTTTTCCCTTGAGCTAGTCTCTTTTACATATTTGCTTTTAAATTTGCTTTCTCCATCAAGTAGTGAATGCTCAATATCTTTGAGTGAGAGACTTGGAACATTACTTAGAGTGGACACAAGGTTTTCATATGGATCCTTGTTTACACTTGCAAGTAGTATTGCTTCATCTTCATCAATATTATTCTTAAGAGTTGCAAGCCGGGTTTTTAGACTCTTGAACTTGTTAATGTGCATGGTCATAGAAGCACTATCTTTGATATCTAGTTTATAAAACTGCATGAGTAGTTTTACCTTTGAGTTCTTTGATTGGGTACCAAACATTCTATCAAGTTCCTCCCAAGCGGTTCTAGCATTTCTAATGCCAAATATATAATATAGCACATCATCACTTAGTCCCTAGGCAATGATGCCTAGTGCCTTGTTATTCATCTTCTTCCATTCTTTGGTTTTGAGATGGTCTTCATCAACGAACCCATCATCATCTTCCTTCTTGTTATCTGCATCATCTTCAAACAAGTCCCACAAGTCTTTCCGCATAAGATGGTACATGGTCTTCTCCTTCCAAGCATGGAAGCCTTCACCATTAAACTTTACTATATGTTCCACTTCAGTCATCTTAGTAGGAGGTCTTACCACAAGAACTCTCGGGCAGTGTCTATCCTTTTACAAGAAGATTGAGATTTACAAGGGATTTGATAATTGTGACTTTTGTGCATAGTGCAAGCAAATCATTTCTTGTGGGAATGTCTTATTGCAAGTGTACTTGGAAAATGTCTAATCCCTTACAAGAATAGGAGTTCAATAGACACTCTAATCACAAGTAACCTCTTAGGATTTTTTATAAGAGTATTAACTTTTAGTTCAAGCCAAGTTGAGACACATATAATGTGAAAGCTAGTTAAATGTGAAGGCAATTTGGTTGTGAAATAGGCTTGTGAATGGAGTGGTTTTGGAGGAGGTGTGAATGGACTTTATGAAAGACTTTATAGCTTAAAGGAAATATAATTTTTTTTAAAAAAATATTTTCGTTGATATCGTTGGTGATTTACTGTATCAGGATCTGCGTTGAATGCCGTGCTGTGGAGCTGAGCCCCTTACATGATGCCATCAATTCAGGCGACACTCACTCGGATTATCAAAACACTTGTTTAAACAAACAGAAGCAGAAGACTATGTATAGGGCAAAAGGCAACAGCAGCAAATCAGGTAGGCGATTGTCTCTCGGATCATCGATACCCCTGTCCAATCTCTAGCACTTGAATGATTGTTGCCGCCTTTTTTTTTTCTTTGAGACCTCTTGGTCTGTCCACACTGATGCTAACTGGAGCACAAATGCCCTCACTTACTGGTCAAGCAGAAAAAAATCCACCTCTTCTTTTCTCCTCTGTCTGCACTGTCAAGAGGAGTGAACCACACCCCTCTGTGATTGAGATGGTTTATCTTTTGGAATGGAGCTTTTAATGTAGGAAACCACCACAACTCGATGCCAGATTGAATGGAAGCATCCCAGGCGGCTAAAATGGAAATAGGACTATCAAGCGTAGCAGCTTGTGATTTTGTGGGAGACGTCTTAAGTAGCTTTGAACCACTAGAATGATCACGGCTATCAGTAGTAGCTGCAAGCTCTTCTTTTTCTCTTTTCTGTAGATTTGAAGGGACTTTTTGTTCAAACTGTAGGGTCTCTCTCTCTTTCTATCTTGGGGTTCTATTCATGGAGAGGCAAGAGTACACCATAAGATTAATTTCAAGGAAGGCATGGGCATTCCTCTTCTAGAAGAGCTATTACACTAAGGCATGGATATGGTAGAGGGCCTTAAGGTAGGTTCAACTCCTACTAACCATTTACAATAGAACAAGACAAAAGGCTCAACCTAGGAATCTAATCTAATGAAGCTAGACATAGCTCACCATGGCTCCGATACCATGTTGGAAACACAGATCTAGAGCTATGCTAGCTATGGTGGACGGAGGTTATAAACATACAACATGACCGAGATAAAGAATTGTAACTCAAGTGAATTAGGTTCCAAGATAGATTAACTTGGACTCATAAACACAATCTTGAGTGACACAGAATGATAGTACCATTACATTGAAATGAGTGTCAAGTACATGCTTATATAGCTTTTTTGCATAGTACCACTCTTCCTCTCTGTGCTTATGGGATTTTGGACATCTCTTTTGGAGCACACAACTTTTGTCATCTCTCTTATACAAAGCCTCTTCTAGGCATACATCATTTGATTTCTCAACAAAAGGGACTTGTATATTTCCCACGGGAAGGGTCTTTAAAACCCGGTCTAAGGTCGGTTTTTGGGGGCCAAGGGGGCTTAAACTCCAAGGGGAAAGGGGGTGTAAAGATTGCTTGGGAAGGGCTTATGAAAAACCATGGAAAGGGGGTTTAAATGGACCACGTGAAGGGATGCTTAAATCCCGCGGGGCGGGCAGGGGGGATTATAAAAACCACCTTGCAAGGGTCTTATGAAAGCCCACAAGAAGGGGGGCTTCCTAAGGGCCCTTAGAAGCTTCCCAGAAGCTTCCTAGAAGCTTGTGGGCCACCGTAAGTAAATCGACGTGGTCATGGAGGGGAATCTTGGCATTGTCACTCAGTCTGCAGTGCAGCTTCAGGAAAATCTTCCACCTATGCTGGCTATGAAGCCTCCCTTAGCTCCGTCCTTTCACGAATGGCGTTCACGATCTTCAGGTGGCAGCGACTGGCACAATACGTAACTCTCACCTCTCTCACACGATGGTGGCAGCGATTGACTCAGCTTCCCTTCTCACGACCACCTCTTCCCTCCACCCCTTTGAGGTGGTATTTATAGGAAGAGGGGGTAAGGCCTCCCTCCCCCGCGTGGTGCCCGCATGGCTCCTCTTCCTCCACCTCTTACTACAAGATATAGACCTTATAGCAACGTTTAAAGCGACGAAAATACAAACAACAAAATTTTCCCCCGTCGTCGCAAAAAGCGTCGTTATTGATGACGCCATAGAATCGTCGCTATATGCGTCGCTATATGCGTCGCAAATGCGACGCATATAGCGATGGTTACAGAGAATTTGCGACGCTTATAGCGATGATAATAGCGATGCGTGCAGTAAATTTGCGACGCAAATAGCGACGGTAACAGAGAAAAATAAAATTTTGTGGCAGGCAGCAAGCTGCCCTACCACATATAGCACTGTGTGCTGTATGAGAGCCATACAAAATAGTTTCTGCACTGGTGCATACAAAGCGTTTGCAAACAAAAAGAATGTATACTGAAATCATAAAACTGATAGATGAAATAAATACATGATATCGCATAAAATGCGATTGGTACAATCATAAAACAATATCACTAATACATAGAAAATGTCTACATAGATCGGGCGACTAAAAACTAAAGGTATGTGAGCTCTAAGGATCCAAGGGCGAGCTACAAATCCTCGTCCCCCGAAAGCTCTTCCCGCTGCAAAGGAGCATCAAACGGATTCTGCAGAAAAAGAAACAACATATCAATCCACCATACAATAATGCATTCAAATATCTCATGGTAACTACGGACAAGAAAGATGAGTGACTTACTGGGCCGCCGCGTCTATACAATCGGTCGATCAATGATCTGAGACCGTGCCTCTCTGAATATCGAGTCTCAAGGCCTTGGGGATCGTGATTTGTAATGGAGTGCTGCAAAGAAAACAAAATGCTAATTGTTAGAAACATGATTGTCAGTACAAAGAATATCTCAAAAAAACAAATAAGCAAAACAAAAGAGAAACTTACAAAGTCCTCCAAATATGTCCTGTGGTCGCTACTCCCAAGATGATGTACTGATCCGGCCTCGATTCGTGCCCTCGCCACCTCCCGCTGCTGACTCCAATGTCCTGGTGAATTTGTAGCCTCCTCCCTCAGTCGGCGCCAGTCGTCTGCATCTAACCACTCGGGCTTTAGAGCCCCACTCTTGATTGCCTTGCGTGCGTCGGATCGTCTATGTGACATGTATGCACGCATGCAATCCATCATCCAGCCCGTAGAGAATCTATCCACTGCGGCTGGCACCGGGAACTCCTCGTGCAAGGATGCTACTATGTACTCCTTGCTCCCCTCCGGTATGTTCCTCCAATGATCCAGGACGTTGTGCCGAAAAACTTGTTGGCACAACTCCCTCATGCGAGCCATCACCCTCCTCCCCTCATCATTCATGATGATGGCTCCTGACCTGCCATCCACTAGGTATCCATAACCCCTAGGAGTATGCCTAAGATGGGCCCTCTCCCATCTCCATCCACGCTCCTGGGCATATCCAGGAGACCCCTGTACATCCGGTGTACCGACGGGGGTGCCACCAAAGGGGGTGCCACCAAAAGGAGCGCCATCTGCCGACGGCTGTGCAAAAGCTGGAGTAACTAGAGTGGACGTCCCCACAGGTGTGACAAATCCTGGAGGTGACCGAGCTCCAGCTGAACGACGAGACAAAAACACCGCGTCCGTGTCTCCACAGTAGCACCCCCCTGATCCTCCTGCAGTCGCAGTCCCTCCCTCTGGCCCAAGTCGCGAGCGTCGAGATCGTCTGCTCGAAGCTGAAGCATCTGATCGCGCTGAAGCTGATCTAGCAGAGCGCCCTGACGAAGAACGAGACAGCTCCTGATCTGCCATCTCTCTGAATCTCGCGAGTTGATCTGGAGACATGCGTGCCATCATGTCCTGAAACTCCTCATCACTCATCCCTCGACTCATCCTGAAAATGTCGATACCTGCACAGATAAAAAATGATGTTAGAATAATCAATTTAAACTATACAAAGCACATTAATATAAATCATTTTTGAAAAATCCCTCTTAAAATGCATATCTTATCTACCTTTATGGAAGATCTAAACAACGAATTGAGTAATACAATTCTCCAAGAATGAAGTATTCTATGGTCCCATGTTAATCTCCTGACACAACTCTGCATACACTGGAAGGTCGATAGACATGTCACCACCAAAGAACGAGTCTGCCTCGTTCTCAAAAAATTCTACGACTTCTGTATTTCCATCATTGTTAGCCGATGCGGACTCCAAGCTTGCGGTGGCCTCCACCCCTTGTAATTTCGATCCCTCTATTTTCATATTTTCTTCATCTATGCCTGGAACATTGCTTTGATCGTATACTCTCGCACCTCCAGGAGTTGAAGGTATAACATACCACCATCGAGGTTGTCGGGGATTTGGATAGAAGATTACCTGTTCACAAACACTTACAAAGCGGCTTCAAACCATTGTGACATAAACCATGTCGTATTACAATTAGCAAGCAAATGACTATTTGTACCTGTTCACAATGGGCCGGCAACACAAAGGTGTCGCACAAATCCATCCATTTTTTTTCGGAATCTATTTCGAGAAATCCAGATGGACCTCGTCGAACTGTTGCGCCAGCTCCTCCAAGTACCACTTTGAACCACTGCACATCGAATATTATCATGGAGAAGCTACGGTAATCCACCGTAATAATACTTTGCAAGTTCCCAAAATACTCCATCTCATCCACAACCGTGTTCGGATCCGTTGCTCGTCGCCGGCTCTCTTGCTCAAACCTTGCCATGACACCACAGTCCATTGTGGAGCGCATTTGGTCAATACGCTCCACCCGAAAATGCCGTCCACGCGACCACGCTGCACTATATATTTTGTACTGCACATTGAAACACTCAAATTAGATGTAGCAAGCAAATTTAGATACGACACATTCTAAACCCCTCATTACCTTTGGATTACATCTCCTCGAGAACTCCCACTCCTCCATTGAGACCTCTGTCCCTTCGCTGGATGCTGCGGTCAAGGCTCCATGCAACCATCGTGTTGACATAAACCGCGGCATCTCCTCCATGCCTTTGGGATATTGAATCCGTCGGTGACGCGTACTGCGTCGAAATTCAGCTCGCGCTTCCTCTCGATCTTGCCTTGCAATCTGGTACTTGGCGAGCCACGTCTCCATGGAGGCATGGTGCAGCATACAAAAGCGATTCACCTTCTCTTCCATTGAGGCATCCATTCTTTTTTCTACCCCATTTCCAACCACCACATCTCCAGTCAGCCTGTCATCGTCCTTCAGCGTCCATAGCATTTCATTGTCTGGTTCCACCGTTGGTAGCCATTGTGAGATATGCACTAATGCCTCTGACACCAACCAACCTTCCGCCATGCTACCTTCCGGACGAGCTCGTTGTCGCACAAAGCCTTTCAGGGTTTTCATGAAGCGCTCCAAGAAGAACATCCATCGCGTATGGACAGGTCCAGCAATCTCCACTTCGTCCACAAGATGCACAAGAAGGTGAACTTGTATCGTGAGCATGCTAGTGGGCAGGTATTTCTCAAAGAGACAGACCGTCTCAACTGCTCCCCGCCTTGCGGATTCAATAGAGGACGTCTTAATCTCTTTCTGTGAGATCCATTGCACCAAAGTCGACAACTTGTAAATGGCCCCGCAAATTTCTGGAGTTAGGCATCCTACGATCACGATCGGTAGGACAAACTGCCACAAGTGAGAAAGCATTAAGAATAATGGTCACTTTTCAAATTTCAAAATATCCACGCTAATTAAAATCCATTCTGTTCACAAACCTGACATATCTTATGCCAATCATGGGATTTTAGCCCAGACATTTGGTCATCTTTAGAAAATGCGGACCTGAGAGAACGCATCATACCCGTCGGAGTGCGGATAGACTTGATTACTTGCTTCACAATGCGCTCTTCTTTGGTAGACAAAACCCAGGGAGCGCGAGGAAGCTGCACTCCCCCTTCAGCACTCGACTGCGGCCAAAGCGCCTCCATCTTACCTACCTCCTTTAAATCCATTCGTGACCCTATAGTGTCTCTCTTTCCTGTGATGTGGTCCCATAGCAAGCTGCCCACATTTTTGAAAATATGCATAGAATCCAACAAGTGGTTGACCTGTAAGTGGGTCCAATATGGCAACTCGTAGAAAACTGAGAACCGTCGCATTCCATTTGGATGTGATTCCGGGTTTACCATTTTCAGCTCGTACCAGCTTGCAGCGTTCATACGTGCTGGAGGTCGTCCAAGAAAACCTTCCCTGAGTTCATGATCCTCCAGCAAGAAAGCGGCGTGTCCTTGATATACCATCTTCTTCATGGTTCGTGACCTTCAGGAGTCTAACTGTGGCCCACACAATGGACATGCATGATAACCTGAGGTAACGAGACCTGCAAGGCGATCCACGACCTAGTGAATACTTGATTGAATGAAATAAAATATAGATATTACCAGTGAGAACAAAGGTCTGCTCACCAGGGCACTCTCCCAATCCCGAAAAGTCATGCATCGTCCACATGAGAATGGCTTGAATATTGGCTGACCGCGGACCATCGCGCCTGCTCATATCTTGCATCGTGACCCCCTCCTCCCACAAAATCTTAAGCTCATCGACTAATGGTCGAAGATACACGTCCATATTTTTTACTTTGTAGCGGCCCGGGACGAGCAAGCTAAGGATGAGATGTCCTTTATTCGTAGAAAGCCATGGAGGAATGTTGTAGTTGACAAGCACTATAGGCCACACACTGTAAGAAGTCGAGCGCAAACCGAATGGGTTCACACCATCCATGGCGAGACCGAGCCGAAGATTCCTTGGCTCTCGCGCAAAGCCTGGGAAGGTAGAGTCAATGTGGCTCCATGTGCGCGAATCTACTGATATTCGTTGCACTCCATCTGTGGACCTATTCTGCATATGCCACGTTGTCAAGCTTGCCATGGTAGACGTGCGAAACATGTGGTTTATGCGGGGGATGAGCGGAAAGTGTCTGAGGACTTTTTGAGGGATGGTCTGCCCTTGCAAGTCCTGTCGATACTTGTGAGTACCACACTTTGGACATGTCTCCATAGTCTCCTATTCATCTCGAAACAATATACAGTCGTTGATACATGCATGGCATGCCAAGCTTTCGTAAAACATGTCGTGCATCATCACGAGACTCAAGCATGGTGTTTGCAGGTGGCAATATATGATATTTCAATAACCTGAAAAAATCATAAAACACCTTGAAAAATCCATCCATGTTTGTAATAATACTGTTTATAAAAAAAAACAATGAAGTCTGTATGCAAGGTACCTGAATAACTCAGTCACACTCGTATCGCTCCAACCGTATTTTGCTTGCACACTTAAGAGTGCAAGCAATGTCTTCAACCGAGATACTCGGCACCCATCATATAATGGTATGGATGCTTCTTCTCTAAGCGGGTCAGATGTCTCAACATCCATGGGAATCAATGCATCGATCATTGCCTCCATTTCAGGCTCCAAGATTGTAGGCAAGTCGGGAAGGTTGTCTGTCTCCTCTGGCATTGACGGTATAGATGGGCCTTGCGAGTGGTCGATTGGCTCTTGCAATCCATCCATCACACGTCCACGAACTCTTCTAATTGGCCGCAAAGGGTGCACTCCCCCTTGGGTCGAGACATTACCCCCCTGGATACAAAATTTGCCAACAAGACCCAATCTTATTGTGTATGGTTTTCAATTAGCTTGAGAGTACAATGCATGAAAAATGCTAACTTCAAATTACCGTTTGCTGAAAATCTGCAATCACTTGATCAATGATCTCAGATTGAAACTCGCCAAATCGTCGTACATGTTCTATAGACAATCAGCGTTTTCGTCTAATTGACAACTTGCATTGAGAGCAAGGACATGGGACACGCTGATTAAGATACGTCTCGCGGTCTTGAACAATAAGACCTTCTTCGTTTGCCATCTTATCTACATTACAGCAAACGAGGCTTAAATGGATAGCTTTATGGAGATGTACGTCAAGTTGCAAGTTGACCATAAACCTTGCATTGTATATAGTAGTCGAGAGATTTTCCGATGTTATATCTCGGCCTTGTATCATGCTCAACGATTTGTTTGTCCCGGTAGATAATTATTTGTTATATCTCGGCTTTGAGTATAAGTAATCCATTTTAAAATTAGTGCGCGCCATCTATGAAATTTTATAACTATAGTAATAAAATTTATTTCAATCAATTCTACTCATAGTCATAAGACCTGAGAGAAATTATCCTATACTCAATTTAAGGGTTTCTTATTCTATAACAATAATTTTGGGTTTATTTTGATGAAGTACGTGGCCGTATGCAAAGCACATTGCATACCATTATCAATAAGTATATTATCTTAAATTTCATTCCCCTCCCTCTCCCTCTCTTTCTCTCCCTCTCCCTCTCCGTCTCTTCCTCTCTTTCTCTCACCCTCTCCCTCTCCCTCTCGTTCTCTTTCTCTCCCTCTCTCATTTCCTCCCTCCCCCTCCCTCTCCCTCTCCCTCCCTCTTTCTCCCTCTCCCTCCCCCTCCCTCTCTCATTTCCTTCCCCTCCCCCTCCCTCTCTCTCTCCCTCTCCCTCTCTTTCTCCCTCTCCCTCTCTATCTCTCTTTCTCTCTCATTTCCTAAACAAGCAAAAAATAAAGTGATTTAAACATCCTCCAAGCAAAAGGGAGAGGGAGAGATACAATGCACTCTCCCTCTCTTTCTCTTTCTATCCCTCTCTCATTTCCTTCCCCTTCCTCTCCCTCTCACTCTCTTTCTCTCTCATTTCCTCTCCTAAACAAGCAAAAAATAAAGTGATTCAAACATTAAACAAGCAAAAGGGAGAGGGAGGGAGAGAGAGAATGCACTCTCCCTCCTTCTCCCTCTCTTTCTCTTTCTCTCCCTCTCCTATTTCCTCCCCCTCCCTCTCCCTCTCCCTCTCCCTCTATTTCTCTTTCTCTTTCTCTTTCTCTTTCTCCCTCTCTTTCTCTCTTACTCTCTCGTTTCCTCTCCTAAACAAGCAAAAAAGAAAGTAATTTAAATATTAAACAAGCAAAAGGGAGAGAGAGAGAGAGAATGCACTCTCCCTCTCTTTCTGTCCCTCTCCCTCTCCCTTTCCCTCTCCCTCTCTCTCCCTCTCCTTCTCTTTCATTTCCTCTCCTAAACAAACAAAAGATAACGATTTAAACCTTCAACAAGTAAAAGAAAGAGAGAGGGAGACTCACCAATGAGATATGGCGAGCGTGGGCGGCTTCTCTTTGCAACGAGGGCTCCTCCTCTCCTTCGCGAACAACGGCGGTGGCGGTGGCGGCGGCGGCGGCGGCGGCGGCAGCAAGTCTCTTCCTCTTCTTCTCTCACAAAGCCTTAGCTCTCTCCCTCACTCTCGCTCTCAAAAGGTGAAGAAAAGAAAATGAAAACGGCGCTCTGGTTTCGGCCGCGCTTTTTTTCCCTGCGGCGTCGCTATTTGCGTCGCAAATCGTCGCTATAGGCGTCGCTAAATGCGACGCAAATAACGACGCCAATAGCAACGCCTATAGCGACGCCGATATCCGTCGTGGCTAATCGGCGTCACTAATTGCCCAATTCCTTGTAGTGTCTCCTATTTCCAATCGTAGCCCCCATCCTCTTCCCTCAGCCACACTTCGGCTGGGGGGAAGAGGATTAAAAAAATTTGCATTCAATCCAATATTATCCTTTTGACCTCCTCCCAAGAGGAGGTTCTCATGAAAATATGTGGATTTCATTAAACCATGTCTCGTTTGGCCAGTGGAGAGTGTATTATTAAAGACCGAACCATCCGTAACCACAATGCCGGCATTGTCATTTGCCCAAGACTTCACACGGCCTCGTAATATTTTTAGCAAAAATATTACACTCCTCTCCTTTCCTTCTCTCTCCTCTTTTTTCCTTTTTTTAAATCTCTTTAAATTTTTTTCTTCTCTTTAAAAAAAATTATATTTCCTCTCTCTATAATTCTCTTTCTCTCTATTCTCCCTCTCTCTCTCTCTCTCCCTCCCTCTCCTCTTTTTTTTCTCTTTGTATATTTCTCTCTCTCTTGCTCTCTCTCTCTCTCCTTTTAATTAAAAATAAAGTTTCTCTTTTTTTATTTTTTTTCTTTTAAATTTTATATTTCCTTTCTCTATACTTTTCTCTCTATGTTCAAATACTTTCTCTATAATTCTTCTGCTTATTTTCTCTCTCATTTTCTTTTCTTTGTCTCTCTCCCCCTCTCTCCTCTCTTTTTCTTTTTTCTTTTATTCACACACTCTCTCTTAAATTTTATATTTTCTCTCTTTATAATTCTCTCACTGTGTTTAAATTCTCTCTTCTTATTTTCTCTCTCTTTCTCTCCCCCTCTCTCCTCTCTTTTTCTTTTTTTTCTCTCTAATTGAGAGAGAGAGAGAGAGAGAGCGAGAGAGAGAGAGAGAGAGAGAAACTTTTGATTTAAAAATAAGTTTGCTTTAATTAAAGGGGAGAGAGAGAGAGAGAGAAAACCTAGCCCTACACATGAGAGAGAGAGAGAGGGGAGAGAGGGGAAGAATTTAATTAAAAAAGGGATGGAAAACAAAAATAGAGAGATTATAAGTGAGAGAGAAGGGAAGGGGTTTTAATTTAAAAAAGAGAGGTGAGGGAAGAGAGAAGGCTTTAATGAAAAAAAGAAAGGGGAAGAGAAAATGAGATATTGCACGTGAGAAAAAGAGGAAGGGAAGGGATTTTGATTAAAAAATGGAGGTTTGGAAAAGGAAGTAGGTTCGAGAAGCCCTTTGGAGGTTTGGGACTTTCCAAACCTATAGCTAAAATAATATATAGTAGTAAGATCCATCTATAATTCTCTTTCTCTCTGTTCCCCATCTCTCTCCCTCCCTCCCTTTTCTCTTCTTTTTTTTGCTCTCTCTCTCTCTCTCCTTATTTTAATTAAACAAAACATTTATATTAAAAAGTTTAATCTAACAAAGAGAGAGAGAGAAAGAGAAAGAGAGAGAGAGAGAGAACCTAGGCCCTACGTATGAGAGAGAGAGGGGAGAGGTAGAAGAAAAATGTTTAATTAAAAGACTATTCTCTTTTATCTTTCTCCCCCTTCTTTTTATCCTTCTTCTTCTTCTTCTTCTTCTTCCCTCTCTCTCTCTCTTTACTCTATCTCCTTCTCAAAATGTATGAAAAACTATGCTCGAAAAACTTTAAATTAAAAAAAGCTTTTAAAATGTTTAATTAAGAAAAAAATTAAATTAAAAAGTTTAATCTAATTGAGAGAGAGAGAGAGAGAGAGAAACTTTTGATTTAAATAGAACTTTGCTTTAATTAAAGGAGAGAGAGAGAGAGAGAAACTTTTGATTTAAATAGAACTTTGCTTTAATTAAAGGAGAGAGAGAGAGAGAGAGAGAGAGAGAGAGAGAGAACCTAGCCCTACACATAAGAGAGAGAGAGGGGAGAGGAGAAGAATTTAATAAAAAAAGGGACGGAAAAAAAAATAGAGATTATAAGTGAGAGAGAAGGGAAGGGGTTTTAATCTTAAAAAAAGATGTGAGGGGAGAGAGAAGGCTTTAATGAAAAAAAGGAAGGGGAAGAGAAAATGAGATATTGCACGTGAGAAAAAGGGAAAGGGAAGGCGTTTTGATTAAAAAATGGAGGTTTGGAAAAGGAAGTAGGTTCGAGAAGCCATTTGGAGGTTCGGGATTTTCTGAACCTATAGCTAAAATAATATAGTAGTAAGATAAGATAAAGATAAAGATAAAGATAAAGATATAGATATAGTTATAGATATGGATATAGAATAGATAAAGATGGAATATATACATAGAGAAAAGAGTATAGATAAACTAAAGTAGATAGAAGATAAATAGATAGATGCATTGATCTCAATAGAGCAACTTCCAAGTCCTGGCTCTTTCCTTTAAGCATTTTAAAGTGAGCACCAGCCAGTGCAGATAGTTATTTAATTGTACGTAGACTTGCGTTGGAAGGTTCACTTGGCAAGCGTCCTACGTTCAAGGGTTGCGCGAAAACCGTCCTTCATTGAAAGAGATATTGATAGCTTGGGAAGGACCTCGTGAGACGGGAGGAGAACAACCCTGAAGTGGACGATGATGGCGGCCACGGCAGCTTTCATAGTGAAGAAGGCAGTGGACTTACCCACGCAAGAGCGGTGGCCAGCACCGAAGACAGAATACTCGAAAGGGGAGGGGGTGATGAGGCGCACGCCGGCCGCGTCAGCCTGTAGCCAGCGCTGCGGCCGGAAAGAAGCGGCGTCGGGCCCCCAAATGCTCTTCATGCGCCCCATCGAATACGCGCTGACCAGCAGGCGATCGCCTCTCCTCACGCGATCACCGTTAGGCAGCGTATCATCGTTCTTCACGTCCCTCTCGTTGAACGGCAAAGGCGGGTAGAGGCGCAGCGTCTCCGCTACCGCCGCGTGGACGTACACCATGTCATGGAGCTTTTCAGCCGTCAGTCGGTCGGCGATCAAATCCTGCCCGTCGGTGAGATCCACTTCCAGGACCCGCAGCACCTCCGCCAGTATCTTCTCTTCCTCCTCACGGTGGGTCGCCAGCAGCCAGAATAACCACGACAGGCCAAGACCGGCCCCGTCGCGACCGGCGAACAGGAAGCTCAACACCATGTCTCGCAGAACCTTATCGCTGCCATGCCCATCCTTGTTATCGACAGCTTGCAGAAGCGTGTCCTCAGCCTTCATGAAGCAAGACAGAATGTCGCGGCACAACTTCTCGTCCTGCACTAGCTTCTGCCGCCGGTCAGAGATAAGCCCCATCGCGAAGGCGTCCAGGGCCTCAACGGCTACCGGCAGCTCCCGCTCTATGCCGAACTTGAGCCACCGGAGGGTCTTCCACCACGCGGAAGGCAAGTACCACCGGCGGACGGTGATCTCCATGCCCTTGTCTAGGGCGACAGCGAAGGGGACCGCGGGCAGGTGCGGGTCAAGGCAGGTGATGTCAAGGTCGAAGGAGGTTCCGCAGACGGTATACAGGCTGTAGCGGAGCAGGATATCTTGGAGGTCGATGGCAGCTCGCTGGCCCGTCGAGAGCTGGTGGTGCAAGGCTGCGAGAAGAGGAAGGAGCTTGTGCCGGACAGCGTCCAGCACGGTGGCCTGCATGTGGGCGCGGTAGGTCTTGGAGACGACATGGAGGTGGGCGAGCTTGCGCTGGACGCGCCACTCTGGGAGTTGGGAGTCCAGGACGAAGATGGCGTGGTCGCCAAGGGCGTCCGCGAAGGCAGACGCGATGGCCTCGCTCTTGCTGAAGTTGGCAGAGCGGCCCCCGTAGACGTACTCCACGTTGCGTGGATCGCACGTCACGTACATCGCCGTGCGCGCTGGCCACAGCCCCCGGAACCAAAAGCTGCCCCCGCGCGCGGCCAGCACCTTGTCGCTCCAGTCGTAGAAGCGGTGCAGGTTCAGCAGCAGCGATGGCAACATCCCCAAAACTGGCACATCCGCGACAAGTAGTGATCGGCCCGAATAAACGACCCTACTTCGCACCATGGCTGCTGCTCTCCCGTACAAGCTCGGCGTCGCCACCCATATTAGAGCTGCCAAACACAGCGCCATCAGTGCTGATTCGACCACTGGAAGAAGTTCTTGCAGATTCCTCATTGCCGAAGGGTTTTGCAGTGCGGTTGTTGTGCAAACATAGCACTCTGTTAAGAAGACGGGCGCGCCGCCGATGCGCACACTCTCGTTCTCTCCCGAGTCCCACGTGTTTTGTGTTTTCGATGAGAGACTTATTAGAGAGACTGTATGGATTCAATGAATTTTATATTCTTTTAATGAAACACTTTGGTTTGTGAGATTATTTACTATTTATTGGGTGTTATTATTTTATACAATTTATTTATGCATTTATATTTATTATTGTTATAGTATTTTACTTTTTATTTTATCTTACTTTTACTATTATTACTATATTATTTTAACTATAGGTTCGGAAAGTCCCGAACTTCCAAAGGCCTTTCCAAATCTACCTCATTTTCCAAACCTCATTTTTTCAATCAAAACCCCTTCCCCTCCTCTCTTTCTCACTTGCAATATCTCATTTTCTCTTCCCCTTCCCTTTTTTCATTAAAGCTTTCTCCCCCTCTCACCTCCCTTTTTTAAATTAAAACCCATTCCCCTCTCTCTCACTTATAATCTCTCTTTCTTTTTTCCATCCCCTTTTTAATTAAATTCGTTCCCTCTCCCCCTCTCTCTTTCTCATGTGTAGGGCCTAAGTTCTCTCTCTCTTAATTAAATCAAACTTCTTTTTAAATCAAAAGTC
Source organism: Lygodium microphyllum (assembly GCF_053477565.2). Classification (NCBI taxonomy): domain Eukaryota; kingdom Viridiplantae; phylum Streptophyta; class Polypodiopsida; order Schizaeales; family Lygodiaceae; genus Lygodium; species Lygodium microphyllum. The sequence goes on from NC_141145.1 coordinate 13,520,921, forward strand.
TCTCTCTCTCTCTCTCTCTCTCAGAGTTAGATTACAATTTTTAATTTAAATTTTTTAATTAAATATTTTTTTAAAAAGTAATTAAAAATTTTTTGAACATGATTTTTCACACATTTTGAGGAGATAGAATGAGAGAGAGAGAGAGAGAAAGAGAAGAAGAAGAATAATAATAATAATAATAATAATAAGATAAAGAGAGAAGGGGGAGAAAGAGGAAAGAGAATAGTCTTTTTTAATTAAAAATTTTTCTTCTCCCCCTCCCCCCTCTCTCTCATGCGTAGGGCCTAGGTTTCCTCTCTCTCTCTCTCTTTATTAGATTAAACTTTTTAATGTAAATATTTTATTTAATTCAAATAAGGAGAGAGAGAGAGAAAAATATATACAAAGAGCGAAAAAGAAAGAAGAGGAGAGGGAGGGAGAGAGAGGGGGAATGGAGAGAAAGAGAATTATAAAGAGAGAAAATATAAAATTTAAGAGAGAGTGTGCGTGAGAAAAAGAAAAAAGGAAAAGAGAGGAGAGAGGGGGGACAGAGACAGAGAGAAGAAAATGAGAGAGAAAATAAGAAGAGAGAATTATAGAGAGAGGAAAGATAAAATTTTAAAAAAAAGAGAGAAGAAAAAAAGGAAAAAAGAGGAGAGAAGGAAAAGAGAGGAGAGGGGAGAGAGAATAAGAATAAGAAGAAAAGAGAAAGAGATATGGGAAAAAAGAGAAAAGAGAAAATTCTTTTTGAAATTTAAATATTTTTTAAGAGAGGAAGGGAGAGAGAAGGAGATAGGGGGAATAGAGAGAGAGAGAGAGAGAGAGAGAGAGAGAGAGAGAGAGAGAGAGAGAAGATAAAATTTAAAAGAGGGAGAAGGAGAGAAGAAAAAGATAAAATTTTAAAGGGAGAGAAGAAAAAAAGAAAATTAGGAGAAAGGGGAGAAGAAGAAAAGGGGGCAGAGAGAGAGGGAGAGAGGAGAAGAAGAGAGAGAATATAAACATAAAGAGATAATTATATATAAGAAAAAGATAAAATTTACATATTTTAAGAGAGACTTGGGGAGGGGAAAGAAAGTGAAAGAAGAAGAAGAAGAAGAGAGAGAATATGTAGAGAGAATTATAGAGAGAGAAAATATAAATTTTATAAAGAGAGAGAGAATAAAAAATAGAGGAGAAAGAGAGAAGGAAAAGAGAGGAAAGAGAGAGAGAGAGAGAGAGAGAGAGAGAGAGAGAGAAAATAAAAAATTTAAAAAGAGAATAAAGAGAAAGAGAGAGAAGAAGAATAATAATAAAAAAATGAAAAAAGAGGAGAGGGAGCGAGAAGGAAAAGAGAGGAGAGAGGGGGGAGAATAAAAGGAGAGAGAGAGAGGGAAGAAAAGTGGGGAGAGAGAGAGAGAGAGAGAGAAAGAGAACCAAGAGAAAAGAAAAAATAAACTAAAATAGAAAGCAAAGAAAGAGAGAGAGAGAGAAAGAAAAAAAAATAGACATAGGGAATTTGGGGGAGAGAGAGAGAGAGGAAAAATAGGAGAGAGAAAGATAAGAAATGGATTATTGAGCGAAGTTACCATGCGATAACACGGCAACTTTGATTCCTGCTTTGAGGCAGTAAAGCTGTCGCGAAGCGGCCTAGCATTTTGTGGGCGCGAAGCGCGCACAAATGCTAGTTTGCTTTATGGTCGTAAGCCAAGACAATTATTTTTGTAAGACTAAACTTATAATTGAGGCTTTAGTACTTAGATATAAATTATTAATCAAAAGCAAGTTGGTCATGCAAGGAAACCAAGCACAAAATTATACTTTTCATAAATTTTGAGCACAAAAGGTTAAAAGATACAAATCCATTAATAGATACATGAGGGAGAGGCTTTCGCAAGTATCTAGTGGCAATGTAATATTTGATATTCCATATTTGCATAAACACACCCATCCCTACCATGTGCACATACATGCACATCCTTGTATGTGCATATAAATGAGGTTTAGTAAAATCTTACTTGGATGTTTGTGTATAGTGAGAGAGAAAAGTGCAATGCATTCATGACAATGGTGTTGTTTTCTTTCCTTTGTCTATCCAGTAGAGATAAGGACGATTCAACAAGCTTTGAAGAGGATGAGACCTTGAAGCTAGTGCACATGGTCAAAGCCTTAACCCTCAAGCTCATTTGAAAAATCTAGAATGATATATCCTTTGTTGGCGACAACATGGCTACTCCTAGGGATAGAAAAAGAGAACTCAAGGTCTCTACTAGCACTATAGCTATAAGGTTAGGAAAATCCATGTGGTTTTTCTAAATCTTATTTACAAGAGATTGGTTAAAGCTTGATGCACAGGTTTTTCTATGCCTCTTATTACTTTAATTTTAATAACATAATGTTATCGACTCCAATATATTTTTTTTCCAAAATTAATATTAGCACATTTTTGAAAAACTATTATATTTAGTATTAATACAATGTTCTATAATTTTGATACCAAAAACCTTTTCTCCCTTTTGATTTGATACAACAAACCATTAACATAATAGGTTTTGAGGTTTAAACCACCATTGAAAAGGACATGGCTAAAGGTTGAAGTATTACCTATTTTTCTACTGCTTCCTTTAGGAGTGTGGGGTCTACCCTATGTAATATTTATTGTCCTCGAAGAACCCATATGAAATCACCGATACCATTAAGGACTTGAAGGTGACAACAAAAGAGTGCATTAAATTGAAAGTGATATTGTAGATTGGCTCAAAAAGTACATTGATGACGTGATGTACATCAATAACAACTAAGCATTGTGTTTCAAAAAGATTCAATAAATATATGTTAGAGAAGAAGGACAATTATTACATGGTAGAGAGAGAGGGAGAGAGATACAGGCTTGTAGAGAGAGAGAAAAAGAGAGGGGGCACAGGGCTAGCATAAGAAAAAAGTCACAGATGATTGAGACCCTTCAATCTACTTGAGGAGGCCTAAGCAAAGCCTATATAATTTCTATTGTAGCATTTCCAACCCAAGTTGCCCATCCACCTTATTAATGGTAATAATATCCCAACTAATTTGGATCAAACCCCTCCTATCACCTTTGCTTCATAAGAGTCTAAACTTCTTCTCCATTTAAGACCAAGTGGACTTATTAAAAGGGATACAAGAGTCCACAAATATGATTGAGGTTGTGAGAATACTCTTTAGTATGACCAACTTCCCTCCAAGTGTATATAGCAACACTAATGGATTATTACAAGCATCCATATCTTAGTATAAAAGTTCAACATACATGGATGGGTGTATGTATGATTAGTCTAAGCATATCATGCATAAATGTAAACATGCACACACATAAGTGTCTCCAACTTATCTCCTCTCATCATTCTACCCTTGAATAATTACATCTATTCTATTGTAGCATACAAAGCCTCTAGTATGTTTGTGCAAGTATTGGTACATGAGAGGTTTTTGATGTGTCTCTTTGTTAGGTCATAGCTATATTAAAAATGGATCTATAGTTTCTTGTATATGTTTGAATATATAGTTTATTTTTACTCGTAAACACTTATTGCTCCCTTCACAATCTGATGTCCTTATCTCTACTCGATAGACAAAGGAAAGAAAACAACACCATTGTCATGAATGCACTGCACTTTTCTCTCTCACTATACACAAACATCCAAGTAAGATTTCACTAAACCTCATTTATATGAACATACAAGGATGTGCATGTACGTGCACATGGTAGGGATGGGTGTGTTTATGCAAATATGGAATATCAATATTACATTGCCACTAGATACTTGCGAAAGCGTCTCCCTCATGTATCTATTAATGGATTTGTATCTTTTAACCTTTTGTGCTCAAAATTTATGAAAAGTATAATTTTGTGCTTGGTTTCCTTGCATGACCGACTTGCTTTTGTTTAATAATTTATATCTAAGTACTAAAGCCTCAATCATAAGTTTAGTCTTACAAAAATAATTGTCTTGGCTTATGACCATAATGCAAACTAGCATTTTGTGTGCACTTCGCGCGCACAAAACGCTAGGCCGCTTCGCGATAGTTTTACTGCCTCAAAGCGGCAAGCGAAGTTGTCGTGCTATCGCACGGCAACTTCGCTCAATAATCCATTTCTCATCTTTCTCTCTCCTATTTTTCCTCTCTCTCTCTCTCCCCCAAATTCCCTATGTCTAAATTTTTTTTCTTTCTCTCTTTCTCTTTCTTTGCCTTCTATTTTAGTTTTCTTTTCTTTTCTCTTGGTTCTCTCTCTCTCTCTCTCTCTCCACTTTTCTTCCCTCTCTCTTTCTCTCATTTTATTCTCCCCCCTCTCTCCTCTCTTTTCCTTCTCTCTCCCTCTCCTCTTTTTTCATTTTTTTTCTTCTTATTCTCTCTCTTTCTTTTTATTCTCTTTTCAAATTTTTTCTTTTCTCTCTCTCTCTCTCCTCTCTTTTCCTTCTCTCTTTCTCCTCTATTTTTTATTCTCTCTCTTTTTAAATTTTATCTTTTCTCTCTCTATAATTCTCTCTACATATTCTCTCTCTTCTTCTTCTTCTTCTTTCACTTTCTTTCCCCTCCCCAAGTCTCTCTTAAAGTATGTAAATTTTATCTCTCTCTTTATGTTTATATTCTCTCTCTTCTTCTCCTCTCTCTATCTCTCTCTCTTCGCCCCCTTTTCTTCTTCTCCCCTTTCTCCTAATTTTCTTTTTATCTTCTCTCCCTCTCTCCCTTTTAAATTTTATCTTTTTCTTCTCTCCTTCTCCCTCTTTTAAATTTTATCTTCTCTCTCTCTCTCTCTCTCTCTCTCTCTCTCTCTCCCCCCTATCTCCTTCTCTCTCTCAAAAAAAAAAAAAATTTTAAAAATAATTTTCTATTTTCTCTTTTTTCCCATCTCTCTTCCTCTTTTCCTCTTTTTTCTTCTTATTCTTATTCTTTCTCCCCTCTCCTCTGTTTTCCTTCTCTCCTCTATTTTCCTTTTTTTCTTCTCTCTTAAATTTTTTTCTTTTCCCTTTCTTTTAAATTTTATCTTTCCTCTCTCTATAATTCTCCCTCTTCTTCTTTCTTTCTCTCTCTCATTTTCTTCTCTCTGTCTCTGTCCCCTCTCTCCTCTCTTTTCCTTTTTTTTCTCACACACACTCTCTCTTAAATTTTATATTTTCTCTCTCTCTATGATTCTCTTTCTCTCAATTCCCCCCTCTCTCTCTCCCTCTCCTCTTCTTTCTTTTTCGCTCTTTGTATATTTCTCTCTCTCTCTCTCTCCTTATTTTAATTAAATAAAACGTTTACATTAAAAAGTTTAATCTAACAAAGAGAGAGAGAGAGAGAGAGAGAGAGAGAGAGAGAGAGAGAGAGAGAACCTAGGCCCTACACATGAGAGAGAGGGGGAGGGGGCGAAGAAAAATGTTTAATTAAAAAAGACTATTCTCTTTCCTCTTTTCCCCCTTCTCTCTTCGTCTTCTTCTTTTTTTAATTATTATTCTTTGTATTCTTCTCTCTTCCTCTCTCTCTCTCTCTCTCTCATTCTATCTCCTTCTCAAAATGTGTGAAAAACTATGTTCAAAAAATTTTAAATTAAAAAATGCTTTCAAAATGTTTAATTAAGAAATTTTAAATTAAAAATTTTAATCTAACTCTGAGAGAGAGAGAGAGAGAAACTTTTGATTTAAAAAGAAGTTTGATTTAATTAAGAGAGATAGAAAGAGAGAGAGAGAGAACCTAGGCCCTACACATGAGAGAGAGAGAGAGAGGGGGAGAGGGAAAGAATTTAATTAAAAAGGGGATGGGGAAAAGAAAGTGAGATTATAAGTGAGAGAGAGGGGAATGGGTTTTAACGGATTTGAAAAATCTAGAGTGATTTCTCCTTTGTTGGCAACAACATGGCTACTCCTAGGGATAGAAAAGAGAACTCAAGGTCTCTACTAGCACTATAGCTATAAGGTTAGTAAAATGCATGTGGTTTTTCTAAATCTTATTTACAAGAGATTGGTTAAAGCTTGATGCACAGGTTCTTCTATGCCTCTTATTACTTTAATTTTGATAACATAATGTTACCGACTCCAATATATATTTTTTTCCAAAATTAATATTACTTAGCACATTATTGAAAAACTATTATCTTTAGTATTAATACAATGTTCTATAATTTTGATACCAAAAACCTTTTCTCCCTTTTGATTTGATACAACAAACCATCAACATAATAGGTTTTGAGGTTTAAACCACCATTGAAAAGGACATGGCTAAAGGTTGAAGTATTACCTATTTCTCTACTGCTTCCTTTAGGAGTGTGGGGTCTACCATATGTAATATTTATTGTCCTGGAAGAACCCATATGGAATCACCGATACCATTAAGGACTTGAAGGTGACAACAAACAAGTGCATTAAATTGAAAGTGATATTGTAGATTGGCTCAAAAAGTACATTGATGACGTTATGTACATCGATAACAACTAAGCATTGTGTTTAAGGAAGATTCAATAAATATATGTTAGAAGAAGAAGAAGGACGATTATTACATGGTAGAGAGAGAGGGAGAGAGATACATGTTTGTAGAGAGAGAGAGAAAAAGAGAGGGGGCACAGGGCTAGCATAAGAAAAAAGTCATAGATGATTGAGACCCTTCAATCTACTTGAGGAGGCCTAAGCAAAGCCTATATAATTTCTATTGTAGCATTTCCAACCCAAGTTGCCCATCCACCTTATTAATGGTAATAATATCCCAACTAATTTGGATCAAATCCCTCCTATCACCTTTGCTTCATAAGAGTCTAAACTTCTTCTCCACTCAAGACCAAGTGGACTCATTAAAAGGGATACAAGAGTCCACAAATATGATTGAGGTTGTGAGAATACTCTTTGGTATGACCAACTTCCCTCCAAGTGTATATAGCAACACTAATGGATTATTACAAGCATCCATATCTTAGTATAAAATGTCAACATACATGGATGGGTGTATGTATGATTAGTCTAAGCATTTCATGCATAAATGTAAACATGCACACACATAAGTGTCTCCAGCTTATCTCCTCTCATCATTCTACCCTTGAATAATTACATCTATTCTATTGTAGCATACAAAGCCTCTAGTATGTTTGTGCAAGTATTGGTACATGATGTTAGATATGATCAATGCCCCACCCTCATTAGGTGCTACCAATGATCCATGGTGCTCAAAGTTGTAAGGCCCCCATTATGAGGAGAAGCCAAATGTGAGCCCAAACATTGGTTGAGTCCTGACTTATATATCAGATGAGGTCTATGTGACCGGATGGCAAAAAGGTGACCGTTGTGGGTCTAATCTTTGGGTTAGACGGAGTGGTGAAGCTGGACGGTAAAGGGAATATTCCCTGGAATATTCCCTGGCCGACTAGTGGAGGCTCATATGGTAGGTCAGCAGGCCGACCTAACGACCTTCGCGGGCTATAAAAGCTAAACCCCTTCGCAGCCATCTCTCACTCATCTTTCACCCAGTCAGAGTTGTTGTTCCAGCTAGCCTTAAGCTCTTCACCTATCTTCTGTCTAGATCGCCATCTAAGCTTCACACAGTGGAAGCGCACGGGTGGACAGAGCCATCTTTGTATCAATTGTTTGGAGTTAAAGAATTTACTGATTCTCCTCTTATCTGTTGTGTACTCTCTATCTCTTTCTCAGATTTTGTTCGCTGCGCCGTGTAATATTTTACATGGTATTAGAGCCTAGGGGGCTCTAGAGATCGGAGAGTGTGCAAGAGGCAAAGGCTTCAACAGCAAAGAGAAACTATGTCAACTTCCGAAAGCGGTTCTGGCGCATCAAGAAGCGGTGGAGGAGGTGGTGTTGCTGTACCGGCTATTCAAACACTGAGGATTCGTCCACCAACCTTCAGCGAAGGCAAGTTAGATGGTACAAACTACACCTTGTGGAAGTTCAAAATTACAACTATCCTTGATTCTTATGAGCTTCTGGAGACTGTGCTGGGGACTGACGCAGAACCACAGCCTATCCCCGACCCATCAAATCCTAGTGTGATGATTTCTCCGAATGCAAATCTTCTACGAGCTTGGAAACGAAGGAATGCAGATGCATTGTGTGCCTTAGTTACAAGCTGTTCTGACAGTGTTTTGACTTTGATTCAGCATACAACCGAAGCATCAGAGGCTTGGAATGTACTAAGGAGTCAGTATGAAACATGAAACCAAACGAGGATTCAAAACTTGGAGAATCAACTAGCAGCGGAGAAGTTTGCTGAAGAAGAGACGGTTGAAGCATTCATCACTCGGATTAAGAATCTGCGTGACCAGATGGCTGGCGCTGGGATACAAAAGACTAGGGAAGACCTAGCTCGGAGGTGTCTTCGGATTTGTCCACAAAAGTTTGATGGACTAGTAACTACCCTTAATACTCAGGTGAGACCTCAAGCTTTGACTTTTGAGGAGTTTTGTGCATTATTAATGGAGGAGGAGTTGAGGCTGAAAGCCCGAGAAGGAAGCAACAATGGAGATGCTGCATTCTCTGCCAATGCAAAAGGCAAAGGTGGTTCCTTCACCAAAAATGATGGTGACAAAAAGAAGAAGGGAGGAAAGAAGAAGTTTCAAGGAGAGTGCTTCTACTGCAAGAAGAAAGGACATGCAATTGTAGATTGTCGTGTCAAGAAGGCAGATGAAAAGAATGGTACCCTTAAAAGTAAAGGAAAAGAGACAGCCAATACGGCTGAAGCAGAGCTGGAATTATTCATGGCGACCATTGAGGAAGTGTGCTCCTCAGCGCAAGAAGAATCTACCACTGACTCATGGGTGTTGGATAGTGGGGCCTCCCGTCACATGACCAACAAGAAAGGTCTATACAGTTCTATGCAGCCTCTACAAGAATCCATCACTGTGACGGTTGGAAATGATGCTAAATGCCCTGCTGCTGGCACAGGTACTATTTCTTTTGTTGCTGCAAATGGTGAACTCAAAAAGCTTTCAAATGTGTTGTATGTTCTCGAAATCACGAGAAATCTATTATCAGTTGCTGCCATAACTGATCTTGGTCATGAAGTGAGGTTCAAGAAGACAGGTGCAGAAATTATTGATAGTGCTGGCATAATTGTTGGCAAAGGAGAAAGAAGGAACAACCTGTATGAGCTAAGTGCTCTTACAGCCATTGCTGGAGTGGGCACAAGTAAGCTTTGGTATGAAAGGTTTGGACACATCGGATTTGCAGTATTGAAGGAGATGCAAAATCAAGGTATGGTTGCTCACCTACCTACAATAACTGAATTGAAGGAACCATGTGAAGCTTGTATGATGGGCAAGCAATAGAGAAAAGCATTTCCACAAGAAAGCAAGAATAGAGCACAGGCTCCTCTAGATTTGGTGCATGTTGACTTGTGTGGTAAGATGCCTACACAGGCCTTGGGGGGATTTTCTTATTTTATGTTGATTGTCGACAACTACAGTAGAAAGATGTGGGTGTACTTCCTTCGTGATAAGGCTCAAGCTTTTGGTAAGTTTAAAGAATGGCTAATACTTGTTGAGAATGAAACAGGGAAAAGTGTGAAGAAATTTAGAACAGATGGTGGTGGTGAGTTCAACTCAAAGGAGTTTGAAGGCTTTTGCAAGAGCAAAGGGATCAAGCGTCAATTGACAATGCCTCACACACCTCAGCAGAACGGTGTTGTGGAATGCAAGAATCGCACCATTGTGGAGATGGCAAGATGCATGCTAAAGGGCAAGGGATTGCCTAACCATTTTTGGGCTGAAGCTATTAATACTACGGTCTACATTCTAAATCGGAGCTATACAAAGGCTCTCAAGGGAAAAACACCTCATGAGGCTTACACTGGTAAGAAACCATCTGTCTCACATTTCAGAATTTTTGGATGTGAATGTCATGCACATGTTCCAGATGAGAAGAGAAACAAGTTACAACCAAAAAGCATAAAATGTATCTTCTTGGGTTATAGTGATGAGCAGAAGGCTTACAAATTATATGACCAAGAGGCAAAGAAGATCATCGCGAGCCGTGATGTGGTGGTCAAGGAGGAGCCGCATATAGTGGAGGAGGAGAAGGCAAGTTCTTCCACTTTATCATCAAGCGAAGAAGTAGTCCACTATGAACTTGTCCCGAGAGCTATCCCTATCCTTAAGGAGGAGGAAGCACCATCTTCAGATGATGAGGAAAAAGTTCACCAACCTGACATCACCCCACCGAAAAAGCCATTGTCGTGCTGGGTAAAGCAGCTCTATGACCACAATAATCCTATGCCTGCATCTATTGAGGAGAAGGCAGACAGACCAAGGAGGTCTCAGAGAATAGAGGAGCAAAGAAGGGCTTCTGCTCACATAGTCAATATGGCCTTGATAGTTGAGATTATGAGAGAAGTAAAGGAGCCAACTGACTTAGAAGAAGCACTTGCAGATCCATCATGGAAGGCTGCTATGCAGGCGGAGTATGATAGCATAATGAAGAACGACACTTGGGAGCTAGTGGATCGACCAGCAAAGCGGAAGGTTATTGGCACCAAATGGATCTGGAAGGTAAAGTACAAGGCTGATGGTACCTTAGAAAAGTACAAAGCTAGACTGGTTGCCCAAGGATTTTCACAAGTTGAAGGTTTTGATTTTCAAGAGTCATTTGCCCCAACTGCCAGAATGACCACTATTCGCACGGTACTTGCAGTGGCTGCCCACAAGAAGTGGCCAATGTACCAAATGGATGTTAAGTCAGCGTTCTTAAATGGTGACCTCAAGGAGGAGGTGTACGTGGATCAGCCACCAGGGTTTGAGGCCCCCCATTCTGAGAACAAAGTGTGTAAGCTGAAGAAGGCATTGTATGGGCTGAAACAAGCCCCCAGAGCATGGTACCAATGGATAGATAGGTTCTTTTTAAACCTAAACTTCAAAAGATGTGCCTCAGATGCTAACTTGTATGTTTACAGGGATGGTAAAAAGTTTGTAGTGATTGTCCTATATGTGGACGACCTTCTTATTACAGGTGACTATGAAGATATGATCAACCAAACTCGAAAGGCTTTGAGTTCTGAGTTTGAAATGACAGACTTAGGCTTGATGTACTATTGTTTGGGGATTGAAGTCTGGCAAGAGCCAGGAAAGATCTTCATCTCTCAGAAGAAGTATGCATGGGAGATCTTGAAGGCATTTGGCATGACCGAGTGCAAGGAGATAGCTACACCTATGGAGGTGAATGCAAAGTTATCCGTCGAGGATACATCAGCACTAGCAGACATTGGGAGGTATAGGAGGTTGGTCTCGGCAGTCTGATCTACTTGTGTAACACCAGACTAGATATCTGCTTTGCTGTTGGTGTTTTGAGCAGGTTCTCAAACAAACCTCATGAGAGTCATTGGAAGGCTAGGATGCAGGTGCTTAGATACTTGAAGGAAACTCTTGACTATGGTATCACATACAATTTCGGAACTTCTCTTGTGGGGAACTATGACTCAGATTGGGCAGGAGACATTGATTCCAGGAAGTCAGTTTCTGGTTATTGTTTCTCTTTGGGTTCAGGAATTTTCTCTTGGATTAGTAAGAAGCAACCAACAGTGGCATTGTCGTCTACCGAAGCAGAGTACAAGGCAGCTTGTTTTGCTGCATGTGAAGCCATATGGTTGAGAAGGATTCTATGGCATATAGGAGTGCAGGATGAAGAACCAACTGTGCTGAGATGTAACAATCAGAGTTGCATCGCCATTGCCAAAAATCCAATGTTTCATGCACGTACCAAACACATAGAGATCCAGTATCACTATGTGCGTGATTTGATAGAGGATGTGATAGTGGAACTGGTCTACTGTCCAACAGAGGAGAATGGAGCAAATATCTTCACCAAAGCGCTTACGAAGGATCTGCTTCAAGTTCATCTTCAGAGACTCGGCATTGGGCTGAGGAGATAGTTCACCTATGGGTGGACATTGAGGGGGGGGCGTTAGATATGATCAATGCCCCACCCTCATTAGGTGCTACCAATGATCCATGGTGCTCAAAGTTGTAAGGCCCCCATTATGAGGAGAAGCCAAATGTGAGCCCAGACATTGGTTGAGTCCTGACTTATATATCAGATGAGGTCTATGTGACCGGATGGCAAAAAGGTAACTGTTGTGGGTCTAATCTTTGGGTTAGACGGAGTGGTTAAGCTGGTAGCAACTTGAGGCGCATTGCATCGAGTTGTGGTGTAAGGAAGAGGGGGGGCAGTAGCCCCCCTGGCGGGGGTCCGGGGGCAGTGCCCCCGGCCCGATGGTAAAGGGAATATTCCCTGGAATATTCCCTGGCCGACTAGTGGAGGCTCATATGGTAGGTCGCGGTCAGTAGGCCGACCTAACGACCTTCGCAGGCTATAAAAGCTAAACCCCTTCGCACCCATCTCTCACTCATCTTTCACCTAGTCAGAGTTGTTGTTCCAACTAGCCTTAAGCTCTTCACCTATCTTCTGTCTAGATCGCCATCTAAGCTTCACACAGTGGAAGCGCACGGGTGGACATAGCCATCTTTGCATCAGTTGTTTGGAGTTAAAGAATTTACTGATTCTCCTCTTATCTGTTGTGTACTCTCTATCTCTTTCTCAGATTCTGTTCACTGCGCCGTGTAATATTTTACACATTAGAGGTGTTCGACGTGTCTCTTTGTTAGGTCATAGCTATATTAAAAATGGATCTACATTTTCTTGTATATGTTTGAATATATAGTTTATTTTTACTTGTAAACACTTATTGCTCCCTTCACGATCTGATGTCCTTCTCAAAATGTGTGAAAAACTATGTTCGAAAAATTTTAAATTAAAAAAGCTTTTAAAATGTTTAATTTAAAAAAATTAAATTAAAAAGTTTAATCTAACTCTGTGAGAGAGAGAGAGAGAGAAACTTTTGATTTAAAAAGAAGTTTGATTTAATTAAGAGAGAGAGAAAGAGAGAGAGAGAACCTAGGCCCTACGCATGAGAGAGAGAGAGGGGGAGAGGGAAAGAATTTAATTAAAAAGGGGATGGAGAAAAGAAAGAGAGATTATAAGTGAGAGAGAGGGGAATGGGTTTTAATTTAAAAATGGGAGGTGAGAGGGGGGGAAGGCTTTAATAAAAAAAGGAAAGGGGAAGAGAAAATGAGATATTGCATGTGAGAAAGAGAGGAGTGGAAGGGGTTTTGATTGAAAAAGGGAGGCTTGGAAAAGGGGGCAGGTTTGGGAAGGCCTCAATTATAAGTTTAGTCTTACAAAATTAATTGTCTTGGCCTACAGCCATAATGCAAATACTATAACAATAGTAAGTACTTCCATGTATAAGTGCATAAATAAATTGCATGAAATAATAACATCCAAAAATAGTAAATAATCTATAAACCAAGGTGTCTCATTTAAAAAATATAAAATGCATTGAATCTATACAATTTGTCTAATAATATTATCATCGAAAACACAAAACACATGATTAATTCTCTACCATCTATGTATCTAGCACAATGTAAACAACCAATCTTACATGCTAGATATCAGTAATAAGAACAAAATCTCATTTACCTAAGCACTCCTCGAGTCTCGAAAAGTCGTACATAGTCTACATAAGAATGACTTGTATATTAGGATACCGCTGACCAATATGCTTGCTCATGTCTTCCACAGCAATCTCCTCCTCTCATAAAATCAGGAGCTCATCAACTAATGGATAGAGATAGACATCCATGTTCTTAACTTTATAGCAACCAGGAATGAGCACGCTAAAGGATTAGGTGTCCCTTCTTTATAGAAAGCAATGTCTGGATGCTCTAATTTACAAGGAATACAGACCACACCTTGAAAGAAGTTGAGTGGAGATTGAATGGATTCACACCATCCATAGCAAGATCAAGTAGAAGATTCCTTGGCTCTTATGCAAAGCCTAAAAAGGTATAGTCAATGTGACTCCATACTCCCGAATCTACTAGTATTTATTAGACTCTATTTGTGGATTCATTTTGCATATGCCACACTGTCAAGCTCACCATGCCTAACATACAAAACATATGACGTATATGCGGTATAAGTGGAAAGTATCTAAGAACCTTTTGAGGGGCGATTTTCCCTTGCAAGTCTTGTCGATACTTATGAGCACCAAACTTCCAACATGTCTCCATAGCCTCAGAGTTTCCTCAAAATAACATACAATTTTTGACATAGGTATAAATGTTGTTGTAGTCCAATCCAAGCTTCCGTAACACCAGTCGTACATCATATCATGAGTCTCAAATATCGTGTTTCCACATGGCAGTATCTGATATTTTAGCAACCTAGAAATAAACCTAAGCATCTTTGAAGAGCGTAAAAACTGTTATTATAGTGGAGTGAAAGACAAAGAAGTGTAGTATGTACCTAAACATATCGATCACACCCTTATCCTTCCATCCCTGCTTTGCTTGTACACTTAGGATCACAAGTAGCATCTTTAAGAAAGATACCCAGTATCTATCATATAATGGTATGAACACTTTCTCTCTCCATGGATTAGATGACCCAATATCTATAGGTACTAATGCATTGATCATTACCTCCATCTCACACTATAAAATTTGAGGAAGGTCCGAAAGGTCCACCATCTCTTCTAGTGTCCTCCAATGGGTTTATCAGCTTAGGCACTCCATCTATTGCACACCTATGAACTCTTCTTACAGGCTGCAATAGCTACATTCCTTGGGACATTTCATAGGCACATCTAGTATTATTGTATATGATATCCAATTACATTTTGAATGTAAATCATAATTAGTATAAACTTTTCTTATTGTTACACTACAAGGATATGGAGGTATAGCGACGGTGGTTTCCGATGCAAAATAGTGACGTCACTATTTGCGTCGTTATTAGCAACGCAAATAGCGATGGTGCTTAGACGAAAAAAACACGGGCCAAAACTTGAGCATATTATTTTGCACGCATACACGAAAGAGAGAGTGAAAGGGAGAGTGAAAATGAGAGCGAACATCTTGCATTTGAGAGGGCGAAGGAGAGAAAGAGAGAAAGAGGGAGAAGGAAAGCTTCTCATCACTGCCGCCATCGCCGTTCGCGAAGAAGAGGAGGAAGTGTACAGAGGGTGAAGAGGAGCCGCCGAATCCATCTTCGAGTCTTTACGGTGAGTGCATTGTTCATTCTTGCTTTGTTTTTGTGTTTTCTCTTTCTCTTTTACTTGTTTTTGTTAAAATTCATGTGTATTGAGAGAGGGAGAGGAAATGAGAGAAGGAGGGAGAGGGAGAGGGAGAGGAAGAGAGGGAAACATTAAACATATTAGGGAAAGAGAGAAAGAGAGGGAGAGGGAGAGGGAGGGAGAGGAAATGAGAGAGGGAGAGGAAGAGAGAAAAGGAAATGAGAGAGAGAGAAGAGAGAGAAAAAAAACATTAAACATAATAGGGAAAGAGAGAAAGAGAGGGAGAGGGAGAGGGAGGGAGAGGAAATGAGAGAGGGAGAGGAAAGAGAGGGAGAGGAGAGAGAGGGATAGAAAAGATAGTGAAACATTAAACATAATAGGGAAAGAGAGAGGGAGGGGAAGAGAGAAAAAACATTAAACATAATAGGAAAAGAAAGAAAAAGAGAGAGAGGGAGAGGGAGGGAGAGGAAATGAGAGAAAAGGAAAGAAAGAACGTTGAGAGAGAGAGAGAGAGGGAGAAAACATTAAACATAATAGGGAAAGAGAGAAAGAGAGGGAGAGGGAGAGGGAGAGGGTGAGGAGAGAGAAAAAACATTGAACATAATAGGAAAAGAGAGAAAGAGAGGGAGAGGGTGAGGGTGAGGGTGAAGGAGAAAGAGGAAATGAGAGAGGGAGAGGAAGAGAGAAAAGGAAAGAAAGAACGAGAGAGAGAGAGGGAGAAAACATTAAACATAATAGGGAAAGAGAGAAAGAGAGGGAGAGGGAGAGGGAGAGGAAATGAGAGAGGGAGAGGAGAGAGAAAAAACATTGAACATAATAGGAAAAGAGAGAAAGAGAGGGAGAGGGTGAGGGTGAGGGTGAGGGAGAAAGAGGAAATGAGAGAGGGAGAGGAAGAGAGAAAAGGAAAGAAAGAATGAGAGAGAGAGAGGGAGAAAACATTAAAAATAATAGGGAAAGAGAGAAAGAGAGGGAGAGGGAGAGGGAGGAAGAGAGGAGGGAGAGGTTGTTGTTTTCTTGTTTGTTGTAGTAGTAGTAGTAGTAGTTTTTTTTTTTTTCTTGTTTATTGTTGTTTAGTTTTCTTGTTGTTTTTGTAATAGTAGTAGTAGTAGTTTTTTCTTCTTTTCTTGTTTATTGTTATTGTAGTAGTAGTGGTGGTCGTGGTCGTGGTCATGGTTGTGGTCATAGTCGTGGTCGTGGTCTTAGTTGTAGTCGTAGTCGTGGTCGTGGTCATGGTCGTGATCGTGGTCGTGGTCGTGGTCGTGATCATAGTCATAGTCATCCTAGTCATGGTTGTAGTAGTAGTAGTGGTGGTTTTCTTGTTTGTTGTTGTTGTTGTGTTTTATTAAAGAAAATGAGAGAGGGGGAAGAAAAGAAAAAGGAAGAAGGAACGAGAGAGAGGGAATAAACATACAACATAATAAAGAAAGAGAAAAAGAGAGAGATGGAAGGAGAGGAGATAATGAATGGATAAAAAACAAAGAGAAAGTGGTGGCGAGGTCCGCTGCAACACCAAGACAGGAAACACTCGACATACGTTAATTTGTGGGTGGGTGGGTGGAGATGATCAAGCAACACCACGAGTAAATGGATAGAGATGATCAAGCAATAAAATGACATGTATACCTCATTTATGGTGGAGTTTGCTAGAAGCTAAGAAGGGAACCAATGTCTTATGCACCTTAAGAACGAGAGAATTTTCTCTATATAAAGACCAAACCCTAACTAGCTAGGGGTCTTATACGAGGATAGATTCTTGGATTTTGCAAAGGAAGAGAAGAGGATCATTTAGCCTACTATATGATTAATGGATAAGTCATTAGCATATAGCTAAACCGATTATGATGGGGGTTTCAGATGACATGCAAGGATCTTTGAGAAGACCTTCAAAGTTGTATAGAGTCATTAGTGTCAAAAGGGCCCATACCAAAGGTGATAGGATACATGTTGGAGTTGGCTCTCTTGTCATTGCCACATAGAGCTAATACCAAAGGATTTGGAGAAGTGGTTGTGCTCTTGATCTTGCATCGAGGTAGTGCATTGAGATGAGGAGGCTCAATTAATGTTGATTAGGAACATGACAAGAGGATCTAGATATGTGTATCATGCTATACTCCATTTTTGCCATCCACATCCAAATTTTCCACTCAAGAGTAGTCAATATATCTTATTATATTCTTGGACTTCTATGGGTTGAAGGTGTAGTATTAGCAAATAATTTTAATATTGGTACTCACGGTGATGTATTATTAGCAAGGTATTTCAATTCTTACATTGTGGTAGACACCTTTCTTTGGCATGTTAAGAGAATACTTATACATGGGCTCTTAGAGAACAATGTAGCTTGTCTTGAGTATGGTGAGCATCTCCTTGAGATGGGTGGGGCACACAAAAATTCCATATTAAATGGCCTATGCTTGGAGGTGTTGATTAACCTCATTTATCATCTCGAGTAGTGACTGTCATTGGTAGGTAACCAAGGCCAATACTATCTAAGGACTCTATGAAAGCAAGGACTAGTGCAAATTTATTGTTATGGAAGGGTGGATCAGTAAAACTCTAATTCAAATGCAAACTCTTTCTTTGGAGAATGCTAATCGGTAGTCTACCCCTCGCCCTAACCCTTTCAAGTGTTGTACTTCTAATGGAAATTGTTTATTTTGTACTACCAATGTGGAATCTTCCCACCACATATTTATGTTGTGCCCACTAGCAAGAAAGATCTGGTCCCTCTTGTCTAACATTTTGAGGGTAGTGGTGGGATCTTTGTTGCATCCCTTTGATTAGGTCTTTTGCAAGGCAAAATGTCCCACCCTTGCTCAACCACATATGAAGAAAGTTTTTTCATTTTCTAAGATTCTAGCCTATTGGCACAACCAAGTCACCTCGAATGCCTTCATCTTGGATTCTACCTCTAGGATTCAAAATTGTGTCACTCCATTGGCAACTAAATCTTGTACAACAAGCTAGCCTTCTTCCTTGGGAAGATTTAGTCTCTTGGCATCAGGCAAATTCTTCTACCACTTTGTTGTGACACTTTTACTTCTCATGTGATTAATATAATTGCCCATTATGGAGAGAGAGAGAGAGAGAGAGAGAGAGAGAGAGAGAGTGAGTGAGTGAGTGAGTGAGAGAGAGAGAGCCTATTACGGAAAAGAAAAAAAGAGAGAGCCTTGCATATTGGCTCCAATGTATCACTTGCAAATTTGACTTTGATGACTTTCTTAGTAGTTCACAACTATTCATTTAAACATAACAAACTGATAGGTTTGACTTCAATGACTTCCTTGGTAGCTTACTCTATTGTTGCCTGAGAGACTGTTGCAGGGGCTTCCCCCAATCATGAGGTCAATCTTTCCCACTGCATCCACAATCTCAGCCAACTTATCATCAGTAAGATCTCTAACATCATCCTCCATTTGAAATCAGCATGTTTGGCCAGTTTTGTTTCACCAGCTGGCTATTATGTTTTTACATTTATCATTGATCTCCATAATAACAAAAGCCTTCAAAATTATACCCAATTTGTGCAATGCCACTTCTGCCCCACCAAGGCGTGAGAATAAGGACAGAACTGTTAAAACTTGCGGATATAATTCTTTCAGTGGTGAAAGATGGTACGCAACAGTATTGACCTGAAATGAGTTGCCCAATGCGTCATACCGATCTGAAAGGGTAGAGCCGCCTTCGAGTGTGGTCACGATCATATCCAAGCACCAGCTCAATCTCCTGGGGTTCAAGTGGGGCAGCTTGGCCTGGGCTAACCCAGTCCAAGTTCCATCTTTTGCATGCTAGGACAATCTCCTGTTGAAGATAAGAAGGTATCTCAGTTTCTTTGTGGAAAGAAAACATTTTTCTGATCAGTCCACATAGAGTGCTAGGGGCATGCCATGTGTTTATGCCATTCAACTTCTCTCTTGGATCCCATGGGGGCCAATACTTCTTTGTTTTTGGAAGCACCTCAAAGATTGTCATGGGAGCAGGGGGAAGGATCAACCTTCTTCCATCTACTGGAAGGTTATGAACATAAACACGAGGCCTAAAGCATGCTGAAAAATATATAGAGTCTGTGAACTCTGGAACTATGCGATTAAAATTCCATTTGATGGTCTCCCACTCTGAATTGGGAACGTTCTCAAAATTTTCAAAATAGAAAAAGGGAGGGCCTTCCATCAAACTATTCAATGGTTTTGTTTGCCTTTAAATAAGCCAGGAATTCCAAACCCCATGCACTTTTTGAACTTGAAGGGTGGGATAGAACCTAGATGTGGACGTGATGTTTTTCCATTCATAGATTGAGTCTCGATCCATAAAACACTCGAGTCTTCATTGGCACTCTCATC
This sequence comes from Lygodium microphyllum, assembly GCF_053477565.2. Classification (NCBI taxonomy): domain Eukaryota; kingdom Viridiplantae; phylum Streptophyta; class Polypodiopsida; order Schizaeales; family Lygodiaceae; genus Lygodium; species Lygodium microphyllum. The sequence goes on from NC_141145.1 coordinate 13,540,297, forward strand.
CAAGTCTAGAGTAGGAGTAATGCTGATCTTTGTTTTAAGGCCCAAGTAAATGTACCATAGCTTAAGGGCTCTTTCATCTGCCCAATATATTTTGCTACAGATACCTTGTGAGGGTCCAGCATGTCTAGTTATTTGAACACTCTTGAATATTTTTAATGAGTGTTCAACTTCTCTTGCCATAGGAATCTTCTTGCCCTGCAATGAGGGAGAAATCAAGTGATTATGCCTCCCTCCCTCCCCTCATGCTCTCGCTTTGTTTCATAGATGATGCTGTCGACTTTGAATATTTGAAGACCATTTTACAGAAACAATACTGCATTTTACATAATGAACCATGCCATTTCTTTCAAAGGTCCAAATATGCACAAAGTCATAGACAAAGGATTGAGAAAGAACCCAGAAATACATAAGCTGGGAATCATGTTCCTTGCTCCCATACAAAAGAGAGGGCATGTCTTGAGCATGGTGTATGCAAATTATTATCCTTTTTAGGCTATGAATTCTTCTCCTGATCTAATCGCCACCCTAGCCCCTCCAAGCTTGCCACAACTTCCCCTGAGAATGCCCATTCCACTCACATACAAAGACCGAATACGTTTCTGAGCACGATGGTGGAATTCTTCTCCAACTCTAATAACACTTATGAGTTTCCCATCTAACCTCTAGCGCTAGCCAATCCATCAAGCTTACAATAAACACCTCCCTCCCTATTCTATCTATTCTGGTGTTTGTGAATAAGCACATTTTGATATTGGCAGGTGTTCCGAGGCAGAAAAAAGACTGCAATGTTTAATAATGCTATAGATTTTGGAAAACTGGCAATCAACTTGATAATTTTCCACGATGATATTGCATTTTAGATGGTTTACTATGACATATTGTATCAAGGGATAAAAAATGATTAACTTTGCATTAGGACTTAGGACACATGCACAATTCATGCTTACACAATGAATGTTGACCACTTTCAAAGAAAGCTAAACAAAAGTTGATGCCATCCAATTTTTTTCTCAAAGTATAGATAGGATACTTTATACTTGGAGCATCCACTTACTCAATTCATTGACTAATCGCTTATAAGGGTACATAAGATATGCATTTTAAGTAAGATTATTTTTTAAAGATTTATATTATCGTGCTTTGTATGATTTGAATTGATTATGCTAACATCATTTTTTGTCTGTGTAGGTGACCTTTGTGGATACTTAGATCATCAGGATGAGTCGAGGGATGAGCGATGAGGAGTTGCAAGATATCTTCACGTGCATGTCTCCAGATCAGATGGTGAGATTCAAAGACATGACCAAGAGTTGTCTCGGACATCGTCATGCTGCTCTATTAGATCTACTTCGGCGCGATCAGATGCTTCAATTTTGAGCAGACGAGGTCGACACTCCAGACTTGGGCTAGACGGAGGGAGTGCTTCAGGGTCAGGGGGATGCTGCAGAGATCCGGATGCAGTGAGTCCATGGTTGGCTCGGGATACAGGTGGTACTCCTCGGCCTCGTGGTGGTTCTAGAGAGCGTGGCTTAGGTGGTTGCTGTGGAGGCACAAATGCGGTGTCTCTATCTTATCGTTTTGCTGGAGTTGCGTCACCTCTGAGATTTGTCACACTTGTGGGGACGTCTACTCCAATCACTCTAGCTTTTGCTTAGCCATCCGCAGGTGGCATCCCTATGGGTGCTACTCCGATAGGTACTACCTCGGTCGATACAACAGATGTACAAGGGTCTCCTGGATAAGCCTAGGAGCGTGGTTGCACGTGGGAGAGGACCCATCTTAGGCATACCCCAGAGGGGTATGCCTACCTTGTAGATGATAGGTCAGGAGCCATCATCATGAATGATGAGGGGAGGAGGGTGATGGCTTGCATGAGAGAGTTGTGCCAACAAGTTTTTCAGCACAACGTCTTGGATCATTGGAAAAACATACTGAAGGGGAGCAAGGACTACATAGTAGCATCCTTGCATGAGGAGTTTCCGGTACAAGCTGCAGTAGATAGGTTTTCTACGGGCTAGATGATGGAGTGCATGCGTGCATATATGTCACATAGACGATTGGACGCACGCAAGGCACTCAAGAGTGGGGCTGCAAAGCTCGAGTGGCTAGACACGCACAATTGGCGTCGACTGAGGGAGGAGGCTATGGATTCTCCAGGACGTTGGAGAGAGCAGCATGAGGCGCCGAGGGCACGACTAGAGGCCGGAGTGGTCCATCATCTTGGGAGTGCGACCATAGGACATATCTGGAAGACTTTGTAAGTTTTTCTTTTGTTTTGCTTGCTTATTTTTTTTGGAATATCCTTTGTACTGACAATCATGTTTCTAACTGTTAGTATTTTGTTTCCTTTGCAGCATTCCATTATAAATCGTGATTTGACCAGCCTTGAGACTCGATATGAAGAGAGGCACGGTGTCACTGCATTGATTGACCAATTGTATGGATGCAGCGACCCTGTAAGTCACTCATCTTTATTGTTCGTAGTTACCATGTTTAATTAGAATGCATTATTGTATGGTGGACTGATGTGTAGTTGTTTCTTTTTTTGCAAAGTCCGTTCGATGCTCCTTTGCGGCGGGATGAGCTTTCGGATGGTGATGACTACCAATACTTGCACAAACTTACTAGAGGCTTTGTATGCTACAATAGAATAGATGTAATTATTCAAGGGTAGAATTATGAGAGGAGGTAAGTTGGAGACACTTATGTGTGTGCATGTTTACATTTATGCATGAAATGCTTAAACTAATCATACATTCACCCATCCATGTATGTTGATTTTTTATACTAAGATATGGATGCTTGTAATAATCCATTAGTGTTGCTATATACACTTGGCGGGAAATCGGTCATACTAAAGAGTATTCTCACAACCTCAATCATATTTGTGGACTCTTGTATCCCTTTTAATAAGTCCACTTGGTCTTGAGTTGAGAAGAAGTTTAGACTCTTATGAAGCAAAGGTGATAGGAGGGATTTGATCCAAATTAGTTGGGATATTATTACCATTAATAAGGTGGATGGGCAACTTGGGTTGGAAATGCTATAATAGAAATTATATATGCTTTTCTTAGGCCTCCTCAAGTAGATTAAGCGGTCTCAATCATGGATGACTTTGTTCTTATGCTGATGCAATGGTTATTGGTTATACTTGGCCGGGTGCAAGATGGTGAGATGTGTTGATGAGTCACTATACCATCAAGATAAATCAATGACCCTATTGAATGGTTGGGATGCTCTTTTGAAGGAGACAAGTTGATCATAGGTGTGGAGCTACAAATCAAACACATTTCTGCTACCCAATATATGGCACAGGCCCCATGCTTATGATCTACCATTTACCCCAGCTATGGAGTATTCCAATTTTTCCAAATACACCTATATGAAAGGCCTAACTAGATGGATGGATATTTGGGAAACTTTGATCCATTTTCCATGGGAATGTATTCAAGTTTGCCATGTCTAGACCTTAGTCAAGATCTGGTTGAAATTACCAAATCTCAAAGATAATTTAAGTATGAAGACTATACCTTTTGGTGATTCAACAAGCTTTGAAGAGGATGAGACCTTGAAGCTAGTGCACATGGTCAACGCCTTGATCCTCAAGCTCATTTGAAAAATCTAGAATGATGTCTCCTTTGTTGGCAACAACATGGCTACTCCTAGGGATAGAAAAAGAGAACTTTAGGTCTCTACTAGCACTATAGCTATAAGGTTAGGAAAATCCATGTGGTTTTTCTAAATCTTATTTACAAGAGACTAGTTAAAGCTTGATGCATAGGTTCTTCTATGCCTCTTCTAACTTTAATTTTGATAACATAATGTTATCGACTCCAATATGATTTTTTTCCCAAAAGTAATATTACTTAGCACATTATTGAAAAACTATTATCTTTAGTATTAATACAATGTTCTATAAATTTGATACCAAAAATCTTTTCTCCCTTTTGATTTGATACAATAAACCATTAACATAATAGGTTTTGAGATTTAAACCACCATTGAAAAGGACATGGCTAAAGGTTGAAGTATTACCTGTTTCTCTATTGCTTCCTTTAGGAGTGTAGGATCTACCCTATGTAATATTTTTTGTCCTTGAAGAACCCATATGGAATCATTGATACCATTGAGGGCTTGAACATGATAACGAAAGAGTGCATAAAATTGAAAGTGATATTATAGATTGGCTCGAAAAGTGCATTGATGATGTGATGTACATTGATAACAACTAAGCATTGTGTTTAAGAAAGAGTCAATAAATATATGTTAGAAGAAGAAGGACAATTATTACATGGTAGAGAGAGAGGGAGAGAGATACATGTTTGTAGAGAGAGAGAAAAAGAGAGGGGGCACAGGGCTAGCATAAGAAAAAATTCATACATGATTGAGACCCTTCAATCTACTTGAGGAGGCCTAAGCAAAGCCTGTATAATTTCTATTGTATCATTTCCAACCTAAGTTGCCCATCCACCTTATTAATGGTAATAATATCCCAACTAATTTGGATCAAATCCCTCCTACCACCTTTGCTTCATAAGAATCTAAACTTCTTCTCAACACAAGACCAAGTGGACTTATTAAAAGGGATACAAGAGTCCACAAATATGATTGAGGTTGTGAGAATACTCTTTAGTATGACCAACTTCCCTCCAAGTGTATATATCAACACTAATGGATTATTACAAGCATCCATATCTTAGTATAAAAGTTCAACATACATGGATGGGTGTATGTATGATTAGTCTAAGCGTTTCATGCATAAATGTAAACATGCACACACATAAGTTCTCTAGCTTATCTCCTTGCATTGTTCTACCCTTGAATAATTACATCTATTCTATTGTAGCATACACAGCCTCTAGTATGTTTGGGCAAGTATTGATACATGAGAGGTGTTTGATGTGTCTCTTTGTTAGGTCATAACTATATTAAAAATGGATCTACAATTTCTTGTATATGTTTGAATATATAGTTTATTTTTACTTGTAAACACTTATTGCTCCCTTCACAATCTGATGGCCTTATCTCTACTCTATAGACACATATGTATAACATTAGTCACATTGTGCTAGATAGAAAAATGGCACAAAAGTGATGTGTTTTGTATTTTTTGTAGGTAGATCATTAGAATGACTTCTACAACTGCAATGATTTTTTTATTTATCAATGGAGTACATTTGGTACACAAGATTCTTATTATTTTGGATACTATGTTATGTAGATTTATTTATGTTCTTATAGGCAAATGATTAATGTCTATTGTAACCTTTGTATTATGGCCTAAGGAAAATATAATCACTACAAGATACATGTCATATACTGACATCTAAAGTAACAAAAACATTCATATTTTTTTTCCCTATCATCGCTAAAAAAGTTGATATATATGTCTCTATAGATACGTTACTATTTACATCGCTTTTGACACAAATAGTGACGCTTTTCGATGTATTTACCAATGCTCATAGCGACATGCACAGTAAATTAGTGATGCTAATAGTAACAATTACAGAGAAAAAAAATACATGGCAGGGCTTGTTACGCTGCTATCCTTCCAATATCATGTGCTGAATAATATTCCATAAAGTATTTATAAATCAAGTATACAATCGTCATCAAAACACGCATATCATGAGATGTTGGAAAAAAAGGTCATTGATATAATATTAAAATAAGTACAAGATTGATGATGACAACTCATAGAACTACATGGAACGATAAAGAGGAGAGTCCATGATAAACAAGAAAACGTATCCATAAATATAGCAAAATAGGAGTCCATACAAAGGATGAGAAATATATCCAAGGAAAGCTACATAGAAAGAGTCTACATGGATCATAACACGATAAAAGGAAAGGATATGTACTCCATGAATCCAAGCGACTACTATAGCTCCTCACCATCCAAGAGCTCATCTCGACGCAATGGAGTGTCAAACAAACTTTGCAATATAAACAACCAAAGATTAATTCACAATACTTAATGCATCACAAAAAAACTAATGATTGAAAACAAGAAAGAGGCATGACTTACTAGGCCATATGTATATTGGATTGTCTATGTGACATGTATGCACGCATACAATCCATCATCCCGCCATTGTAGATACCGGGAACTCCTTGTGTAAGGATGCTACCACATAGTCATTGCTTACCTTCGGTATATTTTTTCAGTGGTCTAAAATATTGTGCCTAAATACTTATTGGCACAACTCTCTCATGCGAGCCATCACCCTCCTCCCCTCATCATTCATAATCATGACACCTATTTCTCAAATATTAGTGATCCGTATCCTAGTGGGGTATATCTAAGGTTCATCCTCTCCCCTGGGGACTCACTATAGATGTTGTATGGTATCACGTGAGTGTAAGGGAGGGGGTTTTTGAAAGGGGACACTTAAGCGTATACATTAGAGGTAGAGCCCTCTTAATTTCCTATATTGAGCTTAAATTTAAGGAGGGGATAGAGGGAAAAGAGAAGGGAGGGATGCATTTGATCACCTCTCTCCATAGATTGGTTTTTCCATGGCATACAAGGAACCTTAACAAGTAAGGTTAAAACCCTAAACCCTCACATAGTAGGGTTATTGAATTAATCATAGTGTGGGATGGGGGGAGTTGGCACTCTCCCATGGTTTTGGTAGAGAGATTCAACTCCCCTTCTTCCAAAGAGAGCTAGGTGTCCGCTTGGTATAGTCACTTTAAGTATAAAGGGGTTCGATTCCCCTACTCTCTCTCCTCATGTGGTAAGGGAGCATAGGCACTCAAAAACATTTTGACACATACTTCGATGGTATCCAAGTGCCACTACATAAATCACTTTGTGATATGACCATTTTGATACTTTTAATTGCTTAGGATAATTCCAACTTTTAAAAAGAAAGTTAGTATATGTTCTATGAAGACTTGCATTTAAGAAAGGGGATACATAAAAATTCATACATGTATATATCTTCTAAGCTTAAATAGGGGGATATATTAGTCTTACAAGCTTCATAAATAGGGTTTTTTTAGAAGTCCTTGCACGTAGGTGACATGTCTTCTTTACTATGAGTGAACCCCTTGTAATCCTCTCCCACCTACTACCACGCTCCTGGGCAAAACCATGAGACCCTTGTCCATCTCGCATGTCTGTGGGGGTGGTATCTCTCAAAGTAGCATCCATGTAGGGATGCCACCTATGGACGGTTGAGTGAAACGTAGAGTTGTAGGAGTAGATGTATCTACAAGTGTGATAAATCCTACATGTGATAAGTGTCCACTTGATACATGAGATAGGAATATTGCATCAATGTGCCTCCACAACATCCATGTGAGCCACTCTCTCTAAAACCAGTACAAAAGGCGAGGAGTAGTAACTGACCATGGAGTCACAACATCTACATCTCCTTAGCACCGCTAGAACCACCATAACCACCTCCTCTACCAGTCAAGCAAAGAGTCCCTAAGCCTCTCTCTGTAGTTGGAGTCTAGAGCATCGACTCTGCCTACTCAAGATTGAAGCATCAGAGTATACTAAGGCATACCATACAAAATGCCAACACGATGACCCTGACAACTCTTGGTCTGCCATATCTCTGAGGCATGCCATATCATCAAAAGACATACGGGTGAAGATCTCTTGTAGCTCCTCATTTGTCATTCCTTGCTCATCTTACTCTCTAGGTATCATCAATGGTAACTTGCACAATCAAAAAATGATATTAGCATAATCAATATAAGGATTTAGGTAAAGCATAATAAGATAACTCTACAAAAAAGAATGTTAGCTAAACCTATATATTAAATCAATAGTAAAATAAGATTATCAAGGAATTTGACAAGTAGACGCAAATACAACTGGTCCTACAGCTCCATGTTAAGCTCTTCGCATAGCTCAATGTATACTGGAAAGTCTATACATAGGTCTCCACAAAAAGAGGATTCCACTTTATTCTCAAAAAAATCTTGTACTCCTATCTCTTTATTCCTAGAGACTTCTACCCCTTCAAGTGAAGCTGCAGTCAAGGTATCATGCAACCACCTTGTATGCATGAGCCATGACATCTCCTCAATGCCATCGAGATATCAAACCGATCGATAACATGTGCTATGTCAAAATTCTAATTGCACTCCCTCGCGTTCTCTTATGGTCTGTTCATACCTAAGGAGCCACTTCTCCATGGATACATGGTGCAACACATAAAAACTATTCACTTTCTTCTCCGTGGCACCATCTATCCTCTTTTCTATCCCATTTTCAATCACCATATCTCTTGTCAATCTATCATCATCCTTTAGCATACATGCCATACTGTTATCTAAATCCACCGTTAGTAGCCACTCCAAAAAATACACCAATGTCTCCGACACTAGCCATTTCAACCATGCTACCCTTTGGACAAGCTCATTGTCACACAAAGCCCTTTAGGTTTTTTATGAAGAACATCAATCGGGTATGGATAGATCCTACAATCTCCACTTCATCCACGAGATGTATTAGGAGATGAGTTTGTATCATGAGTATGCTTATCATCCAAGAAAACTTGTCCTCAATTCATGGCTCTCTAGTAAGAAAGCGACATGCCCTTGATATACCATCTTTTTCATAATCCACGACATTTGAGAGTCTAACTATGGTCCACACAATGGACATGCATGATAACTTGAGGTAACTAGACCTATCACAATATTTTCATCTAGTCAACACAAACATAAATGAGCCATCTTAGATATCAGTAATAAGAATGGAAGCTCATTTACCTGAGCACTCCTAGAATCTCGAAAAGTCATACATAGTCTACATAAGAATGGCTTGTATATTAGCATACCGTTGACCAACATGCTTGCTCATGTCTTCCACAACAATCTCCTCTCATAAAATCTTGAGCTCATCAACTAATGGATGGAGATAGACATCCATGTTCTTAAATTGATAGCAGCCAAGAATGAGCATGCTAAGGATTAGGTGTCCCTTCTTTATAGAAAGCAATGGCTGGATGTTGTAGTTTATAAGGAATACAGACCACACCTTGTAAGAAGTTGAGTGGAGACCAAATGGATTCACACCATCCATAGCAAGACTGAGTTGAAGATTCCTTGGCTCTCATGCAAAGCCTAAAAAGGTACAGTCAATGTGACTCCATGCTCCCGAATCTGCTAGTATTTGTTGGACTCTATTTGTGGATTCATTTTGCATATGCCACATTGTCAAGCTCACCATGCATGACATACGAAACATGTGACGTATATGCAGTATAAGTGGAAAGTATCTAAGAACCTTTTGAGGGATGGTTTTCCCTTGCAAGTCTTGTTGATACTTATGAGCACCAAACGTTCAACATGTCTCCATAGTTTTAGAATTTCCTCGAAAATAGCACACAATTTTTGACATATGTATAAATGTTATTGTAATCCAAGCCAAGCTTCCATAACACCAGTCGTGCATCATATCATGAGTCTCAAATATTGTGTTTCCACATGGCAGTATCTGATATTTTAGCAACCTAGAAATAAACCTAATAAGCATCTTTGAATTAGAGCGTAAAAACTATTCTTATAGTGGAGTCAAAGACAAAGAAGCGTAGTATGTACCTAAACAACTCGATCACACTCGTATCACTCTATCTGTACTTTGCTTGTAAACTTAGGAGCACAAGTAGCATCTTTAAGAAAGATACCCAGCATCTATCAGCATCTATCATATAATGGTAAGAACGCTTTCTCTCTCTATGGATTAGATGACCCGATATCCATAGATACTAATGCATTGATCATTACCTCCATCTCAGACTCTAAAATTTGAGGAAGGTCTGAAAGGCCCACCATCTCTTCTAGTGTCCAATGGGTTTATCAGCTCACATACTCCATCTATTGCACACCTATGAACTCTTCTTACAAGTTGCAATAGCTACATTCCTTGGGACATTTCATAGGCACATCTAGTATTATTGTATATGATATTCAATTACAGTTTGAATGTAAAGCATGATTAATATACACTTTTCTTACCGTTAACTCAAAGTCCAAGATTGCTTGGTCAATGATCTCTCATTGAAACTCACGGAAGAATCACAAGTGATTTGTCTATAGAAAAGCAACATTTTCATCGAATTTCTAGCTTGCATGAGTATAAGGGCACCGAATACGCTGACTGAGATATGCCTCACAATCTTGAATGTCACGGCCATCATCATTGTCAATTTGGTCTATGCTATGAAAAACAATATGCTTTTGTTTTCCTCATCCTTTCTCTTCCCTCTTCCCTCATCTCTCTCTATTTCTTTGTCTCTCTCCCTCTCTCCCTCTCCCTCAATGCATCTCTCCAAAAACAAAAGTAAAGAGAGAAAATAAGAAACTTAAAAAACAAAGAAATGGGAAGCAGTATCTCCCTCCCTCTCTTTATCTCTCTCTTCTCCCCTCTCCCTCTATTTTTCTCTCTTTCCCCTCTCTCTCATTCTCTCTTTGTTTCTCTATTTCTTTCTCCCTCTCTCGCTCTCTATTTTTATCTTTTCCTGAATCTCTCTATTTGTGTCTCCCTCCCTCTCTATTTCTTTCTCGTCCCTCTCTTTCTTCCTCTCCCTCCCTCTTTGTCTCTCTCTATTTTTCTCTCTCCTTCCACATCTATTTTTCTATCTCCTTCAATCATTCTATATCTCTCTTCTTCCCTCTCTCTCTCTCTCTCTATTTATTTTTCTCTTTTCATCCATCTCTTTATTTGTTTCTCCCTCCCTCTCTTTCCCTTGCCTTTCTTTTCTCTGTTCTCCTTTCCTCTCCCTTCCTTCTCTCTCCCCATCTGTATTTTGATCTCTCCTCCCTCTCTATTTCTCTCCCCACCTCTCTTTCTCTCTTTCCCTTTCTTTGTTTCCCTCCCTTCCTCTTTCTTTCTCTCTCTTTGTTTCTTTCTCCCCTCTCTCTCTTCCTCATTGTTTCTGTCCCTGACCCTCCCACTACAAGATACAAGTCTTATACCGACGTTCAAAGCGACGAAAATGTTCATAAAGAAATTTTGCCTCGTCGTTGCAAAAAGGGTCAGTATTAGTGACGACATAGAACAGTCGCTATTAGCGTCGTTATTTGCATTGCTATCAGCGACGCAAATAGCGACGCTTTGCGATGTACATTGCGACGCTAATAACGACGCGTGCAGTAAATTTGTGACGCTAATAGCGACAATAATAGGGTTTTTTTTAATGATAGGGTAGCAAGTTGCCCTATCAAACATAGCACTATGTGCTTTATTTGGGCCATACAAAAGAATTTTAGTAATGTGTGCAATGCTCATCTAAATGAAGGCAAAGTGTACTTGAATCCATAAGACTGATATATAAAAAAGAAGATCACATAATGAAAGCGACGATATAATCATGGCAAGATACAAAGGATGATAATAACATAGTACATAGAAAATGCCTATATAAATCACATGACCAAAAAAGAAGAGCATGTGCTCTCCACGGATCCAAGGGTAAGCTATAGATCCTCGCCATCCGAAAGCTCGTCCCGCTGCAAAGGAACATCGAATGGACTCTGCAAAAAAAGAAACAACTACACATCAGTCCACCATACAATAATATATTTTAAATTAAAATTAGTGTCTACCAATAAGAAAGATGAGTGACTTACAGGGCCGCCGCATCCATACAATCGGTTGATCAATGCAATGAGACCGTGTCTCTCTGCATATTGAGTCTCTAGGCCGGTGAGATCGCAGTTTATAATGGAGTGCTGCAAAGAAATAAAATACAACTGTTAAAAACACGATTGTCAATACAAGAAGATGGACCACTCTTGCCTCTAGTCATGCCGTTGTCGCCTTGTGCTGTTGTCTCCAATGTCTTGGAGTAGCCTCCTCCCTGAGTCGGCGCAAGTTATCTGCATCTAGCCACTCGGGCTTTGAGGTCCCACTCTTAAGTGCCTTGCATGCGTCCAATCGTTTGTGTAACATGTACGCACGCATGCACTCCATCATCCAACTTGTAGAAAATCTATTTGATGTGGCGGGTACTGGAAACGCCTCATGCAAGGATGCTACTCTGTAGTCCTTGCTCCCCTCCAATATGTTTTTCCAATGATTCAAGACGTTGTGTCAAAAAACTTGTTGGCACAAATCTCTCATACGAGCCATCATCCTCCTCCCCTCATCATCATGATGATGGCTCCTGTCCTATCATCTACAAGGTATCCATACCCCTCTAGGGTAAACCTAAATTGTTGAGATGACAAGCTCAACACATGAGGAGATTAATGATGGACTGCCTGGTTAGATAGGTCCACACGTCTACACTTAGCACATCGGTGGTCATTATGACTCTCACATGGCCACTGACTCATTACTTATTATATTCAGGTTGTTTCACCTATTTATAGCTGGCATAGTTATAGCGCCAGTTGACTAGTGTAGTCAGTTATGCATTGTTTGACTTAGTAGGCCACTTTCTTTTATGTTGTATCTTATCTATACTTTTTGTACATTGTAAAGTGTGTAAAGAAGAAGACGAAACCAGTAAGAAAACGTTTTGGCCTCCATCTCTCTTCTTGTCTCTTGAGTGAGTTTCTCCTTGTGCATTCTGTGTGTGCTTGGCACTACAACTCAAGCAAGTCCCCCCACCACGCGATTCTTGACATGGTATCAGAGCCACACCACTGAGAGAGGCTGATTTTGAAGGCTGAAGTGAAGGAGAAGAAGCAAGGTTCGAGTAAGCAAGCCACGGGTAAGAAGCTCTCCCATCCTTCCACTCTCTATCTTAGATAGTGCTTGTGGAGGCATCGAAAGCAGGGTCAAGCAAAAATCTCAGATTGCTGTGAGATTTGGTGTGTAAGCAGATCACTGTATATTCTGTAGATCGGCCCTTTAGGGCTTTCCCACAGTTATTTTGGGCATCTGAGGCCATTTCAGGCCCCTTTTTAGAGCCGCAAGATTGCGAACAACAATTTCAGGGTACCCTGTGATTTCGGCTGTATTGACCGAAAGTGGGTGCACAGGTTACAGATTATGAATCTGTAATTTTTGAGGTGTTTGCAGGAAGCAAACATAAGGTTTATTTGTAAACAAGTTGCAGATTACATGTACTGTTGAGCAATCAGTGAAAAAGGTTGCTTGGTGTATTACTGTGCACATGTTGTGGAAGATTGCAGAAGACTAGCTTGCTGTGTTATATCCTTGTTTGTGATAATGACAGCGAACAGTGGAAATCCCATTATTGAGAAGCTCGACAAGAATAACTACCCTTCATGGAATTTTCGTGTGATGAACTTTCTCATTGGAAAGGGCCTTTATGAGTTTGTCTCAGGTGAAGAAAAGGAGCCAGAGGTGGGTATCCCTCCAACTACAGATGAGTTAAAAGCATGAAAATAGTGGAATATGAAAGACAAAAAGGTGATGTACTGGCTATCTACACTAATTGATAATACTATGCTAGGACATATCAGGAATGCAGAAACTTCACATGCAGCTTGGATAATTTTTGAGAGCATGTTTTCAGTAAATACAAAGGCACGAAAGATTCAACTCAAGCAAGAGTTGAATGCCTTGAAGAAAGAAAAAATGTCTGTCAATGAGTATGTGTTGAAGGTGAGGAGCATTGCAGATGCTTTAGCAGCGATTGATGCAATGCCGGATGATGATGATTTGGTTTTATCCACTCTGAGTGGCCTTAACAATGAGAAGGTATGGAAATCATTTGTTACTTCAGTATATCTATGGAAGCCATTTCTAGATTTTGATGAGCTGATCGCTCTCATGATTACTGAAGAGATCAATATGCAGGGTGATTCGTCTGAAGGAAATGGTGAATATGTCCAAGCTTTCCACTCTAGTTTAGGAAGGGGATGTGACAGGTCCTCTTCAAGAGGCCATGGTACAAGACGTGGTAGCGACAACCAGCAAAACAGATTGAATCAGCAATTTGGCGATATGCAGGTTTCGGGAGGTCGTGGTAACTTTAGAGACAGGGGGAGCTTTAGAGGAAGAGGTGGATGGCAGAATAGAGGTTCTAACAACTCTGGTATTGTGTGTCACTACTGTGGTAAAATAGGTCATATTGCAACCCAATGTTATGCTAAGAAAGATGATATTTGCAGTGGTAAGTTGCAGCAAGGAAACTATGCATCATCTTCACGACAGAATGAAGGCAAAAATGAATGTCTTTTTGTTATGGAGCATATGATGAATGTTGTTACAGGAAAGGGAACACATGATGATGTTTGGTATGTTGATTCAGGTGCATCCAATCATATGACCAGCCATGCAGAATGGTTTGGAGAGATGCAGGATTTACAAAATACAAATTATGTGCAGACGAGTGATGATTCATGCCATCCAATCTCGCACATTGGAAAAGTTTCCTTGTCCTTGCATGATGGTAAGACAAAGAGTCTTTCATATGTATTACATGTGACATCTATTACAAAGAACTTGGTGTCAGTCGGTCAGATGTGGTAGAGCAAGGGGTGCAAGTTAGATTTAATGCAAAGGGTTGCTTTGTAGAAGACTTCAATGACAAGTGCAGATTGGTTGCAAAGGGAAGTAGAGTTGGACGTATGTTTACTCTGGATGCTGGAATTCCTACTATGAATGCTACTATGTATGCTAAAGGAAAATGTATTGTTGCAGATATTGAAATTTGGCACAAACGCATTGGATATGTAAATGTACAAAGGTTGAAATTAATGCAGTCCAAAGGGTTGGTTATAGGTTTGCCTACATTTAGAATTGCAGAATTTCATAAGGTATGCGAAGCATGTCAGTTTGGTAAGCAAGAAAGACAACCCTTTTCACATGACAGAGATGTAAGCAGAAATATCCTTGATGTTGTGCATACAGATATTTGGGGGCCTACACAAAATGTATCTCTTGGAGGCAGTTCATACTTTGTCACATTCATTGATGATTGTTCTAGAAAGCTGTGGGTATATTTTATGGAGGAAAAGAGTAAAGCGTTTGAGCACTTTAGAACTTTCAAGGCTGTAGTTGAAAGAGAAACAGGCTTGAAAGTAAAGTACTTGAGGTCAGATGGAGGGGGAGAGTACCTCTTGTTGAGATATCGAGCTCCACTCGTGATATGCCAGGGTGACCGTTGTGCATTTATGTCACCGACATGTCAGTTGCAGATGCGGTTGGTACACCGCCCATGAATAATAGCTACATGACAGCTATCCTTATCTACTCTAGTTCGTGGCTCAGTTAGTATGCCACCTTAGCTAGTTGAGTTTGGTTTGAGACCCATATATAGGGTTCTTCTATTTCTTTGTATGTGAGTTCTTTTGGCTTACACAACTAAGAAGAGGAAAACTGTTTACAGCCTCCACCCTTGTGTATATTCCCCCATTGTGCAAGCAAGAAAGCTACAAGTGAGACTCCTTCCTTCTCTCCCACAATCTTGACACCTCTCGAATGAGTTCAGTGATTTTCTGAGGTTTCATGGGATAAAGAGATAGTTCACATGCAGGTATACCCCACATCAAAATGGTGTTGCAGAAAGAAAAAATATGCATATTGCAGAAGTTGCACGGGCATTGATTGCTGAAAAGAATATGCCCAAACATTTATGGTTTGAGACTTTCAATATTGCTGTCTACATTATGAATAGAACTCCCACAGCTGCAGTTCATGGGATGACTCCTAAAGAATGCTTTATCGGAAAGAAACCTAATGTATTGCACTTGAAGGTATTTGGCTGTGTTGCATATCTTCATGTGCCAGATGAGCTATGGAAGAAGCTTGATTCAATGGCAGAAAAATGTATCTTTATTGGATACTCTTTAGAGTAGAAAGGGTATCGCTATTATAACCCTGTCACATGTAAGTTCAGAGTGAGCAGGGATGTCATCTTTGATGAAATGAGCAGTTGGTATGCATCTAGTGGTGATGCATTGGATGATGATGATGATCATGACACTCATGTGCAGGCTGAAAAGTAAGAATCACAAACTCTTACTGGACCAGAGACATCATCTGGTAGTCCTTGGTCTGGGTGACTAAGGAGTAGCTCTACATCTTTAGGTGCATCTAGTAGCACTACAAGTAAAGACAAATGAAAGAATAAAGTGTTAGATGGCATTGATGCAGTTCTTGATGGAGACTCTAGTGACTCAGAGAGCATGGATGATGAGCTTGGTATTCCTTCTGTCAGGACACCACGTGTATAGAGAGCTCATAGTAATGTAAAGGCTCCATTGAGTGATTCAGTGGTACGCAAATCTAGCACGATCAGATACCCTGTTAAAAGATTTATTTTTGAAGGTTATGCAGCTCACCATTATGCTTATATGGTGAAACTAGTTGAGGATGTTGTGCCCACTTGTTTTGAGGATGGTGTTGGTCATACTCATTGGGATGCAGCAATGGATGAAGAGATGGCTGTATTAGAGGCCAATAAGTCTTGGGATCTAGTATCATTGCCGAAGGGCAAGAAAGCTATTGGATGTAAGTGGGTTTATAAGATTACGCACAATGTAGATGGTTCTATTAGTAGGTACAAAGCTAGGCTAGTTGCAAAAGGCTATGCCCAGACATATGGCATAGATTATGATGAAACCTTCAGTCCAGTTTCTAGGATGGCAACTTACAGATGTGTGATTGCTTTGGAAGCTGCCAAAGGTTGGAGGTTGCAGCAAATGGATGTGAAGAATGCCTTCTTGCATGGTGATTTATAGAAAGAAGTATATATGGATCAGCCAGCAGGTTATGAAGATTTAGAGCATCCCACGTATGTGTGCAGGTTGAAGAAGGTGCTCTATGGGCTCAAGCAAGCACCTAGAGCATGGTCTAACAAGATCAGAGAGTATCTTATCAATATTGGCTTTTATGTTTTTTATGCTGATCACTCACTTTATGTGAGAAAGGGAGATGCAAGTTTGGCCATCATAGTCATCTATGTGGATGACTTGATTATTACAGGTGATAGTGATAGTGGGATTGCTGAAGTCAAGAAGAAGTTTGAGATGAAGGATTTAGGTGAGCTAATGTACTTCCTTGGCATTGAGGTGATCAGATGTGATGATGGTATATAGCTGTCCCAAGGACAATATGGCTTGGATATGTTGTCCAAGTATGGTATGACAACATGCAAACCACTTTTAGTCCCGTTGGAGCAGAATGTAAAGTTTAGTGCTGATGTTGGGGATGAGATAGAAGACCCTACTATGTTCAGGATAATAGTGGGGAGTTTGATCTACATGACCATTACAAGGCCAAAACTTGAGCTACACTGTTGGACTTGTGAGTCAGTTTATGCAAGTGCCTAGAAAGCTACATTTGGATGCAGTTAGACGTGTATTGAGATATATGAAGTCCATATTACATTATGGCCTTTTCTATGAGGCATGTACAGATATACAGGTGTTTGGATACACAGATGCAGATTAGGCTGGTAGTATGTCTGATAGAAGATCTACTAGTGGATACATGTTCTGTCTTGGTAGTACATCAATTACTTGGAGCAGCAAAAAGCAATCTACAGTTGCTTTGTCGAGTACAGAGGTTGAGTATAGAGGTGCTGTTGTTGTAGCATGTGAGGTAGTATTGTTGCAAAAGTTATTGGATGATTTAGATGTGCAGATGGAAAGTCCAGTTGTCATTTATTATGACAACATGAGCAATATACAATTGGCTAGGAACCCTATGTTCCATGCCAAGACAAAACACATTGAGGTACACTACCACTTTGTGAGAGAGAAGGTACTAGCAAGTGAGATTAACTTGGTATATGTCAACACACAGGATCAGATAGCTAACATCTTCATGAAGGCATTGGGTACAGAGAAGCTTCAAAAGTTTCGAAGCTTACTTGGAGTTGTAGAGATGCAGTTGAGCTTGAGGGGGAGTGTTGAGATGACAAGCTCAACACATGCAGACATTAATGATGGACCACCTGGTTAGATGGGTCCACACGTCTACACTTAGCACGTCAGTGGTCATTATGACTTTCACATGGTCACTGACTCATTACTTATTATATTCAGGTTGTTACACCTATTTACAGCTGGCATAGTTATAGCGCCAGTCAACTAGTGTAGTCGGTTATGTATTGTTTGACTTAGTAGGCCACTTTCTTTTATGTTGTATCTTATCTATACTTTGTGTAAATTGTAAAGTGTGTGAAGAAGAAGAAGAAACCAGCAAGAAAACGTTTTGGCCTAACCAGCAAGAAAACGTTTTGGCCTCCATCTCTCTTCTTGTCTCTTGAGTGAGCTTCTCCTTATGCATTTTGTGTGTGTTTGGCGTCACAGCTCAAGCAAGTCCCCCCACCACGCGATTCTTGATATAAGATATGTCCTCTCCCACCTGCGACCACACTTTTGGTCATATCCAGGAGACCCCTGTACATTTGATGTACCTACAGGGGTGGTATCTCTCGGAGTAGCACCCATAGGGGTGCCACGTGCAAATGGCTGAGCAAAAGCTGGAGTGACTAGAGTAGACATCCGCACAAGTGTGATAAATCCCATAGGTGACGCAACTCCAGAAGAATGACAAGACAGAGACATTTCTTCGGTACCTCCACAAAAACCACATGAGCCATCCCATCTCAGACCTGCATGAAAGAAAGGAGTAGCACTTGTATCCCGAGCCAATTGCAGGCTCACTACATCCACGTCTCCACAACATCCCCCAGAACCACTCCCTCTGTCCGGCCCAAGTCTGAAGCATCGACCTCCTTTATTGGAAACTGAAGTATCAGAGTGCACCAAAATAGATCTAACAGAATGGTGTCGTGCCGCTATGCACACACGTGTAAAAAAAATCTAGAGTGTGGCTTCCTTTTAGATTTAGAGAGCCAATGCCACTTTAGACATTAGTATTAGTGTCCATGGTTCAAAATATTAGATTTTTTTGGATAAGTTTTTAGTCAATTTTGGATATTCTAGATATTATCTCTTGTAAAAATCCATAAATCTAAAGATAACTTCTAGATTAGGAGGACATGTAAAAGAAAGCATGTAGCTTTTAGCCAATTTGAGAGGATTTTATGTAAAAAAAGAGATTAGCAAAATCACACAATGCCCGATTGCTGTTTTCAGGAAGTGAACAATACTCCGAAAGTGGGAGATGAAGAAGGAGTGATTTGGAAGGATTGGCAGGTGTCCAAGTATTTAACCCCCATTTCTTCAGAGCCATTGGAAGCATCAGATTGGCGATCTGAGCAGCATAGATGAAGGTATTATTATTTTGTACATGTTTTTGTCTATTAGAGTTATATTTTCTCATAATGCTGAAAGAAACTAACATGCTTCATCTCTATTAGTATTCTTCTATATTTTCTAATTATTTTTGGGAATATTCTTCTACATCTTCAATTTCTTAGAACCCCTTCTCTTTCGTCTACTCCTCTCCTTGAATCTACCTACACTCTGCTGTCGCTTATCTTCAAGAACTTAGCTTGAAACCTTCAACCCTTCTCTTATCTCTACCATCTTGGAAGTCTAAGCTCTTGAAACCCCATACATTCTTCTCTTGCAAAACCCCTATGGTGACCTTCAACCCTACGCGCTATGACATTGGTGAACCCGATGTGAAGGTCGGTGTAAGAGAACTCCAAGATGGGGGATTCTTCAAGAGTTACTCTACAACAATTGGTGCGCATACTGAAACAGACTTAGCAACAACAACAAATCCAAATGTTATAACAACAACAACAAAGGCAAGATGAAGAAAAGATTGATTCTACAGCTATTAAGGCCCTAGAGGAAGTTGGGCGTGAATTAAAATAATTTAATGTCAAAATGTCTCTGTTTTTATTCGCTTATATTGTGAAAAAATGCTTTGCTTTGGTGTACCACAATATGCATGGAGCTGTTATTTTGCCAGACTAGCCAAGCATGGTCTTCAAGAAAGAATCCATGGTCTTTTTCAACAAGATGCGGATTGGGCTGCATTCAAAAAAGCCCTACGCGAAAAATTCTTCTTAGAAGACTCTGGCCTAATGACGAAGAAAAGTTTCACTGAATGGGTTAAAAAACCCAACAAAGGTTTAGCTCTACAACAGCTCTATACCATGAGTTTGAAAGTAAATTTGGACAACTTGATACTAAAGACCAACAAAGTATGGAAGGTCAGAAGATTGAATTATTCCTTAAGGCTGCAGATCCCATTCTGCAAGAGAAGCTTGTTGATCGCCTAGAAGATGCTACCTCTGAATCAGGAGTTAAGACTATATGGACAAATGTTACTGATGCAGTTAACACAATTGCTCGAAGAGAGCAGATACGACTAAGCTCTACTTCAACTTCAACAACTCCATTGATGGAGCTTGTTCCACCTTCAAAATCCCCTATTCCTTTGACTGGTCAACCAACTCTTTCTTCTTTTATTCCTTCTAAAAATGATGTAATGGATGAACTCATTAAAAGCATGCGTGACCTTCATCTGAATCTTACAAAAATTAGTTCTAAAGTAGAGAAGCTGGATGTCAAAGTCGAAGAGCGAGGACGAGCATCAACTCAAAGACCCATGAGAGAAGGCTTTAAGAGGCGTTGTATTTGGTGTGACAGCCAACAACATGACAAGAGGGAGTGTTCTGCCTTCCGTGAGGCTGAAGCACAAAAGCTCGTCTTTTGAAAAGACGAAAAAATTCATGCGGCTGAAATCGGTCGTCCACTGGAGCCAAATTTTGGCAATGGTGGAATGAAGAAAAGATTAGAAGATTTAGCCGTAAGTAATGCCTATGCAGCAATTGATGAAGCTACCTATGGGCTGCAAATTGAGCCAATTAAATCAAGTTTTAATGCATGTAAAGCTAATGTGCAATCTAAAGTATGGATACATGCACTAGATCAAATGGAACGTGGTAAAGTAGCCAAAGAAGATTTGGCTAACGGCAGTCAGTATATTTGAGGAATAACTGGTTGGAAAGAGCTGGTAGATTCTTTTTCTGCCTTTGCACATTTAGCTAACATCAATCATAAAGAAGTCTTGGTTGAAGAAAAGAGAAGAAGAGAAGATGACAACCAAGGCCTTCCTCTTCTAGCCCTCCAAAACAGGTAACTAGAAGAATACCTGAACAACCAAAGCTTGCTGAAAATATAACCCCAGATCAAGAGATGGAAGATGCGCCACAAACAAAGAAAACCGAAGAAAAGAAGAAAGGCAAGCATCCATGATACAAATTGCAGTCTGACATAGAATCTGCAACCGATCTCAAACAAGCCCTAGAAGAACAAATTCTAGGAAACAAAATTGAATTTACCTTAGGCAAAATTCTTAGAATTGCCAAATGTGAATTCCATGATGTAATTATTAATGCAATCAAAAGGTAAAGAGAATATGTTGGTGATGAAGAAACAATGTCTGCTTTTTTGCAAGTTCTTCGAGCTTTTGTGCAGGATGAAGAGAAGCTGACTTCACAAGAAATTCAACTTGAAGCAGTTAAATAATTAATTGCAGCAATTGAAGCTGAATATAAAGAAAACATGAATGCAAAAATTAAACAAGTGAAAGCTAAAATGTAATGGTCGGTTGGTCCAAACCAATTGGGCAGCCCACCTCTCAAAAAGAAGGCCGTCTACAGCACATGCATGAGGAAGAAGAGGCTCGGTTCATTCCAAGCAGTCACTACTCCCGTACGCATTGAGCAAGAGCAACAACAGAGACAGTCATCAAAATTGGAGAAAAAGAAACACCATGTATTGCACTCTTAGACCATGGCTCGAAGATAAATGTCATGGCAAGGAGTCTCTATGAAAGTGCCAGATGGCCCATAGATGTTGATCCAAGTTGGTGAATGAGAGCTGCAAACAACTCTTCTGGAGAGTTATATGCTGCATGTCCTAATATGCAGATAACTATTGGAGACATAAAAGACAAATTTCACTTTTTTGTTCAAGACTCTTGTAGTTACCCTATCATTCTTGGGCAACCTTACATTTCTGAAGCCCGCTTGGAAATAAAAGCTCTTGATGATGGTTCTTCCTATGCTCCAACTCGAAGCAAGGATAATAAACAAGTTGTCTAATTTCTTACTATGTGTGTTAACCATCATCGAAATAGAGATTGACTGTGTGATTATCTTGTGCCTCCTAATGCCTGAGAATTCAAGGGTTTTCGGGCTACACTACTATAAAGGAAGGCTATGGTAGTGCGTCATGTAAAAAGATTAAACCTCCTCATGTAACAGAAACTGTGTTTCTAGCAAATTTATATGTATATACAGCCAATAGTATGGGCTATTATAAGTCTCTTCTGGCCATGACTAAGGCTGAAAGAAAATATTTATGTCACGTAAAAAGGGAGCTGAAAACTTATGACATGATGGGGCTGAAAATGAAGATATTTCGGGCATTTTTTTGGACTGATTACTACTGACATATTGGCTGAAATATATACAGTTGCTCATGCAAAAAATCAAGTAGAAAATTAGTCCATAGAAGTACGTACATTTGATTTTTATCAAACAATTCAAGAATTTGTTGAACATGAAGACAATGGTTTACTCAACAAGGCTGAAGCACAAGTGGAGACAAAATACAAGATAGTGGATAAGAAGGTCAAACCTGTAGTAGTCCCACTGCATCCTGAAAGTGAAGGGCTCGCTGATAGGGTAGCAAACTAGCCAAGTCTTCGTGATCCTTCCAACATTGTTCACAAGTTCACATCTAAAAGTATAAAAGAGCTCAAAATAGGTGAAAATTCTTTCCTTTTGCTGGTTGAAAAACACTCTTCTATGCAAATGCTAATGAAACATAGAAAAGCTTTTGCATTTCAACCAAGTGAAATAGGTTGTGTGGATCCAAATATTGTGGCTCCTATGGTCATTTTTATGGTCCCACATGTGCCTTGGAACCTCAAGCCCATTTCCATTCCAAGGGCGCATTTGCCCAAATTATTGGAACTTCTAAATATGAAGATCAGAATGAAGATTTTAGAACCTTCTTCAACACCTTACACAAACCGATGGTTTATTGTGCCTAAGAAAAATGGATCTTTACGATTCATTCAAGATCTACAGCCTCTCAATCATGTCACAATCCGAAATGTTGGTTCAGGTCCAATTGTTAATGAGTTTGCTGAAGCTTTTGTAGGTAGAGAAATTTATTCTATGGGCGACCTATATTGAGGATATGACCAATTTCAGCTTTCATTAGAAAGCCGAGACATTACCACAATGAAGACACCTCTTGGATTGGTCCGCATGTGCACTCTACCACAAGGTGCAACAAACTCTATAGCCCATATGATGAATGCCATGCACAAAGTCTTAAGGGATTTTATTCCACAATATACTCTTCCATTTCTTGATGATGTACCTATCAAGGGATGTGAAGTCAATGAAAAGAATGAGGAGCTTGACAAAGATGGTTGCAGGACATTTGTAGTTAACCATATTCATGATTGTGACAGGATTTTGACAAGGCTAGAAGAGATACATCGTACCCTTTCTGGAGCTAAGTCGATTTTTGGAGTAGAAGAAGTCATAGTGGTCGGCCATCTATGTGGCCCCTATGGATACAAACCTTCTCCAATCAAGATAGATGCCATTAGCAGAATGCAAGAAAAATGCACAAATGTTTTAAAGGTGAGAAGATTTCTTGGCGCATGTATATTCTATCTCATATGGATACCACATTTTTCTCATGTAGCGAAAATATTTATCAATTATTAAGAAAAGGCCAAAGATTCTCTTGGAATAAAGAGCATACTCTCACTATGCGTAAATTAAAGGAGCTATTAATTTCAGCCCCCACTCTCAAAAGGGCTGACTATTCAAATGGTCAACCCATCATCCTTACTATGGATACAAGTCCCATTGGGATAGGATGGGCTGTTGGCCAAGAGGATCTTGAAGGTAATAGGTATGCAATTTGTTTTGGAGCAAAAGTTCTCAATGAACGTCAAAGAAGGTATGCACAAGTAAAAAGGGAATTTTGGGGAGTTGTAATAGCATTAAAGTGTGATTGTGAATACTTTATAGGTGCTTCTGTAGTGGTAGAAATTGATTGTCTTCCACTCTTGGGCATGATTTCCAATTTCTCTACACCCAACATTGCTATGCTAAGATGGATTGCATATATTAAGTCTCTCAACCCCAAATTAAAGCATATTGTAGGAAAGGCGAATCTAGTTGCTGACATGCTATCATGTGCAAGATATGACAATGAAGAAGAGCTGATGGAAGAAGATGGAGCTAAAGAATCTATACTTGCTAAATTTCATTCCATGGCTGCTGAAAATACCTTTTCAGTTATTGCATATACTGGTCCAAAGCTGAAAACAATAGGATGGTCAACTAGAAGCCAGCATGCTCATTGCATTGCTCAAGTTCTAGTTCATTTCATTTCCTTGAAGAAGATTATGAAGAAGATTAAGAAGGAGACTTGGACTGATGAAGAGTTCAAACATATCAAGAGGAAAGCTTATGACTTTTTTCTTAAAGAAGGACATCTATGGAAGCACGCAAAGAATAAGAAATGAGCACCTGTCGGAGTTTTAGGTAACAGAAGTTTGCAACAATAGGTAATGAAAGAATTTCATGAAAGCCTATGGGCTAGCCATAGAGGCATATGGGGAACCTTTAGTAAAGTCAAAGAAAAATATTGGTGGCAAAACATGTATCCGGACATAGCACATTTTGTTGAAACCTATTATGTGTGTCAAATGTATTCTATGGTCAAGCATCGAGATGGGTTACAACCAACTTATCCTTTTTCTATACATTATAGATGGGTTATTGATCTTATAACCATGCCTACAGGAATATGGAATATGCGGTATTTAGTGCTTGCAAGAGAGGATCTAACCAATCAAGTTTAAGGCAAAGCCTTAACAACCAAATCTACTCAAGCTGTTTGTCATTTTTTGCTTGAAGAAGTGTTTTGTAGATATGGTTGTGTGGGTAAAGATAGAGGAGAGTTGGATGATGAGGCACGCAACTTGTGGAACGTGTCCACCTGTTCCCTTCAATACACGTCTTAGCAGTCCATTGGAAAGGAGGTCTAGAAAGCTCTGCCCGGCACTCCCATGGAATGTCACAGGGTTTGCAATCTAGGACTTTCCGCGTCTGCCATGTAGCGGAAGTATTCTGGCCATTCCCACTTAGGACCGATCTAAATTAGGGCTTTCCCTAATGGTCATTTCCTAAACGACAACTAGCATCAAACCCGAGCAAACTACTTTACGCAAAAACGCTAGGTCCGAAGCGGATTCACGCTGGACTTGGTTCAAGGAGAATGGGAAATGAGAGGGATGCAAAGCTCAACCTCTCTGCCATAAGGCATAGCCCCATTCCGTTCCCCTAAAACAGCGTAAACCCAGATTATTATAATCTAGAGTCTAGGTCAGTTCCCTTGCTATTCATTTCCTTTGAAACAATCTTCTTGCTGTCATTTATGATCGAGAAAAGTTCCCGGCCAATCGAGACCACCCATCCGTAGGACGGACCCATGGCCACATCCATTGCACTTTCCTCACGTTGTTTTAGTTGTCTAATTACCTACCCCATTTAGTTGGACATGCATCAAACAGCTTCCTTAATTAGTCCGTTAGGCACATGTTCCTTCATGTAATCATAGCACTTGACATAGAAAAGCAATGTCAAACAAGTTCCTTTTTCAATAGCTTATTATATTTATCTTTGGAATACATTTATAAAGTCTAGCCTGTAGGCTTATCCATAATCCGTCCAAAGGCTATCCAACAATCCACAGGGATTATTAATCCAAGATTCCACCCATAGACTAGTATGCAGGCCTCAAGATCCAATTCCGAGTCACGTTGGCCTCTTGTGCAGGGCCCGAAAGGTGAGGGATTTATGGCCAGAGCCCCCTGGCACTCAAGCGTCCTCCTGTCCAAGTAGAGCTCAACGAAAAAACCTCACATGGCGCATTCGGTCCACCTTCCCGACGCGGCTAACAACCCCTTAGGTTAGGGTCATGCACACAGTCGGGGGTAATTGAGGCTGCCACTCCCTTCACGCCTTCAACCTGAAGCATTAGATATATTTTCATCCTTTAATTCCTTGAGCAAACAAAGAAAACAATGCTCTCTAAACTGTTACAAGCACAAACATTTCCAGTGGTCGTTAATTTGGCCAACTGCTAAGGAGTGAATCCTTCTCTCTGAATGCATTCAATTGCGACTCGGCAAGATCCCCAAGGGTTTGTTTGTTAACCGTATGTCCTTGGGTTAGGGCCGTACCCTATTAACCCAACTTAACCAATACCTTAAGTTCTATTAACAGTAAGTATGTTGCTCCAAATTATTGATTGGTCCTTTGCTTCCAAGAAAATATCTAATCCCCTTGTATTGGTCACTTTTCCCAAGAAAGGTACTATATCAAGACGACTTCTCATCCTCTTGCAAGATAAACTTGTGCAAGAATCTGCCAATCTTATCCCGAGGAATTGGCCATTCTCTTGTGGTCAAACCACAAGATGATGCGACTCTGCAACTTGTTGCATAAGTGCCGCATCTAATCCATGGGACTATTTTACCCATTGAACGATGTCTTCTAATCACGGAATCATGATTAGATAGGAAACAGGGTTAGGGTGTCCTCATATCCAATCCGTTTCTGATTGCACTAGGCCAACATTGTCGGTCCTAGGGTTCCAACTTAAACCGAGTTTCATCCTTTTAGCGAGTGAACCTTAGGGTAAAACCCTAGATCATTTCTCGCAAGTATGTCCTATTGTCCCTACATTCCATGAATGTGGATAGGTCTTTAGGGTATGAAAGTTTTAGCTTGGTAATAAGAGCGACTTGGTCACGTCCTCAATGTCTAAATCCTAGTTAGCACTTGGGATAACCACTCCTAAGCAAGTCCCTCGCGGTTTAGGTGTTTAAGGTAAACCAATTTACTTGTCTATTCTTGAAGATATTTACGATACCATTCTCGTAATCACATGATTCATTGCCTACGTATGATTAGATTTACAAACCCTAACTTTTCTGGTTAAGATCAAAGCATATGTTAAGTTATAGCATAATCTTCATTAATGCATTCACGATTCATGCTGCTAAGCTTTTAGGGTTTATGTTAAAATGAACCATGCAACCTTTTCTAACAACTACGCAATTGAACGAGATTTATGCCAATTACCTAGAGTCTAATCTAATTTATGCAGCCCTAGAATCATTTCCATGCCTTGCAACTTCCTAGGGTGGTTAACAATCTTCTTTAATGAATCATTGCGAAGAAAGAGATGTCTAATGATGCAACATGCGATTTTAATCTTTCCATGCATAATCAAAGTGTACAATAATAATCTCGACTTTGTAAAGATGATCATTAGTTGATCTAAATTCGTTACTTTGCAATGCGTATAAACAACTTGCTAAGAATGCATAGACGTCTTATGCCCTTCTTTCATTCGTTTCTTTGAAAAATACAAATGACCGATTCTTCGATTATGAGTAATTTCCTTTAAAATAGTCAAAAGTGCATCCTAGTTCCATAAATTATCCATGCACAATTGCAATATTTCGACGTAAACCAAAATTAGGACGAAAACCTGGACTTGTTGATTCAATGAAATGTCCACATGAATGTTAGGAGATGATCCTCCTGCGGTTGCACCTTGTGCATATTTAGGGGCCATCGCGTATTCGACATTCTTGTCTTGGCCGTAGACTTATGATCTTGGCCCGTCTCCCTCGCACGCGCAATTCCTTTTTGAAATAGGGCTTCCTTGACCAATGCACCTTCTTGCGGAATTTGGGTTTTGGAAATGGGAGCTTATGAACTACCCTTCTATTCGTAGAAGTTTTGGGAATACAAATTGATCTTCACAGAAGGGGGCTTAACCGTCTAGTGTGGGAATCCACAGAAAGGAGAAAAATAGCTTTGTAGTATGCAAGGAGGGAAAGGTTGCTTAAATTCCAAGGGTTATAAAGACCCCTTGGGAAGGGTTTATAAAAGTCCCCAAGAAGGGCTTTAAAAGAACTTGTGTGGGGGAAATCCATGGGAATGGCTTTGTGGAAATGCTAAGGGAAGGGCTTTGAAAAACCCGGCTATGGTGTCTTTTGGGGAAACCAAGGGGGGGAAAGGGTTTAATTTTCGGAGTAAGGTGAAATTTTAGGGACTTGGGTGGAACCCCATGGGAAGGGGTGCTTAAATCCCAAGGGGGGGGTGTTTTAAAAACCCGCTTGAGAGGGTAATAGGAAAGGGGGCTTAGAGAGCCCCCCCCCCCTTAGAAGCTTCCAAGAAGCTTCTTGGAAGCTTATGAACTTTTGTAACATGGCGTGGGCTTGAGGACAGCGGCCAAACAAACCAGGCGGCGACTTGTAAATGGCTTCGAACGTTGGCAGCGACGCAGCACATCAATGCCCTTCAGCTCCTCACCTCCACGGCCTGGCGCAGTCTAAGATCAAAGAGTGAGAGAGGCGACACTCTGACTGGCAACGGTGGCTCTATGCAACAACTCCTCCCTCCTCACGACAGTTCGTAGCTCTCCTCTCTCACGGCTGTTCGTAGCTCTCCTCTCTCACGGTCTGTCACAATTAGCACACGACTCTCTCCTTCAGTCCTCCAACTCTCCTTCCTCCACAGGGGTTTATATAGGATAGAGAAAGGAGACCTCTCTCCCCCACGTGGCTAGTTGCATGGCCATTCTCCCTTCTACGACCTCCATCAAGAGAGCTTATGCATCCGTGCTTCACTTCCTCCCCTCCATCACGGCCTTCGGCTAGGGGGAAAGAAGATTATAATTTTTTTTTGCCATAAACGTAACCTTATCCTCTTGACCTCCTCCCAAGCGGAGGTTCTCATGAAGATATGCGGGTTTTTAATAAACCTTAGTCTCTATTGGCAAGTGTACTATTTAAAGACCGCACCATCCGTGACCACAATGTCGGCATTGTCATTTGCCCGAGACATCACACGGCCTCGTAATATTTTTAGCAGAAATATTACATTTTCTCCCCCTTGGAGGAATTGAGATGTCCTCGTCTCGAGATAAAATGGGGATATTGATGGTTGAGTGTGCTTTCATCTATGCATGTGGCATCCTCCTCAAGATAATCTTTCCACTGGACGAGGCATTCTCTCAAGGTTCTGGATCTTAGTTGTTTCTCCCTAACATCTAAGATCCTATCAGGCCATAACTCAAAAACTCCTTGGCTAGGCATTACAACTTGTTGGTCATCAAGTACATGACTAGGATTTGGCACATACTTCTTCAATAGGCTGATATGGAATACATTATGAACCTTTAGGTTCTCAGGGAGTTGCAGTCTATAAGCATTAGGTCCTAGGCACTTGAGGATCTTGTATGGTCCACAATACCTTGGACTTAGCTTCTTGCAATCTCCTAAGGATAGAGAACTTTTCTTTGGGCATACACGAATGAAGATCATGTCTCCTTCCTCGAAGATTCTATCTTGACGCTTCAAATCCGCATATGCCTTCTGTCTATCCTTGGCGGCTTGGATGTCCTGCCTTATTGACTTTACTTGGTCATCCATCTCTTCCAACATCTGCCTAGAAGCTTCAATCCTCAAGGTTGGATCTGAAAAGTTTAGGGGACTTCGACAGTCATGACCATACAATGCTTGAAAAGGGGTCATCTGAATGCTTTGTTGGTAAGAAACATTCTAGGCAAATTCAACTAAAGGCAAGTATTGAATCCACCTTTTTGGTTCACGATAGTAGTGTGCCCTAAGCATATCCTCGATGACTTGATTGACTCGCTTGGTTTGGCCATCAGTTTGGGATGGTAAGCTATACTAAAATAGAGTTGAGTCCCAATGGCTTCAAAGATAGCTCTCCGAAAATGTGATGTGAAGAGAGAATCACGATCACTAATGATTCTCTTGGGTAACCCATGTAGCTTGAAAATCTCCTTGATAAATAACCTTGCAATGTTTGAGGATTTATAGTTTGTCTTTACTGGAATAAGGTGTGCAACCTTAGTAAGCATGTCAACCACAACCATAATGGAGTTGTATCCTCCTTGAACTTGGGGTAGGCCAACGACAAAGTCCATACTGATGAATTCCCATTTCATTTGGGGTATGTCGAGTGGTTGTAACTTTCTTGGCATTTTGACATGTTCGGCTTTGATACATTGACAAGACAAACACTCAGTGACATATTTGAGAATGTCACCTTTAAGCCTCTCCCAATAGTAGCTCTTCCTAACTGCATTGAGAGTCTTGGCTTAGTGACAAGACAAAAACTCAGTGACATATTTGAGAATGTCCTAAGAAAGGGGAATCATGAGCTTCCCACAATATCTTATGCTTAAGTGACTTTTCAGTAGACAAGTCCATTATTGATAGAGAATTCATGATACTTAGCCTGTAGCTTTTGGTCCTGGTCCTTGATAGGGATCTCCCTTAGCATCTTTTGATAGGATGGATCATGGCATGCTTCTTCTCTAGCTAGCTCAAGTATTGGGTTGTTTGGCATGGACACCTTTGTGGCTAGAGATCTAGTTGTTGATGGATTTTGCAAGACTAGAGAATTAAGGAATGCCTTGCGATTGAGTGCATCGGCAACTACATTCTCCTTTCCAGGTCGATATTTTATTTCAAAATCATATTCCTCCAGCACTTCAATCCACCGACGTTGCCTCATGTTAAGCTCATTCTGGGTAAAGATCCACTTGAGACTTTTATGATCAGTCACTAGAGAAAACTTATTACCCAATAAGTAGTGTCTCCAAAGCTTTAGAGCATGGATGATAGCTAACAACTTTAGATCATTGGTAGCATAATTCTTCTCATTGCTCTTTATTTTCCTTGAAGAGTATGCTATAGGATGATCTTCCTGCATGAGCACACATCCTAAGGCAAGTGTGCTAGCATCAATTACTACCTCAAACTCCTTACTGAGGTCTGGAAGTTTTAGGATAGGTGATGATACCAAACTTTGCTTCAATCTCTCAAAGTTGGTTTGTTCGGCCGTTGACCATGTAATGGATGTTTGCTTCTTCGATAACTCCCCGTCAGAGGTGTTGCAATCAAAGCATAGTTTTTTATGAAGACCCTATACCATCCTGTCAAACCAAGAAAACTGCGTATTTCTTTGACAGTTGTTGGTATTGGCCATTCTAGAACATCTTTGACTTTGGATGGATCCACTGATATTCCTTCCACTGATACGATGAATCCCAGATATTCCATCTAACGCTTGAAGAATGCACAATTCTTCATCTTAGCATAGAGCTTATGTGCTCTCATTGTGTTTCAAGGACAATCCAAAGTTGGGGTTCATGATCTTCTTTCTGTTTGGAATAGAATAAAGTGTCGTCGAAGAAGACGAGTACGAAGTCATCAAGATATGGCCTAAAGATATCCTACATTAACCTGTTGAAGGTGGTAGGCGCATTCATAAGCCCGAATGACATAACTAAAAACTCAAAGTGTCCATATCTTGTGTTGAAGGCCGTCTTTGGGATATCTTCTTCCTTGATCCTTATTTGATAGTAACCAGACCTGAGATCAATCTTGGAGAATATCTTCGCACCCTAAAGACGATCAAGAAGCTCATCTATTCTAGGAATAGGGTACTTGTTTTTTATAGTTGATTGATTCAACCCTCTGTAATCACTACATAGTTGAAGCGTTCCATCTTTTTTTTTCTGGAATAGTACTGGAGCTCCCCATGGTGAACTGCTAGGATGGATGTATCCCTAATCTAGAAGTTGCTTGAGTTGTTCCTTCAGCTCAATTGCTTCTGGCATGGACATTCTATAATGTCTCTGTCAAGAATCGCATGGTGGGGGAACTTGCTCAAGACGCTGCGAACACACACAGAATGCACAAGGAGAAGCTCACTCAAGAGACAAGAAGAGAGATGGAGGCCAAAACGTTTTCTTGCTAGTTTCTTCTTCTTCTTCCACACTCTTTACAATGTACACAAAGTATAGATAAGATACAACATAAAGGAAAGTGGCCTACTAAGTTAAACAATGTATAACCGACTACACTAGTCGACTGGCGCTATAACTATGCCAGTTGTAAATAGGTGTAACAATCTGAATATAATAAATAATGAGTCAGTGGCCATGTGAGAGTCATAATGACCACCAACGTGCTAAGTATAGATGTGTGGACCCATCTAACAAGGCGGTCCATCATCAATGTCCGCATGTGTTGAGCTTGTCATCTCAACACTCCCCTCAAGCTCAACTGCATCTCTGCAACTCCAAGTAAGCTTTGAAACTTTTGAAGCTTCTCTGTACCCAATGCCTTCGTGAAGATGTCAGCTATCTGATCTTGTGTGCTGACATACACCAAGTCAATCTCACCTCTAGTACCTTCTCTCTCACAAAGTGGTAGTGTACCTCAATATGTTTTGTCTTGGCATGGAACATAGGGTTCCTAGCCAACTGTATACTGCTCATGTTGTCACAATAAATGACAACTGCACCTTCCACCTGCACATCTAAATCAGCCAATAACTTTTGCGGCCATACAACCTCACATGCTGCAACAACAGCACCTCTATACTCAGCCTCTGTACTCGACAAAGCACCTGTAGATTGCTTTTTACTACTCCAAGCAACTGCTGCACTACCAAGAGAGAACATGTATCTGCTGGTAGATATTCTATTAGACATACTACCAGCCCAATCTACATCTGTGTATCCAAATACCTGTACATCTGTACCTGCCTCATAGAAAAGTCCATAATGTAATGTGGACTTCACATATCTCAATATGCGTCTGACTGCATCCAAATGTGGCTTTCCAGGTACTTACATAAACTGACTCACAAGACTAATAGCGTAGCTCAAGTCTGGCCTTGTAATGGTCATGTAGATCAAACTCCCCACTATCCTCCTAAACATAGTAGGGTCTTCTACCTTATCCCCAGCATCAGCACTCAACTTTACATTCTGCTCCAATGGGACTGAAAGTGGTTTGCATGTTGTCATACCATACTTGGACAACATATCCAAGCCATACTGTCTTTGAGAGAGCCATATACCATCATCACATCTAATCACCTCAATGCCAAGGAAGTATCTTAGCTCACCTAAATCCTTCATCTCAAACTTCTTCTTCAAAAAATCCTTGACTTCAGCAATCCCACTATCACTATCAAAAGTAATAATCAAGTCAATCCCACTATCACCTGTAATAATCAAGTCATCCACATAGATGACTATGATGACCAAACATGCATCTCCCTTTCTCACATAAAGTGAGTGATCACCATCAGAAACATAGAAACCAATATTGACAAGATACTCTCTGATCTTGTTAGACCATGCTCTAGGTACTTGCTTGAGCCCATAGAGCGCCTTCTTCAACTTGCACACGTACGTGGGATGCTTTAAATCTTCATAGCCTGTTACTGATCCATATACACTTCTTCCTGCAAATCACCATGCAAGAAGGCATTCTTCACATCCATTTACTGCAACCTCCAACCTTTGGCTACTACCAAAGCAATCACACATTTGACAGTTGCCATCCTAGCAACTGGACTGAAGGTTTCATCATAATCTATGCCATATGTTTGGGCATAGCCTTTTGCAACCAGCCCAGCTTTGTACCTACTAATAGAACCATCTTAATTGTTCTTAATATTATAAACCCACTTACATCCAATATCTTTCTTGCCTTTCGGAAATGATACTAGATCCCAAGTCTTATTGGCCTCTAATGCAGTCATCTCCTCATCCATTGCTGCATCCCAATGAGTATGACCAATAGCATCCTCAAAACAAGTGGGCTCAACATCCTCAACTAGTTTCACCATATAAGCATAATGGTGAGCTGCATAACCTTCAAAACCAAATCTTTTAATAGGGTATCTCACCTTGCTAGACCTACGTACCACTGGATCACTCAATGGAGTCTTTGCATTGACACGTGCTCTCTGCACACCTGGAGTCGTCTCACTGAAGGAATGCCAAGCTCATCATCCAAGCTCTCTGAGCCACTGGAGTCTCCATCAAGAACTGCATCAATTCCATCTGACACTTTATTCTTTCCTTTGTCTTTACCTGTAGTGCTACTAGATGCACCTGAAGATGTAGAGCTACCACTTAGTCTCCCAGACCAAGGACTACCAGATGATGTCTCTGGTCCACTAAGAGTCTCTGATTCTTGCTTTTCAACCTGCACATGAGTGTCATGATCATCATCATCATCCAATGCATCACCACTAGATGCATACCAACTGCTCATTTCATAAAAGATGACATCCCTACTCACTCTGAACTTACATGTGGCAGGGTTATGACAGCGATACCCTTTCTGTTCTAAAGAGTATCCAATAAAGACACACTTTTCAGCCTTTGGATCCTGTTTCTTCTGCAACTCATCTGGCACATGAACATATGCAATGCAGCCAAACACTTTCAAGTGTGATACATCAGGCTTCTTGCCAGTAAAGCATTCTTCAAGAGTCATACCATGAACTACAGCTGTGGGAGTTCTGTTCATAATATGAATAGCAATATGAACAGTCTCAGGCAAAAAATGCTTAGGCATATTCTTTTCAGCCATCAAGGCATGTGCAACTTCTATAATATGCCTGTTTTTCCTTTCTGCAATCCCATTTTGCTGTGGGGTATACTTGCATGTGAACTATCTCTTTATCCCATGAGACCTCAAAAAATCACTGAACTCATTCGAGAGGTACTCTCCCCCTCCATCTGACCTCAAGCACTTTACTTTCAAGCCTGTTTCTCTTTCAACTGCAGCCTTGAAAGTTCTAAAGTGCTCAAATGCTTCACTCTTTTCCTTCATAAAATATACCCACAGCTTTCTAGAATAATCATCAATGAATGTGACAAAGTATGAACTGCCTCCAAGAGATACATTTTGTGTAGGTCCCCAAATATCTGTATGCACAACATCAAGGATATTTCTGCTTACATCTCTGTCATGTGAAAATGGTTGTCTTGCCTGCTTACCAAATTGACATGCTTCGCATACCTTATGAAATTTTGCAACTCTAAATGTAGGAAGACCTGTAACCAACCCTTTGGACTGCATTAATTTCAGCCTTTGTGTGCATGTCCAATGCGTTTGTGCCAAATTTCAATGTCTGCAACAACACCTTTTCCTTAAGCATACATAGCAGCATTCATAGTAGGAATTCCAGCATCCAGAGTAAACATACGTCCAACTCTAATTCCCTTTGTA
Source organism: Lygodium microphyllum (assembly GCF_053477565.2). Classification (NCBI taxonomy): domain Eukaryota; kingdom Viridiplantae; phylum Streptophyta; class Polypodiopsida; order Schizaeales; family Lygodiaceae; genus Lygodium; species Lygodium microphyllum. Next base: position 13,575,317 of record NC_141145.1, read on the forward strand.
ACTAACCTGCACTTGTCATTGAAGTCTTCTACAAAGCAACCCTTTGCATTAAATCTGACTTGCAGCCTTTGCTCTACCATTTGACCAACTGACACCAAGTTCTTTGTAATAGATGGCACATGTAATACATCTGAAACACTCTTTGTCTTACCATCATGCAAGGACAAGAGAACTTTTCCAACATGTGAAATTGGGTGCCATGAATCATCACCCGTCTACACATAACCTGCATTTTGCAAATCCTGCATCTCTCCAAACCATTTTGCATGGCTGGTCATATGATTGGATGCACCTGAATCAACATACCAAACATCATCATGTGTTCCCTTTCTTGTAATAGCATTCATCATATGCTGCATAGCAAACAGACATTCATTTTTGTCTTCATTCTGTCGTGAAGACGATGCATAGTTTCCTTGCTGCAAAAACTGACCACTGCGGATATCATCTTTCTTAGCATAACATTGGGCTACAATATGACCTATTTTACCACAGTAGTGATACACAATACCAGAGTTGTTAGAACTTCTATTCTGCCATCCACCTCTTCCTCTAACTGCCTCTAAAGTTACCACGACCTCCTGAAACCTGCATATCTCCAAATTGCTGATTCAATCTGTTTTGCTTATTGTCACTACCACGTCCTGTACCATGACCTCTTGAGGAGAACCTGCCACGTCCCCTTCCTAAACTAGAGTAGAAAGCCTGGACCTATTCACCACTTCTTTCAGATGTCTCACTCTGCATGTTGATCTCTTCAGTGATCATAAGGGAGACCAACTCATCGAAATCTAGAAATGGCTTTCTGACATATACAGAAGTTACAAAAGACTTCCAAGCCTTTTCATTGTTAAGTCCACCCAAGGTAGATGACACCAAATCATCATGATCGGGCATTGTATCAATCGCTGCCAATGCATCTGCAATGCTCCTTACCTTCAGTGCATACTCATTGATAGACATCTTCCCTTTCTTCAATGTATTCAACTCTTGCTTGAGTTGAATCTTTCGTGCCTTTGTATTTATAGAAAACATACTTTCAAGTATGGTCCAAGCTACATATCAATTCTCTGCATTTCTAATATGTCCCAGCATATTATTGTCAATTACTGCAGACAACCTATACATGACCTTTTTATCTTTTGCATTCCATTCCTTCCGTGCCTTTGTCTCTTATGCAGTTGGAGGATCACTCACCTTCGGCTCCTTTTCTTCACCTGAAACAAACTCGTAGAGGCCTTTTCCAATAAGGAAGTTCGTGACACTGAACTTCCATGAAGGGTAGTTGTTCTTGTCGAGCTTCTCAATGATGGGGCTTCCACTGTTCTCTACCTTTATCACAAAATTAATACCAACAGCAAGCAAATTTTCTGCAACCCTCGACATGTAGTGCACAACAATACATCAGACAACCTTTTTCACTATCTGCTCAACAATACATGCAATCTGCAACCAGTTTACAGATAAACCTTGTGTTTACTCGCTGGTAAACACCTTTGAACTTACAGATCTAAAATCTGTAACTTGTGCACCCACTTTCGGTTAATATAATCGAAGTCACAGTGTACCCTGAAACTACTGTCCGCAACCTTGCGGCTCTAAAACAGGGCCTGAAACGGCCTCAGATGCCCAAAATACACAGCGCTCTTTGCGCATACCAAATCTCACTGCAATCTGAGATTTTTTCTCGACCCTACTTTTGGTGTCTCCACAGGCACTATCCAAGAGAGAGAGTGGAATAATGGGAGAGCTTCTTACCCGTGGCTTGCTTGCTCAAACCTTCCTTCTTCTCATTCGCTTTAGCCTTCAAAATCAGCCTCTCTCAGTGGCAGATCTCTGATACCATGTCAAGAATCACGTGGTGGGGGGACTTGCTCAAGATGCTGCGCCGAACACACACAGAATGCATAAGGAGAAGCTCACTCAAGAGACAAGAAGAGAGATGGAGGCCAAAACGTTTTCTTGCTGGTTTCTTCTTCTTCTTCCACACTCTTTATGATGTACACAAAGTATAGATAAGATACAACATAAAGGAAAGTGGCCTACTAAGTCAAACAATGCATAACTAACTACACTAGTCGACTGGCGCTATAACTATGCCAACTATAAATAGGTGTAACAACCTAAATATAATAAGTAATGAGTCAGTGGCCATATGGGAGTCATAATGACCACCAACGTGCTGAGTGTAAATGTATGGACCCATCTAACGAGGCGGTCCATCATCAATGTCCACATGTGTTGAGCTTGTCATCTCAACAGTCTCTTTGCAATTCTCATAGCTCCTGGCACTAGCTTGATCTCATGATCGACTTCTCTTTGAGGCGGGAGTTCTGTCAACTCTTTAGGAAATACGTCCGCGTATTCCTTTAGCCATGAAGGTTCTTCACTAGACTCCTGCTTCTGATCTAACTTATTGAGCTTAATTAAGTAGACAATTAGTCCCTTTTTGACTCCCTTTATAATCCGAGATGCTTTGGCTGATTGAATTTTTGGCTTTCTAGCCTCACCTTGAGTTGTGACCAATTTCCCTTCAAAGTTTCGAAAGGAAATTTGGCCCTTTCCACAATGAATGTGGGCGTCATTAGGTTTAAGCCAATCCATTCTGAGTAGACACTCATGGATGCCTAGGTTTATGACTCTGAATTTGATCGAAGTCGTCTTTCCTCCCAGGAATAATTCTACCTTAGCAGTTTGCCTGGTACAAGTGACGTCATGACCATTTGCTAATTCCACAAGCAAGGTAGGTTCTTCTACCGTGACTATTCCTAATCTTTTTGCACAAGATGGTGAGATAAAGGAATGTATACAGCCACAATCAATCAAGGTTTTGAAACCTTTACCTTGATAGTCCGACGGTGTGTGAATCATCGAGAACTGGAGATTCAGGCCTTTCTTGTGTAGAGGGGCATGGATTGTCGCCCTTTCAAACTCTGCTTCAATGGTCGAATCTTCTTCTTCGCACATTTCCTTGTTGGCAACACAGGCAATTCTTCCTCTGCCTTAGGTAGCGGCTCCCTCGCCACGGCCAATTCCTTGGAAAGGCACTTGGCGATGTCCTCCTCCAAGCTTGGGACATTGCCTCTTGAAATGACCGGGCTCATTCCAGTGGAAACAATGGAGGTTTCAGCCATTGCCTTGAGTAGGGACAAAGTTGTTGACATTATTAGTCCTTGCTTTCTTTCTTTATCCCTGATTCTGACCTTGAACTTTCAAATCATTTTGCTCTAGCCAAATATAGTCTACTTGTATGTAAATTGCATTTTATCAAATTAACCAAGCTAAACTAAAGTGATAAGTCCAAGCCTTCCTACTAATATAACCTCAGTATGGGCTATTCCTCTTTGTGTGCTAGTAACTGAATGAATGGTCTCATTGGGCTCGAATGTCTTATCATCCGAATAGACTGGTTGCTCTAGCTTCCCAAAAACCTCTCCTATAGAGAGATCTGTGGATTTTGGCTCATTTGACTCTTTCCTATTTGGATTTTTGAATATATCACTGCCACAACCCAAACTAAGTAGGGATTCAATTCTAGGCCCATTGCAACAATGTATCCTAGAGCGATGCATGTTACTAGATATATCATTATGGCATGTGGTCTCATCCACTTGGGAATTAACCATGGTATGTCCATTCCGAACTCTTGGCCTCGCATCTAGCATACCAGCCACACTTTTAGAGATTTTGGGCTGAAAAACTCAATCAGGAGACCATACTTTGATGATTTAGACTGTGCACTGAACAAGGTGTCAAGTCTCTTCCATGTATCCTATGAGGTCTCACAGTTATCCACATGGTGGATATAGCTGTCGTCTAGCTCGAGTTTGATAATGGCCTGGGCCTTATCATCGTTCTTTTGCCAAGTTACAGCAAGATCCGCATCATGAGGCTTCTTTTCTTTTCCAGTGGTAATGGCCTAGAGGCCCTTCTTCATCAGGATGAGTTTGATGCGGGTTTGCTAGGTGTGAAAATCGACTCCTTTGAAGCGAGCAGTATTGCAGAGTCTTTGCCCATGTTAGACTTAGGGGAACAGTAGCAAATCAAGTTTAGACTTATTAGATTTGAGTAGCAGAAGAGTTGGTTGAGAGACACAAGTGCTAAAAAACACTAATTGAGTGTCAATGAACACCAAATCTGCAAAATCCTTTACTCTTTTTAAATCCAAGTCTAATCTTCCTAGAGCATGGCAGATGCAAAAGCTATGGAGGTTGAAAGAGGAAAAAGAAACTCATGAATACATTGACCTTGACAAAGACAAATTGTCACACAAGTGAATTAGGTTCCGAGATTGAGACTTGGACTCATAAACACAATCTTGTGTATGGACAGTGACATTGACACTTTATTAGAATGAAAAGATTACTATCATTTCATTAAAAAGAGAGTGCAAGTACAATGCTTTATAGAAATTGAGTGGTGGTACTTTCTCCTACTATGCATATGGGATTCTGGTTCCTGAGCCCTCATTGCTCCTCACACAGGGACTAAAGTAGATGTGATTGCAAATATCTAAACAAAGCATGTAGTCGATTCCAAGAAACTGGTGGTTTTGAGTCAACATGTGCATGAAGATGCGCTGACACACAATTTACAACAATTGTTTCCATGATGCATTTGAACATGAAGAAGAACCTTTTCCATCTTGTGATGAGCTTCAAGAAAGTGGCAGACCATCATTTAACTAGCATGGATTAAAAGGGGTTGAAGGTCTTTCAAAAGTACTATTTATCATCGTGAAGGAAAGAAGAAAATGGATGATACATGGACAGAATGAGACGTGAACTCAAGGATGATAGTAAATTAATCTAGACAACAAAAGTTCTGATGAAGAACATTATGTTGTGGCTCATTACAGTCACTAAATGATCATGCATGGTGTCAACTTCTCTCTGTGTGATGGACACACTCACAAGAAAGCATGGAGGCCATTTGTCATGCTCCCTTATGAAGTATATGAAGTGAGACTAGTGCAAATTCAACCTCTGTAGCACTTTGTGGATGACCATGGGAAATCTCCTTGATCACCTATCACAACCTTCTCAAGCCATACTTATTTTCCTCTTGGACATTAAAATTGACATGGATGTCAACGAAGCTAAATAAGTTTTCCTTGAGAGCAATGAACTTCAATTCAAGAGCTCTATTTTAAAAAAGGAATTGTCAATGGATTTATACTTCAAATATTCATTTGGAGGATTAACTTTGATTCTAGAAGTTTTGTTTCTACAATTCACACAATCTCGTACTTGGTGCAATTTTTCGTGACCTCTTTCGTCTTGCTTCACTCTTGATCCTCCATGGATTTGTGGCTTGACCCAAAAGCACTTTTGACATCAGACTTCAAAGAGTTGATAGATAAGTGTACTAACAATTTTTTACAATGAATAAGTATGAAGGAGTATGCCATCATGAAACCTAGCTTACTGGATGTTTTTTGGAATTGCAATAATATCTTCAAGTGTGACATCAATGCATTCTTGAGTGCCTTACCTTAGGATCAAGTGAAACTACTCAAGTCTTTGACAGAAAAAGACAGTAGTGTCAAGGGAAAATAAAAATGGTACCTATTGACAAGGGAGTATTTGGTAATACTTGTATTTTAGGTAATATTTGTTGCCATTGTTATTAAAAGTGATTGAAACAGATAATTTTTTTTCTTTGAGGGAAAAATTTATTGGTTTTCTTCTATTTTGAAGGTTGAATACACTTAATATTTGGTATCAAATTCAACTTTAACAGAGAAAAAAGAGAAGGCATTGAAAATAGAATATGCCAAGTTACATAACAGATTGGCAGACAAGATGTGCATGGTATGGACCTTTCACTTTTTGATCTGCTCTTCATAAAGGTAGAATATTCAAATGTAATTTTTATGTTTGCTTAACAAGTACTTAATGTGCTTGATCCTAAGCTTGGCGATCATGTTTTTGTTATTAAGGTGATTTACATGAGAGTGATTTCTAGAAAAGGTTGAGATTGAGTCAATTCACTAATTGGAGTTGAAAAAAATGTGTATTAGTAAGACAAAGAGAGTAAGCTATGGATGCATGAGGATCAAAGAAGGTGGAAGGTCCCCAGCAAAGAAAGATGAAGGAAGTATTTATGGCTGTGTATTGACTTGTTTGCAAGTAGCTTTACTATCATAATTGGGCTTAACTTTAGTTTATCTTTTTTTATTTTGGTAAATGGTCATATTGTGTGATTCAAAAGGTTTTGACTTCACTTTATTAGAGAGAAGAAGATAACTAGGCTTCTAGATCATTACAATGGATGGATTGATAGAGATAACAAGGAAGTATGCATGTATCCCAAGAGCATGGATAATCTCTATGATTGGGAGATCAAGCATTGCCCTTTGTGGGTGGACCTTGGAAGGGGATATGTCTTAGGAAAACAGAAGGAATTACACAAATTTCATTTTTAAAAATATATTGGTACTCCTCTTGGCAATTGATGTAATATGCAGTCTCAAAAAGAGACAACAAAAGAAAGTAATGGTACCATAATATTTTGGGCACAATGTTGGTGATGTTTTTTTTCTCATTGCTATGTGAAGCATTACCAATGCTTTGTGTTGCAACCTTTACCATTGGAGATCACAACACATGTTGTGTATCCAATTTATACACATATATATTATTTTTATTTTTTAATTAAATATTTAAATCCTTCTCTTTTATTGTAGAGTAAAGAGTTGCTATCAAGAAGGTCATTCCATATGTGTTTCTTCTTTACATACTAAATGATATGCTTTTAGAAAAATATGATGGCATGATTAGTTATGGGTGCATGGTGGGTGACTATCTCTCTAAGGTTTAAGTTTTTGTTGCAAGGAAAAGAAATGGTGCTTACAAAATAGTACATGAGTTTTTTTCTAAGCTTGCTAAAGATGATACGGCATATGTAAGAAATGGAAAGTTGGTAAAATGGGTTTGTGATGTTGTCTTTATTGACTTTCCTATTAGATGTTTGATTGATAAAGGAATCACATTACCTACTTGGAATATGCTCATGGAGGCACACATTCAACTAGAAACTATAGTTTCTTTTGCCTCTTTGGGAGACAATGAATGTTTAGTTACTTGGATTACTTGGATAGGTATATTGTCTAGGTTAATGTGTGTTAGTATAAGAACCTAAATAAACAAGATATTAAATTTATCTTTGACAAAATAGATGATGCATTGTCTTGGCTTGAGAATTACATACATGTGCTTGGTCTTGAAGTTGTTAGGAGAGTTTTTATGCTTGATAAGCTTCCATGTGGCTATGGGAACCAAATAAATCTATAGGTATCAGTAAGTGTTCTTATTATTTTCTATTATAACTCTTTTGATGAAGATATCTAATCTTTATAGTTTATGTAGAGTCAATCTTCTCTATTGATATTTGATCATCGCACTGGATGTGCCCCATTATCTTTTAGAGAAAAATAGATTGGCATGGTCATCTTCTTCATCTCTTTGGTGTGGAGGTATTCAAAGATCACCTATGTTCTCGCTCTATCTATTGAATCTCTTGTGTCCACTGCCAAGGTTGATTTGGAGATGGGGTGTTGCACTACACCTCAAATGTGTGCATGCAAGGCATCTTCTTGTCCATGCTTCTCATTTGATATTTGTAAAGATATGTTAGAAGAGATGAGAGAGAGATGGGGAAACAGATAGCAGAGAGCTCTCATTTATTTTTTATTATTCCATTCACTTAGATGACACAACCACAAAAAATTAATGCTAGGTCTAAGTGATCGACTAATCACTTCGACTAATCACTAACTAACTAACTTCGGCTAAGTCAAGTGTACCCAACTTATTAAGTGTCACACACATGCTAGAGAAACTTGGGTACATAGCTATCATGTCGGGCATAGATGCATCTTGAGCTTGAAGTATCAACACTCCCCCTCAAGCTCAAGACAATAGCTACACACCAAGTAGCTGTTTGAAATGATTGAACTTATCTTTACCTAAGGATTTGGTAAAGATATCTACTACTTGCTGATCTATCTTCACATGCAAGAGATCCACCTTTCCTACAAGTACCATCTTACAAATGAAATAATAGTGTACCTTTATATACTTCATTCTAGCATGGTAAACATGATTTGTTGCCAGAAGTACACTACTCAGATTATCATAGTATAATGTCACTGGAGCCTCTACATGCATATCCAAATCAGCCACCATCAACTTCAGCAACCATGCGATCTCACATGCAGCCAAAGCAACACCTTTGTACTCTGCCTTAGTACTAGATAATGCAATAGTGGATTGCTTCTTACTACTCTAGTCGATCATCCCATTGCGAAGGTTAAATGCATAACGAGTAGTAGACCTGCGATCATAAGGACATCCTATCCAATCCACGTTAGTGTAGCCCGTGAGCTTCAAGGCCTTATCTTTCTCATAAAATAGCCCATGGTCTACCATTTCCTTGACATATCGCATAATCCTTCTTACAACTGACTTATAAGCTCAACTACATAACTTAGGTCAGGCCTATTGATAGTCAAGTAAAGTAAACTTTCAACCATCTTCCTGTACATAGTGGCATCTGCAATCTCAGCTCCAATATCTATGTCCAGTTTGATATTCTAATCCAATGGTGTATCAAGTGGTTTAGACTCTGTCATCCTATATTTTTTTAACATTTCCCAAAGCATAATGTTTTTGCATCACCCACAATCCATTGGCTGAATTCATCACTTCAATTCCCAAGAAAAATTTTAGCTCACCTAAATCTTTCATGTCAAATTCAGATTTCAACATACTCATCACATTTTGTATTCCAATGCCATCATCACCTATAATGATGAGATCATCCACATATATGACTAGCACAGCCAATCCTCTATCTGTCTTTTTAGTAAACAAACTATGATCAACCCTTCCAACCATAAAACCAAGACTCTGCAACAACTGCTAATCCATGCATGCCAAGCTCTTGGAGCCTGTTTCATCCCATACATATATTTCTTTAGCTTGCAGACATAATGAGCAAACTGTGGGTGTGCATACCCTTTAGGTTGATCCATGAATACATCCTCTTCCAGGTCACCATTCAAGAATGCATTCTTTACATCCATCTATAGCAATTTCCAGCCCTTTGCTATAGCTAAAGCAATTACAGTTCTGATGGTTGCCATCTTGGCAACATGGCTGAAATTTTCTTCATAATCTAAACCATATTGGTGAGCATATCCTTTGGAGACCAGTCTCGCTTTGTATCTCTCTATGTTGCTATCAGACTTGCATTTGATTTTATATACCCATTTGCAGCCTATGGTCTTCTTACCTTCAGGCGATGGAACAAGATCCCAAGTTGGATTTTTAGTGAATGCAACCATCTCTTCATCCATGGATTTGCACCAATTCTTATCAAACATTGCCTCAGCAAACGTAGTAGGTTATTTGTACTCCATAAGCTTTGTCATGCATGCATAGTGCTTTGCATAATAATATCCACTATATTTGAGTCTATCCACTAGGTATTTGACCCTTTATGAGCATCTCAACTGCGGTGCACTACTTGATTCTCCTCTTTCATGAGGTGGAACATACCTCCTCTACCGAGTACTGGGTGTAAACACAAATGGAATTCCAAGTTCACTATTAAGGCTATCAGCCAAATCATAACCAAAAGTCATCATACCAGGAGTTCCTTTTCCTACGCTTTCTACCTCATTTCTCCCCCTCACAAACATAGTGGTGTTAGTGGATGGGGATGCAAAAATTTTCAATCTGCCAGTCCATGGAGATACACTTGAAGCTACGCCACCTACAGGCCCTGACAAAGAAGCACTCTATTGTGAAATAACATGAGAACCAGTGTCTGAAGGCATATTAGTAGGCATAGTAGTAGATGATGCATACCAAGAAGCCATTTCATCAAATATGACATCTCTACTGAATCTTGAGTAGATGGATCACAACATTTATATGCCTTCCTCTCCTGTGCAATTTCTTGTGTAGCATTTATATGCCTTCCACTCATATACACCTATAGTGGTGGGGGTTCGATTCAACACATATATGGATGTCATAGCAGCCTCAACCCAATAGTACAGTGGCATGTTTTTTTCATTCAGCATTGCACGAGCAGTCTCCATAAGCACTCTATTCTTTCTTTTAGCCACTCCATTTCTGCTATGGAGTGTAACTACATGTGAATTGCTACCTGTGAATGCCCTTTTTAGCTAAGTATATGTCAAACTCATTAGATACATATTCCCCACCACTGTCAGATCTCAAGCATGAGATGAAGCAATCAAATTCCTTCTCAAATTTCCTCTTGAACTCTTAAAAAATAGCAAACACTTTGTCCTTGTGTTTCAAGATATATAGCCAGGTGTAGCTAAAATCATCTATGAAAGTCATAATATTTAGATATACAGCCAGGTGTAGCTAAAATCATCTATGAAAGTCATAATTATTAGATCCTCCCAGAGAGGCATTATGGGCTAGTCCCCGTACATCAAAATGTATCAATTGCAATGGCCTCATAGTGTTTCAAACATGCTTTACAAAGAGAATGAAAGATTGTTTGCCAAACAAGCATGCATCATAGACATGACCAATCTCATTGTATGCAAACTTTGGCAAACCTGCCATGAGCTGCTTCCTTTGCATAGTTTACAACCGTTGAATATTTACATTACCAACCCTTTTGAGCCATATTTTCGAGTCACTAAGAGTGCCCTGACCATGAGCAAACATGGTTTATCTCAGCTGAGTTAATGTTGCATCCAATGTGAACATTCTACCATGTCTATGACCTCGAGTAATGAGTTTACATCCATTACCAAACTCTTCTATAAAGTATCCATGTTTATTAAAATGAACCTACAAGTTTTGCTTAGTCATCTAACCAATTGATAACAAGTTTTTCGTAATGAGGGCACATGCAATACATCATGCAAAATTTTCTTATGCCCACCATGAATGAACAAGGGTACTGCACCCGTATTCTCAATGGTGAGCTGAGTATCATCTCTCGTCCACACATATCCATTCTCTTTAGGAACCATGTCTATCTGTAAACCAATCACCATGAGGTGTCATGTGATTCGAAGCTCCATATTCATTTTAACAAACATCATCTGTTTTAGTATCCTTAGCTACATGGTCCCACACATACGTCATGGCAAACAGTCTGTTAGTGGAAGCATCCTCTTTGTATAACTCGATGATGCATAGTGTCCCTATTGTTTGCCTTTTTAGTTAGCTTGCTTTTTTCCAGCACTTTTTGGTAATGTGGCCATACTTGCCACAATAATGACAATCCTTATCTTTATTTGGATTTTCATGAGTATGTTGTAACTGCCAAGATCCTCTGAAGCTAGGGCTGGATCTTCCCCTCACTCTAAAATGTCCACCACCTCTTGCATTCTAACCCTACTAGGTATTACTATTGTGAAATACATTCTATTGTGTTCCTTGTCCACAAGGAGACCCTCTTCCACGACTGCCATGACCTCATTGATTAGAATAGAACACAACAGCTTTACTTTTAGAGCTACTTAATCCTGTAGCTAACTCCAATTTGACTTCTTCATGAATTAGCAATGACATAAGCTCATTGAATTCTGGCATTTCAACCCACATGGATATAGAGGTGTCAAAATATTTGTACTCGGGTCTCAAAACATTTAGGGTAACATCCACACAATCCTCATCATTAACATGAGCTTTGACTAGAGCTAGCTAATCTGCAATGGTCTTAATTTCAATCACACAGTCTGTATGCAACAACCTTTCATGTCAATATTGTTGGACTTCTACTTTAGTTGGATTTTGCGAGCACTAGTGGTCATGCCATAATACTGCATCAAAATATTCCAAGCCTCCTCTCATGACTTGCAGTTCATTATCTGCATGATCATTGCATCAAAGATGCACAAAGACAACTAGTACAACACTCATTGGGCTCTTTCCATCCATGCTTGATGTGCTCGTCTCAGTTCAACTCTAGGATTTTTGTCTGGAAACTCGGGTTCAGGCTCAACACCCGTGACTAAATTCCAATAACCCTTTCTTGAGGAAGTTCTCTATCCAAAACTTCCAAATAACATAATTGTTGTTATTGAGTTTGTTGCCCACTATCTAAGTTATATTATCTGTTCTCTCTGCATTTTCCATCTCAATAGCTCTATGTATTCAATGCAGTAATAAACTATCAGTGCGCCTGACACCCTACAAACCAAGATACACTTTGCTTAGGACAATATTTGATGTTCAGTGTCTATTCAAGATAGTTTTAGTCCTTTAGTTTTCAGCAATAAATTCACTGCAGTATGCACAATATCTCAGCTTCCAAACTTTTCCAAACATGTTCCAACATGTATACTTCTTCTAGTTGAGCAACATCGTCACATAAGCATTACAGTCATAGTAGTAACACAAGCTTCTCATATTCATGTTTAAAAAAAACTTCAAGCAGTAAAAAAATTGTAGGGAGTTGTAGTGTTTAGTACTACTTTAACTCACAATTTGTGATCATAACAACTCATGTAGCATGACATAATCATATAGCAACACCCAAGCATGTATGAGCATCAACTCATGCTTCAATGAGCTATTGGCAGCAGTAGAAAACAACCTGCCCAGATTTCCTTATAGCAAATGACCTGCAACTATTCCTCCAATTTGTCTTCCTAAGTATTCAAACACATGCGTTACATGAAAAGTTCAATGCCAAAAATTTTGCTCAATTTCCAAGTTCTATTCTTTTTGCACTAGTCATCAGTGAATATGGTTGGTCCTTTCAGTCATACATAAGAGCAGATTTTTATCATGTCACTCTACTAAGTTGTAGTCATCAAGCTCTAACAAGAATACAATGATGCCAACCAACCAATGACACATCTACCCACTGTAGACCAATAAGAAGCTTGACTTTTTAATAGTAATGCTACCCATACATTGGAAACAACATAAGTACAATCTCTAGGATGAAAACACAGTATACTTAGATAGTATTCAGTCCACAATATGATTCGTAGACATCAAGAAAGTATCATGTTCTTTGTAAGCCTCAAGTCTATGCTTTATAACCCACAAAGCATTGTACAACCATGATTGTTTTTTTGCTTGATTTGATTTTGGTGTATGCTGCCTTGTCATGCTATTAATAAATGCATGTTGTTGCAGATCATAAGTTGATTATAGAATTAGTATTTTAGTACAATATGAGCTCTCAATCCCATGTACAAGAGCTCCATAAACTTTGTGCCTTATGATCCCAAGGCACAATACCATTCATGATTGCTTGAGCTTGCTACTCTGCATATCTAATGCAACATTGAACTCCATCACAGATTCACTTCTGACACACATGCATTTAAGTCCATGACCATTGGCCAATGTAAGTGGCATATCACTCAAGCATTGTACCTTTATTACCCACCAAGCATCAAGTAGTGATTTGCAGGTATAAACTACCTCTAAAATAGGTGGCAACAACCAAAAAAGTATAGATCTGTCCTTGCTTGACCTTGACCTCAATAGGCACACCCAAGTGCTCTGACATATGCCATTGACTCTTCAAAAGGCCTCAACAAGATCCAAGCACACCAGCCACATGAGTAATACCTTGAAGCAATGCAATGAATGCAGTGTGTAGCAAGGGCAGTATTCTTCACTATGTTGCAGATAATAGTTGACTATGTTCTTCTAACTTTGCCTTTCACAATACCAGTGCTGATGTGAATCTCACTCACTCTTAAGGCCTCATGACTTCATGGAGGTTTCATGGCTTTGATACCATGTTAGAAGAGATGAGAGAGAGATGGGGCAACAGAGACCAGAGAGCTCTCGTTTCCTTTTTGTTATTCCATTCACTCTGATACAACTACAAAACATTAACACTAGGTCTAAGTGATCGACTAGCCATTGACTAACTAACTCTGGTTAAGTCAAGTGTACCCAACTTATTAACTATCGCACACATGCTAGAGACAGTTGGACACATAACTTGCATGTCAGGCATACATGTAGCTTGAGCTTGAAGTCTCAACGAGATATAGTTAATGTGATGATTTGACCTCTTGTAGAAGAAGTAGGTGCAAATATGGCATGATTTGATTTTGATGAGGACTTAGAATTAGATGCCTACAAAGTACAAGTTGTGGACAATCCCTATGATAACTAGTGAGCCAATACTTATGAAACCTTGGGAGATACTTTTATTTTTTGTTGTCACTTTTATTAGCAAGACTTACTATGTGTTTTGAGAATTGTGGTTTTATTATGTAAAAGCATAGAATTTCTATTGTATTCTAACTCATTGGTTATTTATTTATGCATTACATATTTTAGAATTGGGTACACAAAGCAACTCATTGTATCTTATTCTTGTTGTGTGTTTTCTATAGTATTCTTCCATGTTATGCAAGATCTATGGTAGAGATTATGGCTCAAAGTTCAAAGTAAGATGTGGATATTGTGGAGAATAATAGATCAAAGTGTCCCTGTGTGGATGATAAATGCATTGAGACATAATGGAATATAATCTTGACCATGAATCTTAGTTCTTTTTATGCAAGCAAGAGAAAATGGCTAGTTAGGTAGTGGCTTATTAGCTTACATACAACACACTTCATAGCATAAGGAGTTTCATAAGCAATGAAATTATGATAACCTTTTTTCTTATTAATCAATATAGAGATCTCACTTACAAGCTTTAAAAAAGGGCTAGATATCTTTGTTACCTTTGTTTTATTGAGTAGAAAAAGGGATGGAGTTATTCCCAATCATTTTCTTGAAACAATGTCTAGATTGTTTTTTATATGAAAAATGATTTCTTTATGTGAACTCACATTAATTTACGAATGATTTTTTTTGTTGGAATATGAGACTTTAGAATCAAGGATCCTTAATAATTTCCTATACTCAATAATTTATCTTAGTTCTAGACTCCATAAAACCCCATCTTAGTTTTAAACAACACTTAACACTTCTACTATATCATTCACCTTTCTCGCTCACTATTTTGGACAGACACTTCATTTTGTTTGCTCATCCTTTTTTAGCGAAAGCAAGAGGTATGGTGGAACGAGCAAGCAAGAGAGAGAGAGAGAGAGAGAGAGAGAGAGAGAGAGAGAGAGAGAGAGAGAGAGAGAGAGAGAGAGAATGTGGAAACTCCAACAGTCACACTGTTGGCCTTTCCTTATTCAAATGTCACTAAAAGAATAAACAATGAAGTGACAGTGATCACTACAAGGATATAGGAGTATAGCGACAATCATTTTTAATGCAAATTAGCGGCATCTCTATTTGCATCGCATATGCAATACAAATAGCAATGCAAATAGTGATGATACTCAGGCGAAAAAAAGCGGGCTGAAACACGAGCGTGGCATTTTGCGCGAAAGGGAGAAAGAGGGAGCGAAAGCGAGAGTGAACTGCACTGTGCGTTTGAGAGGGAAAGGGAGAGAAAGAGAGAAAGAGGGAGAAGGAGAGCTTCAGACCAGTGCTATCCTTGTTTGCGAAGAAGAGGAGAAAGTGCACAAAGGGCGAAGAGGAGCAGTCATCGCAAATAGGAGCCGCTATTGGAAAGAGAAGTTGCCGAATCCATCCTTGGGCCTTTGCAGTGTGAGTACATTGCTTCCTCTTAGTTTGTTTTTGTTTTTTCTCCTTTTCTTTTGCTTTTAATAGTAGTAGTGGTGAAAGTAGCAGCAGCAGCAGCAGCAGCAGCAACAGTAGTAGTGGTAGTAGTAGTAGTGGTAGTAGTAGTGGTGGTAGTAGTAGTAGTAGTAGTGGAAGTAGTTCTTCTTCTTCTTTAATTTCATATTTTCTTGCTTGTAGTAGTAGCAGTAGTAGCAGTAGATATATATATATATATATATATATATATATATATATATATATATATATATATATATATATATATATATATATATATATATATATATATATATATATATATATATATAATTTTTTTTTTGTTAAAGGAAATGAGAGAGGGAAAGGAAGAGAAAAAAAGAAAGAAGTAATGTGAGAGAGAGAGAATAAACATAAAATATAATAAAGAAAGAGAGAAAGAGAGAGAGAGGGAGGGAGAGAGGAGAATGAATGGATAAAAAACAAAGAGAGGGTAAGATCTTGTTCTTTAATTTCTTGTTGTCTTGTTTATAGTAGTAGTAGTAGTAGTAGTAGTAGTAGTAGTAGTAGTAGTTCTTTAATTTCTTACTTTCTTGTTTGTAGTAGTAGTAGTAGTAGTAGTAGTAGTAGTAGTAGTAGTAGTAGTTCTTTAATTTCTTACTTTCTTGTTTGTAGTAGTAGTAGTAGTAGTAGTAGTAGTAGTAGTAGTAGTAGTAGTAGTAGTTCTTTAATTTCTTACTTTCTTGTTTGTAGTAGTAGTAGTAGTTCTTTAATTTCTTCTTTTCTTGTTTGAGTAGTAGTGGTGGTGGTGGTGGTAATAGTAGTAGTTCTTCAATTTCTTCTTTTCTTATTTGTTGTAGTAGTAGTAAGAGAGAGAGAGAGAGAGAGAGAGAGAGAGAGAGAGAGATGTTTTGTTAAAGGTGCACCTTGGGTGTGTTTGACACTTCTGGAAGGCGAGTAGTAGTGGTGGTGGTGGTGGTAGAGAGAGAGAGTAGTGGTGGTGGTGGTGGTGGTGGTGGTGGTAGTAGTAGTAGTAGAGAGAGAGAGAGAGAGATATATATATATATATATATATATTATTAAAGTTGCATCTTGGATGTGTTTGATGCTTTGGGAAGGCGAGTACTGGTAGTAGTAGTGGTAGTGGTAGTGGTAGTGGTAGTGATAGTGGTAGTGGTAGTGGTAGTAGAGAGAGAGAGAGAGGTTTTGTTAAAGGTACACACAAAGGAAAAAAGGTGGCAAGGTTCGGTGCAATACCATGAGAAGGGAAACACTCCGACATAGGGTAGCTACTCCCTCGTCCCCATACATAGCACATTAGACTTTACATACTGTAGGCATGTTCGTAGGTTGGTGGAGACTTTACATATGTTAATTTTGTTGAGTTACAAGAGAATAAATCCCTTCTCCAACAATTTAAGAAAGAAAAAGAGAATTATTTTAAAAAAAAATTGTTTGTCTTGACGTAGACCAAATGGAAAACGATGAAGGCTGTGATGTTCGAGATCACGAGGCGTATCTTAATCAGTGTGTCCCATGTCCTTGCTCTCAATGTAAACTAGCAATTAGATAAAAATGTCGATTGTCTATAGAACACATATGTCACTTTGGCAAGTTTCATTCAAAGATCATTGATTATGCGATCTCAGATTTTGAGCAAACGGTAACAAAAGTGTATATTAATCATGCATTGTATTCGCAAACTAATTGAATATCATATACAAAAACATTGGATGTGGCTGAAAATTTTATTACAAGGAGGTGACGTCTCATCCCACGGAGGAGTGCACCCTTTGCGCTAGTTAGAAGAGTTCGTGGGTGTGTGATGGATGGAGTGCCTAAGCCAATCCACCACTTGGAAGGTGTTACCCAATCTATACTATCAATACCAGAGGAGACAAGTAGCCTTCCAAACTTTTTTACAATCTTGGAGCCTGAGATAGAGACAATGATCGATGCATTGATACCCATGGATGTCAAGACATCTGGTCCACTCAGAGAGAAAGCATCCATACCATTATATGATAGGTGCTGAGTATCTCGCCTGAAGACATTTCTTGCACTCCTAAGTGTGAAAGAAAAATACGGGTGGAGCATGAGTGTGACCAAGTTGTTCAAGTACCTTGTACGTATGCTTTGTTGATTTCTTTTCGGCACTATCATTAAAAAAATTGTACTTTTTCAAGGTGTTTTATTTATTTTTTTTCAGATTACTAAAGTCTCATATATTGCAAACACCATGCCCGAGTCTCGTGATGATGCGCAACATATTTTACCAAAGCTTGGCATGGACTATAGCAGCATTCTTGCATGTATCAACGATTGTGTACTATTTTGAGGAGAATACGAGACTATGGAGACATGTCCAAAGTGTGATTCTCATAGGTATCAACAGAACTTGCAAGGGAAAACCATCCCTTAAAAAGTTCTTAGACACATTCCGCTTATCCCCTCCATAAATCACATGTTTTGTACATTCAGCATGGCAAGCTTGATAACGTGGCATGCACAGAATAGATCCATAGATGGAGTCCAACGAATATCAATGGATTCATGTGCATGGATCCACATTGACTCTACCTTTCCAAGCTTTGCCTGAGAGCCAAGGAATCTTTGGCTTGGTCTTTTTATGGATGGCATGAACCCATTCAGTCTGCACTCAACTTCTTACAGTGTGTGGCATGTAGTTCTTGTTAACTGCAATATCCCTCCATGGTGTTCTACGAATGTGGGAAGCTTACAAATCAACCACTTGTTGGATCCCATGCATATTTTCAAGAATGTGGGCAGCTTACTATGGGACCACATCACAGGAAAGAGAGACACTGCAGGAGCACGAATGGATTTGAAGGAGGTAGGCAAGATGGAGGTGCTTGGCCGCAACCGAGTGCTAATGGTCACTTACAGCTACCTCGCACTCCTTGGGTTTTGTCCACTAAACAAGACCGCATTGTGAAGCAAAGTATCAAGTCTATCCACACTTTGACGGGTATGATGCGTTCTCTCAGTCTGCGTTTTCTAAAGACGACCAATTATCACGGCTAAAATCCCATGATTGACATAAGATATGTCAAGTTTGTACTATGAATGGATTGTAAATGGCCTATGTATTTTGTTATTTGGAGTGTAGTCATTGTTCATAATGCTTCTTCATTTGTGGTAGTTTTTACTATCGATCGCAATTGCAGGATGCCTTACTTTAGAAATATGCGGGGCAATTTATGAGTTGTCAAATTTAGTGCAATGGATATCATAGAAGGATATCAAGACATCCTCTATTGAATCCATAAGGTGAGGAGTAGTGGAGATGGTCTGTCTCTTTGAGAAATACCTGCCCACCAGCATGTTCACAATACAAACCCACCTTCTGGTGCATCTTGTAGATGAAGTGGAGATTGCTTGACCTGTCCATATGGGATGGATGTTCTTCTTGGATCACTTCATGAAAATCCTAAAAGGCTTTGTGTGACAATGAGCTTGGCTATAAGGTAGCAAGGCTGAAGGTTGGTTGGTGTGTGAGACATTAGTGCATATTTCACGGTGGCTACCAATGGTGGATTCAAACAACAGTATGCTATAAATTGTTGAAGGATGATGATAGACTGACTGGAGATGTGGTGGTTGGAAATGGGATAGAAAAAAGAATGGATCCTGCAATGGAGGAGAAAGTGAATCGCTTTGGTATGTTGCACCATGCCTCCATGGAGACGTGGCTTGCTAGGTACGAGCAAGCCAGGAAAGATCGAGAAGAAGCGCAATCTGAATTTTGATGTAGTACATGCCATCAACCAATTTGATATCACGAGGGCATGGAGGAGATTCCGTGGTTTATGTCAACGCGATGGTTTCATGGAGCTTTGACCATAGCATCTCGTGAAGGGGCGAAGCTGTCAAACTGAGGAGTTGGAATTCTCGAGGAAATGTAATTCAAACGTGATGAGTATTTAGGGTTTGTCATATCTAGATTTTATATACAACAACTGATTAACTGTTTCAAAGTACAATATAAAATATATAGTGCAACATGTCAAGAATGGCATGGTAGGGAGACTTGCTTGAGCTGCTGCGTCAAATACACACTATATACACAAAATGAAGCTCACTCAAGAACACAAGAAGAGAGATGGAGGCCAAAACATTTTCTTGCTGATTTCTTCTTCTTCTTCCACACACTATACAATGTACACATCGACTGGTGTTATATCTTTGCTAGCTGTAGGTAGGTGTAACAAACTAAATATAATAAGTGATAAGTCAGTGGCCACGTGAGTATCATAATGACAACCAACATGCTAAGTGTAGACGTGCGGACTCATCTAGCCAGGCGGTCCATTATCAATGTCTGCGTGTATTGAGCTTGCCATCTCAACACTCCCCCTCAAGCTCAACTCTATCTCTGCAACTCCAAGCAAGCTTCGAAACTTTCGAAGCTTCTCTACACCCAATGCCTTTGTGAAAATGTCAACTATCTGATTCTGTGTGCTGAGATATATCAAGTCAATCTCTCCTACAAGTACCTTCTCTCTCACAAAGTGATAATGCACCTCAATGTGTTTTGTTCTAGCATGGAACACTGGATTTCTAGCTAATTGTATGCTGCTCATGTTGTCCCAATGAATGACAATTGAACCATCTCCTTGCACATCCAAATCATCTCATAACTTTTGCATCCATACCACCTCACATCCTGTCATAGCAGCACCTCTATACTCAGTCTTTGTACTCGATAAAACAACTGTAGGTTACTTTTTGCTGCTCCATGTAGTTGTTGCACTACCAAGGGAAAACATGAATCCACTTGTAGATCTTCTATCTAACATGCTACCAGCCCAATCTGCATATGTGTATCCAAAGACATGTACATCCTTGCCTGCCTCATAAAAAAGACCATAATGTAAAGTGAACTTCACATATCTCAATATATGTCCAACTACATCCAAATGAGGCTTTCTAGGAATATGCATAAACTGACTAACAAGGCCAACAACATAGCTCAAGTCTGGCCTTGGATAGTCATGTAAATCAAACTCCCTACTATCATCGTGAACATAGTAGGGTCTTCTATCTCATCTCCAACATCAGCACTCAGCTTCACATTGTGCTCCAATGGTATGGAAAGAGGCTTACATGCTGTCATACCATACTTGGATAACATATCCAAGCCATACTGCCTTTGGGATAGCCATATAGCGTCATCACATCTATTCACCTCAATACCAAGAAAGTATCTCAGCTCACCCAAATCTTTCATCTCAAACTTTTTCTTCACGAAGTCCTTAACTTCAACAATCCCATTGTCACTGTCACCTATAATAATCAAGTCATCCACATAGATGACTATGATGACCAAATCTGCATCTCCCTTTCTCACATAAAGTAAGTGATCAGTATCATAAATAAAAAATCCAATATTGTTAATCTTGTCAGACCATGCTCTATGTGCTTACTTTAGCCCATAGAGTGTCTTCTTTAACCTGCACGCATATGTGGGATACTCTAAATCCTCATAACTTGCTAGCTACTCCATATACACTTCTTCTTGTAATTCACCATGCAAGAAGGCATTCTTAACATCCATTTGTTGCAAAATCCAACATTTGGCTATTGCCAAGGCAATCACACACCTAACAGTTGCCATCCTAGCAATTGAACTGAATGTCTCTTCATAATATATGCAATGTGTTTGAGCATGGTCTTTTGCAACCAGCCTAGCCTTATACCTGCTAAAACTGAACCATCTGCATTATGCTTGACTTTGTAAACCCACTTATAGCCAATAGCTTTCTTACCCTTAGGTAAGGGTACCAAATCCCAAGTATTATTGGCTTCTAATGCAGCCATCTCCTCATCCATTGCTCCATCCCAATGAGCATGACCAACAACATCGTCAAAACAAGTGGACTCAACATCCTCAACTAGTTTCACCATATAAGCATAATGGTGAGTTGTATAGCCTTCAAAGCCAAATCTTTTAACAGGGTATCTGATCTTGCTAGATCTGCGTACCACCTGATCACTCAATGGAACCTTTACATTACTATGAGATCTCTATACACCTGGTGTCCTGATTGAAGGAATACCAAGCTCATCATCCAAACTCTCCGAACCACTAGAATCTCCATGAAATCTGAAATGGCTGGTAGATGCATCATTACCATCCAACACTTTATTCTTTTCTTTGTCCTTCCCCTACAACAACACTTATAGATCCACCTGAAGATGTGGGGCTACTCCTTAGTCTCCCAAACCAAGTGCTCATTGTAGGTATAGTACCAAATGATGTTTCTGGTCCACTAAGACTCCATGATTCTTGTTTTTCTTTCTGCACATAACTTTCTTGATCATTATCATCATCCTATACATCACTAGTAGGTGTATACCAGCTGCCCATCTCATTAAAGATAATATCCCTACACACTCTGAACTCACCTATGACAAGGCTATAACAGCGATACCCCTTCTGCTCTAAAGAGTATCCAATAAAAATTCATTTTTTTGCCTTTGGATCAAGCTTCTTCCATAGCTCATCTGGCACATGAACATATGCAACACATCCAAATGCCTTCAAGTGCGATACATCCGGCTTCTTGCCACTAAAGCATTCTTCAGAATTCATCCCATGAACTGCAACTGTGGGAGTTCTGTTCATAATGTAGACAGCAATATGGATAGCCTCAGACCAAAAATATTTAGGTGTATTCTTTTCAGCCATTAATGCACGTGCAACTTCTACAATATGCCTATTTTTTCTTTCTGCAATCCCATTTTGCTATGGGGTATACCTGTAAGTAAATTGCCTCTTTATCCCATGGGTGCTCAAGAAGCCACTAAACTCATTAGAGAGGTAATCTCCCCCTCCATTTGATCTCAAGCACTTCACTTTTAAGCCAGTTTCTATTTCAACCAGCTGCCTTAAAAGATTTAAAGTGCTCAAACACATCACTCTTTTCCTTCATGAAATATACCCATAACTTCCTTGAACAGTCAGCAATAAATGTGACAAAGTATTTGCTGCTACCAAGAGATATATTCTATGTAGGCCCCCAAACATCTGTATGCACTACATCAAGTATTTTTCTACTCACTTATCTGTCATGCGAGAAGGCTTGTCTTGCATGCTTACCAAACTGACATGCTTTTCAGACTTTATGCAATTCTGCAACTCTAAAAGAAGGCAACCCTATAACCAATCCTGTGGACTACATTAATTTCAGCCTTTGCATATTTGCACGTCCAATACGTTTATGCCATATTTCAATATCTGCAACTACTCCTTTTCCTTTAGCATACATAGTAGTATCCATTGCAAGAATTCCAGCATCTGAAGTGAACATGCAACCAACTCTACTTCCTTTTGCGACCAACCTACACTTATCATTAAAGTATTCTACAAAACAACCTTTTGCATTGAATCGAACCTACAACCCCTGCTCTACAATTTGGCCAAAAGACACTAGATTCTTTGTGATTGATGGCACATGTAATACATCTGTCAGAATCTTTGTTTGGCTATCATACAAGGACAAGGGAATCTTTCCAATGTGTGAAATTGGGTGGCATGAATAATCACCGGAATGTCTATAGATGTGAAATGCTTGTAGCAGTTGAATGGGCATGAAAATTTTCCATATAAAGCTTTGATTCCCTCAGTCTTTGGTTTGCATTTATGCGTGCTTTGAAGGAAGAATGATAGAGAGGGTCTACAATTGATTTTGTACTGCTTGAAGAGATCATGCTTTGTGGAGCAGTTTGCTACATGGGTCCCCAAAAAAATAGGAGTTGTGTGAATCTGAAAGCTCTTGTTGTCAAAGTCTATGCCATGGTTGTTTCCGCATTAGATCTTCTCTAAAAGTGGTGAAATCTGAGCTTGAAAGTTTGAACTATTTAAGTGTTGAGTTGAAGTCTTAGTAAGGAGAAAGTGATCAGGAATTTTCAATAATGTGTTCAGTGGAGTCATCTCGTGGGTTTTGTTGAGGGAAGATCCTCAGTCTTTGTGGTGTTGTCTTGGGGGTTGTTAGAGGCCAACTACCCAATTCACCTACCATAGATTAGTGCCCCCGTTGAGGATCTCCCATGTTGAAGATCTCTTGTTGATCTTATCAGTTGGGAAGTGTAAGGTTTGGAAACCGACCTGTACGCAAACTCAAGCATGGCGGCTTTTGGATATGAACCCTCTTTGATACTGAAAATGAGGATGCTAATCAGTTTATCAAGAGATTGGAGTGGATGGCTTACCAAGATCGAAGAGACATTGATGCAAATAAGCTTCGAATGATCAGCATGCTGCTTAAAGGTTCTGCAAGATTATGGTGGAACTCACTGAATGAAGAGATAAGGGTGAATTGGAATGAAGTCAAAAATGAGTTCCTTACAAAGTTTGCAACTAAGAAAACTCTTGAAAGTTTATGGAAATCTTTGGAGAAGATATTTCATGGAGAAAATGAGAAAGTGTCTAAATTTGCAGCGAGATTTGAAGCAAAGTGGATAGAAATTACACAAAGTATGGAGCAACCTCCCATGATGTTCTTGCAAAAAGACAAGTTTTTTTCATTGCTCAAAACTAAAATTAGAGAAAAAATTCTGATGAAAGACCCTGATATATATGAAGATGCAATTAGAAAATTTGAATTTGAAAAATAGGAACAATTGGAAAATTTGAATTTGAATATGAGCCTATTGCAGGCAAGGCAACCTCAAATGCAACCTAGATTTAGATGACCAAGGAATAGATGGGAAAACTTTGAATCCTTTAATTGCAGGGAGAGAGGCCATATTGCTCTTGATTACCCTTATCCAAGAAGAACAGGAGGGGAGATGTATCCCATGCCACAAGGGAATGCTAGGCAAGATACTAGACCTCAATAGGAACAAAGACCCCTTGAACCAGCTAGGAAATAGTTGGAAAGAAGACCTAATGAAGGCACATCGGGTATGAATTTGATTGAAACCAATGTGTCTGATGATGGGGAAAATGCAGATGTTTTTGCTAATAAGAGAGTCAGAGAGAGGAATACTTAAACTGAAACTCAAAGGACAGCAAGGATTAAAAAGGGAAAACAAGTTGCAGATGATCCAGGAACTAGTAGGAAAGCTAGACAACGAAGGAAGATTCAAATGGGGGACTTTTCTTTGGGAGTCAATCAAGTTTCTTACAACCTACTTGAGGATTTAAAAGGTAAAAAGGCTGATGTTACATATGGTCAGCTACTGCAAATGAACTCATTTTTGAGGAGGCAATGGCATGGTTTGGTTAGCATCAGGAAAGGAAAAACCCAAGCTGGGCATGTTGGAGTGGTATACCTATCAGATGTAAAATACATTATACTTGTCATGGATGCATAGATACATGGAAGGAAAATTTATCGAATTTATGTTGATGGTGGTGCGCAAGTTTGTGTAATCACTGAAGAAGCAATGTTGCAAATGCATCTTAAAATGATAGGGAAATCACTGCTTAAGGTTAAAATGGCAAATAGCTCAAAAGTGAAATGATTGGGAGTCATTGAGAACTTGGAGATCAACATTGGAGGCCACTCCCAAAAGAGAACACATATCCACTGGTAGATCGTCTATCAGAAATACTACCAGCCCAATTAGCATCAGTGTATCCATGCAACTG
The DNA here is from genome assembly GCF_053477565.2 of Lygodium microphyllum. Classification (NCBI taxonomy): domain Eukaryota; kingdom Viridiplantae; phylum Streptophyta; class Polypodiopsida; order Schizaeales; family Lygodiaceae; genus Lygodium; species Lygodium microphyllum. Next base: position 13,600,538 of record NC_141145.1, read on the forward strand.
TATTTGAACCCCGGTCTCATAAAATAGTCCATACTACAATGTGGACTTCACATACCTGAGTATACGTCTAGCCGCATCCAAATGCAGTTTCCTTGGAGCCTGCATAAACTGACTTACCAATCCAACAACATAACTCAAATCTGGCCTGGTAATAGTCATATAAATCAAACTTCCTACTATGCATCTATACATAGTAGGGTCTTCGAGAAGCTCACCTACATCTGCACTCAACTTCACATTCTGCTCCAAAGGAACTGAAATAGGCTTACATCTTGCAATTCCATATTTGGACAGCATGTCCAATCCATACTACCTCTGAACGAGCCATATCCCACTTGGTGATCTAATCACCTCAATGCCCAAGAAATAACATAGCTCTCCCAAATCCTTCATCTCAAACTTCTGCTTCAATAGCATTTTCACACGAAGGATATCTTCATCACTATCACCTGTCATAATCAAATCATCAACATAAATGACAAGTAGCATAATACCTTTCTCTGTTTTTCTCACATAAAGTGAAAAATCTGCCTTGGAAATCTGAAAGCCAATAGTGACAAGATAATGTCCTATCTTGTCAGACCATGCTCTAGGTGCTTGCTTCAAGCCATACAAGGCTTTCTTCAACCTGCAAACAAACTCAGGATGAACAACATGCACATAACCTAGCAGCTGCTCCATATAGACCTCTTCTTGTAAATCACCATGCAAGAAGGCATTCTTTACATCCATCTAATATAAAGATCATCCCTTTGATGCAGCCATAGCAATGATTGCTCTTACGGTTGCCATCCTTGCAACTGGACTAAATGTTTCTTCATAATCAATGCCATACGTTTGTGCATACCCCTTGACTACTAATCTTGCCTTGTATCTATTCACAGAACCATCTGCATTGTGTTTCACCTTATAAACCCACTTACAACCAATTGCATTCTTATCTTTAGGCAAAGGTACCAATTCCCATGTAGCATTTGCTTCCAAGGCATCCATTTCTTCATCCATGGCTTTCTCCCATTTTTCTTTTCCCATGGCTTGCTCAAAAGAAGTGGGTTCTGGTTCCTGTATCACTTTGACCATATAGGCATAGTGAATGGCTATAAATCCATCATATTTCAGCCTATCCACAAGATACCTAGCTTTGGTAGTCCTGCGCAAAGTAGGTTCACTCCCAAGTGCTCTCAAAACATCCCTAGTCTTCCTTACTCCAGGTGTAACAATAAAAGGAATATCCAACTCATCATCAATGTTCTGTTCTGAGCCACTAGATTCACCATCCACATAAGAGTGACCTACATTCACATCAAACATGGGCTGATCTACCTTCTCTTTTCCTTTTCGTGATACCTACATACCACTATCTACATTTCTTTGAGAAGATTCTCCTGATCTCAATCTGCCTGTCCATGGCGAAGAATGTGAACCACTGCTAGAGGACACTCCAGGTCCACTAATATCTTGTGACTACTGCTGTGAATTCTGTGCAGCATTACCATTTTGTGCATCTACATTATCAATCACATTTACTGGTTTATACCGGCTACTCATCTCATCAAAAATAACATCTCTGCTCACTATAAACTTACGAGTAGAAGTGTTATAGCATCTATACCCTTTCTGTTGCTATAGAGAGTAACCAATAAAGATGCACTTCTCAGCTTTTGGATCCAACTTGGATCTCAACTCATCTGGCACATGAACATAGGCAATGTAACCAAAAAATTTCAAATGAGAAATATCTAGTTTCCTACCAGTATACCTCTCCTCTAGAGTCATCCCATGTATTGCTGCAGTGGGAGTCCTATTCATTATGTAGACTGCTGTAGCAATTGCTTCAGCCCAGTAAAAATCTGGCAAGTATTTTTCATTGAGCATGCCACGAGATACCTCTCCAATATGCCTGTTTTTCCTTTCTGCAATTCCATTTTGTTGTGGGTTATGACTGCATGAATATTGCTACTTTATGCCATGCTCTTGCAGGAACCTTGCAAACTCATTTGAGAGGTACTCTCCCCCTCCATCTGACCTTAGGCATTTTATTTGCAAGCATGTTTCTTTTTCAACCATAGCTTTAAGAGTTTTGAAATGCCCAAACACTTCACTTTTCTTTTTCATAAAATACACCCAAACTTTTCTACTATAGTCATCAATAAAAGTGACAAAATAATGATAGCCTCCAATAGATGTAGCTTTAGTAGTCTAGACATCAGAGTGGATTAATTCGAATGGCCTCTTACTCTCTTGAACATGTCTATGAAATTGTTTCCTTGCCTGTTTTCCAAATTGACAGGCTTCACATACCTTATGCATTTCTGCAACCTTGAATTTAGGCAATCCTGCAACAATATTTTGGGCTTGCATTGATTTAAGTCGTTGTACATTAACATGACCAATGCGTTTATGCCAGATATAAATATCTACAACTACACCAGTCCCATGCGCAAACATTGCTGCACTCAATTCAGGCATGTCTGCATCCAACGTAAACATTCTGCCGTTCTTCTTTCCTTTTGCTATCAAGCGACCTTTATTTTTCATATTCTCAACAAAGCATCTATGAGAATTAAATCTGACCTGCAAGCCCTGCTCAACCATTTGACCAACTAGGTTCTTGGTGATATTTGGGACATGAAATACATCTGACAGGTATTTCTTTTTCCCATCCTGCATAGACAAAGGAATTTTTCCAATCTGCACAATAGGATGTGCAGTATCATCACCAGTTTCCACAAATCCTAGTTTTTTCATTTTTCTTGTATCCTGCATCCATTCTGCATGACCTGTCATGTGGTTTGATGCACCTGAGTCAACATACCATACCTCGTTGCTTTCTTCTACACTTGTCACAGAATTGGTCATGTGCTGCACCATAAACAAATGCTCATTTCTGTCATCACCCTGTCTACTAGAAGATGCATAATTTTCTTAATGCAATATTTCATTCATGATATCATTCTGCTTTTTATAGCAGTCTTTAGCCATATGACCCATTTTACCACAGTAGTAGCACTCAACATTACTGTTTGCATTTTGGCCTCTTTGCCATCCACCACGACCTCTTTGGCTCCCCTTGCCTCTAGAGTTACCACGTCCTCCTCCATAGGACTGGTTTTCTTGAGTTTGCTGCATATTCTGATTTCTACCACGGCCTCCAGATCGGCCTCCTCTACCTCTGCCTCTACCTCTTCCAATATTTGAGTAGAAGACAGCTTCTTTTGAAGTTCCTCCTGAAGAAGATGCACTACCATTTCACTGCTCCTCATAAATTAGAAGAGCAATCAACTCCTCAAAATCAGGAAATCTTTCACGGATGGAAATGGATGTTCGGAACTATGCATAATCCTTTCCTAGACCATTCAAGGTCAGAGAAACTAAATCATCATCTTCCACTGGCGACCCAATGGAAGCAAGTGCATCTGCAATCTTCTTCACCTTCATGTGGTAGTCATTGATGCTCATACTTTCTCTTTGCACATTGTGCAACTCTTGCTTGAGCTGCATTTTCCTGGCTTGCGTATTTATGCTATACATTTTTGACAAAGTATCCCATGCCTCCTTTGGCGTACTTGCATCCTGAATATGCACAATCATAGAGTCTGAAATACTGATAGACAGCTAGTACATAACTTTTCTGGCTCTCTCATGCCATCCTTTAAATGCCTGCATTTGTTGTTGATTGGGAACATCAAGAAGAACTGGTTCTTCTTCGTTTCCTGCAACTAATTCCCAATATCCTTTTCCCATAAGGAAATTTGTCATTCTAAACTTCCATGCTTGGAAGTTGTTCTTGTCAAGCTTTTCAGTGACAATCTGTGAAAGAGAATCAGACGCCATTACAGAACACTGCAAAAAATTCTGTCACTGTAAAAAACACAGCTTCAGCCTCACAAGGGCAGATATGCAAAATTGACGAAAGTGGTATTTGACCACACAGTCACTTCCTAGTGACGATTTTGCATCAACAGGCAACAAGGATGATTCTGTAACTCCCAATGTCTCTGCGCACAGGCATACGATGCAATTTCTATGGTAGCTTTTCATCGACCTGTAGAACAGTGGTCGCACAGCATAAATAGGGCCTTTTCCTAAGTGCATGCGAAAAACTTCCGCCTCCAAAACAGGCCCCGAAATGGCCTCGAATCAAAAAAACAGGGCAACCAAGGGCTAAAGCCCTTATCCTGCAGCATATACTGCCCTCTTGCTATACCGGGAAGGGCGTCTCAATCTGAGACAATGCACTCTTGTACTTTCCGGCTAAGCTACCTGCAGAGACTTGCTTCCAAAACAGAAAAATGAAAGCAATCTTACCAGAACACCGCGAACTTGGTTTACTTTCTTGAGCTCCTTACCAGGAACAAGACTCTGATACCTTGTCAAGATTGTGGGAGAGAAGGAAGGAGTCTCACTTGTAGATTTCTCACTTGCACAGTGGGGGAATACACACAAAGGTGGAGGCTGAAAGTAATTTTCCTCTTCTTAGTTGTGTAAGCCAAAAAGAACTCTCATACAAAGAAATAAAAGAACCCTATATATGGGTCTCAAACCAAACTTAACTAACTAAGGTGGCATATTAACTGAACCATGAACTAGAGTAGATAAGGATAGCTGTCATCTAGCTATTATTCATGGGCAGTGTACCAACCGCATCTGGCTAACAAGTCGGTGACATAAACGTACAACGGTCATCTTGGCATATCATGAGTGGAACTCAATATCTCAACAGTTTGGTGTTGACCCAAGCAAGAATGCAAGAGTTATTGTCTCTGGAGGTTGATGTCTGAAGTGGAAAGCATGTAGGAATTTATGACTATAGACTGTGCAGAGCTGTTTTAGGATAACAGACCAAGGAATTTGACATTGACTTGTTCTGAAGAGTTGTAGATTAGAAAGAGATCTACAACTTTTCTTTTTGAAGCTTAGTGATTCAAGGTTTGGTTAGAAAGTTATGAGCTGTTCTATGATGTGCTCTATGAATTAGATTTTCAGAAAAAGGTGTTTGTCTTTGTCAAATATTTTTGAATCTTTTAATAAACATTTGTTCGCACTTTGTGTTCCAAAACAGGGGGGTGGCTAATCATGGTGAGTGAAAATGAGCAACCAGGGACATGATGCTCCATGAAGTCAAGTGGGGTAACACATGCAAGTATCATTTTTTGTCTTTCTAACACTTACCCATAGCGGGGGTCGGGTTGATAAAAGGAAATTCCAAGTGGTATCATGCATGTTCGACACATGGTTGAGATATTTCAGTTTTGAGACACACACTTCATGCAAGAAGAGAAGAAAATGTGTTCTCATTTCCGATTTTGAGGCCCCAAGTAGAATTTTACATGGAAAAGGGCATGTTTGCCATCTAGCAATTAAGGGGAAGCAGGGGGCAACTTGAAAAATTAAGGGAAAAAGCAAAAACATGAGTAGTTTTTTTTGGGGGAAAAGAGAAAAGAAGTGTTCGACACAATACAACACAACAAGCGTGAGAGAGAGAGAGAGAGAGAGAGAGAGAGAGAGAGAGAGAGAGAGAGAGAGAGAGAGGAAGGGAGAAGAAGAATTTTGCAGACTGAAGAAGGGAGAAATCTGAAGCTCAGAAGAAGAAAAACAAACTATCTAAAGAAAGAGACCGTGAAGTTGAAGTTATTGGAGCTGAGAAGCAGGATGGCAGAGATGTTGAAGTCAATGGGCTTATGTGAGTTCTCAATTCTCAGATGATGGTAATAAGAGTCTCCTTTTTGTCTTGTTTTCTTCTACTGCTAGAGAGTTTGCAGATCAATTCTGGTGTATGGATATGAGTGAAAGACAACAGAGGGCTGTTCTTTTTCACAATGAAAGTGATGTTTGCTAGTCATTGAGTGAGGCTCCCCGTAAGCAGAGAAGAATGGAAGTGAAAGGTCTCAATATCTGGAACTGGGTATGTTACAGGGAATATGTATTATGGTCGAATGTTGAATACACGAGCTTAGGTTATTGGAAAATCTGAAAGGATTTGCAGCCAAGAAGATAATGAAGAAGATGATGGATTAGTGTTTGTAAAGTTCAAAGCTCCCACAACTCTTCATCAATGCAAGATCGTGCTTTTGGAACAGAGAAGTTGTGTTTGTTGTATAAAGCGTGCATGAATTTATGACTACAGACTGTGCAGAGCTATTTCAGGACATGAGACCAAGGAATTTTACTCTAAGTTGTTCTAAACAGTTGTAGATTGGAAAGAGAGCTACAAATTTCCTTCTTGAAGCTTGGTGGTTTGAGGTCTGGTTAGAAAGTTATGAGCAATTCTATGTGTAATTCTCTATGAAGCAATTTTTGTGCTTTATGAGGTAATTTCCATGCTTTATGAGGAAACAGGTGGATTCAGTAGCTTCTACAACACCAACTTGGTTTCCCGTGGAATTCATCATGATTATCCATTGATATATCAATGAAAACATGGTTTTGATATAGTAATGGAATGTCTATAGCTGTGAAATGCTTGTAGCAGTTGAATGGGCATGAAACTTTTTCATCTAAAGCTTTGATTCCCTCAGTATTTGGTTTGTATTTATGCGTGCTTTGAAGGAAGAATGTCAGAGAGGGTCTACAATTGATTTTGTACTGCTTGAAGAGATCATGATTTGTGGAGCAGTTTGCTACATGGGTCCCCAAAAAAATAGGAGTTGTGTGAATCTGAAAGCTCTTGTTGTCAAAGTCTATACCATGGTTGTTTCCGCATTAGATCTTCTCTAAAAGTGGTAAAATCTGAGCTTGAAAGTTTGAACTGTTTAAGTGTTGAGTTGAAGTCTTAGTAAGGAGAAAGTGATCAGGAATTTTCAATCATATGTTCAGTGGAGTCATCTCGTGGGTTTTGTTGAGGGAAGATCCTCGGTCTTTATCCTATGGTGTTGTCTTGGGGGTTGTTAGAGGCCAACTACCCAATTCACCTACCAACGTCTACTCCAGTCACTCCAACTTTTGCTCAACCATTTGCAGGTGCACCCCTATGTGTGCTACTCTGAGAGATACTACCCTCGTAGGTACACCAAATGTACAAGGGTCTCCTGGATATGCCCAGGAGCATGTCACAGGTGGGAGAGGACACATCTTAGGCAAAACCCAGAGGGGTATAGAACCTTGTAGATGATAGGACATGAGCCATCATCATGAATGATGAGGGGAGGAGGGTGATGGCTCGTATGAGAGAGTTGTGCCAACAACTTTTTCGGCACAAGGTCTTGGATCATTAGAAGAACATACAGGAGGGGAGCAAGGACTAATAGTAGTATTCTTGCATGAGGAGTTTTCGGTACCCACCGTAGCCGATAGGTTTTCCATAGGCTAGATGATGGAGTGCATGCGTGCGTACATGTCACATAGACGATCGGATGTACGCAAGGCACTTAAGAGTGGGGCCTCAAAGCTCGAGTGGCTAAACACAGATGACTGACACCGACTCAAGGAGGAGGCTACAAATTCTCTAGGACGTTGGAGATACCAGCGCGAGGCGGTGAGGGCAGGACTAGAGGCAGGAGTGGTCCATCATTTTGGGAGCGGCGGCCACAAAACTTATCTTGTGGACTTTGTAAGTTTTTCTTTTGTTCTACTTGCTCTTTTTTTTTTCGCAATATCCCTTGTATTGACAATCACGTTTCTAACAGTTTTACTTTGTTTTCTTTGCAGCACTCCATTACAAACCGCGATCCCATCGGCCTAGAGACTCGATATGTAGAGAGAGACGGTCTCACTGCATTGATCGACTGATTGTATGGACGTGGCGGCCCAGTAAGTCACTCATGTTTCTTGTCCATAGTTACTAATTTTAATTAAAATACATTATTATATAGTGGACTAATGTGTAGTTGTTTCTCTTTTTGTAGAGTCCGTTCAATGCTTCTTTGGTGGCAGGAAGAGCTTTCGAATGGCGAGGATGTATAGCTCACCCTTCGATCCGCGAAGCATAGATTCTCTTCTTTTTTGGTCATGTGATTTATGTAGGAATTTTCTATGTACTATATTATTATTATCCTTTGTATCTTGCCATGATTGTACTGTCGCTTTCATTACGCGATCTTGTATTTATTTTATGTATCAATCTTATGGATTCAAGTGCACTTTTCCTTCATTTAGACGAGCATTGTACACTTTACTGAAACTCTTTTGTATGGCCCAAATAAAGCACATAGTGCTATTAGCATCACAAATTTAGCTGCACGTGGCGTTGTAGTTTGTGTCGTTATTTGCATCGCTATTAGCGTCGCATTTGTGACGTTGATAGCGACGCAATAGCGATAATCTATGGTGTCGCTAATATCGACGTTTTTTACGATGACGGGGGAAATTTTTTTAATGAACATTTTTGTCGCTTTGAACGTTGGTATAAGGCCTAAATCTTGTAGTGGATGGGCAACCACCACATATAGTGTACAAGTGTAGGGATATTGTCAGTGTAGCTAATACATGGGAGGCATGAGACTATTAGATACATAGAGCTATACCACATTTATATCCTCAATCTTGATGCTAAACTTCCTAGACACAATGATACAATCATCATTCTTGTCATGTACTTTATCATTTTCCTTGCGCTTGTCTTTGTGCATTTTATGGCACCGTGGTTAAATATGACTTCCTTTCCCAAAATAATGACAAGTAAGACCGAACTTATAGCCATAGGACTTACTACAAGATTGTCCACATGTCCTAGACACAGACCTTTGGGATTCTCTACCACAGCCATTTCCATCGTGCCAACCTTTCACAATCAATGCATGTGACATTGTCAAGAGTTTTTCTGAAAATGCAAATTCCTAGTCAAACTATAGATAGGTTTGGTTTTTGTTAGCTTAGTTGTTTCCATGACAGTTTTTTTTTTGTTTTGTAGTTGGACTTTCTTTGTTTGTCTAGCTTAGGATTTGTTTCTGTCATTTTGTTTGGTTTTTTGAGTGTGGAAACTTGATAGCCTTGGTCAAGCTTGGTATTCTTTTGGACAGGTTGGAGCTAGAGTTTGTTAGTTGTAGCTGTTGAACATTGAGGAACAAGGTTTATTTTCTTCTTGAGATTCTTGAACATTATAGGGTTTATGGGTTCACAAACACTTCACGTTGCACTTGTTGATGCACTGTACTCGGGGATCGTCTCCTAAATTATTCAAATACTTCCATGCCATGGGTTGGAATTATACATGCTTTGCACCATCATTGAGCACTGGCATGGCATGAGGCCTGCTACAGCTATATGCAATAAATCTTAGTTGCACATGCACATGAGAGAGCATGCCATTGAGCACACACGTTTCTTGTACGCACAATATTTGGGATGTTCATCACAAAGTTAAGAACCTCTGGATGAGTGGGTAAGGTGGTTGGGTGAGTTAAAGGCTCATGAAGGACACCATCAATAGTGAGATAGGTTGTTCTTATCTAGTCAATATCTTGAGGACCATCATTTTCTTGAGTGATTGTGAGAATTTGGGTGGAGTGGAGTATGATATCTTTTCTTGTTGAGCATTGAGGGCTGAGGTTAAGGATTCAAATAATCAAGGAACTTTGTTTGTATTATGCATGACACACGAGCACTTCCGTGCATTCATATTTCCATGTGAAGCATCACTTGAATGGTTGCATAGCATCGATTTTATATTGCATGTCTTCTTCAAAACATGTGGAAGATTGGGCATGACATACATTTTTTGAAGCATATTCATTAGGGCACATTGCATGAACAAATCCAAATACATATAAAAGAAATATCAGTCACATTGAAGACTTGGGGGGGTTGGAAGACTACAAGGATATGATTGCTTGTGATGTCATCAATCTTGATGACATTGATGTAACATTTGAAAGAATTGAAGGCCTTGAAGGGGTAAAGCAATCGCTACATGAGCCGGTGATTCTTCCTCTACAGAAGGGAAGCTGTTGGGTTTGCAAAAAGGAGTTTTACTCTATGGACCTTCTGGAATGGGCAAAACACTATTGGCCAAGGTAATTGCAAAGGAATCCTATGCAGCCTTTATTAATGTAAAGGTGGCAACATTGAGGAGCAGGTGGTTTGGCATTGCACGAAAATTGGTGACGGTTGTCTTTACACTGGCATACAAACTTCGGCCCTCTATCATTTTCATAGAAGAAATAGACAGTTTTCTAAGACAGTGAAGAGCTCCAAACCACGAAGCCTAAGCAAATATGAAGACAAGTTCATGTCTTTATGGGATGGCTTTACCAGCCACTGATCAAAAAGCACAGGTCATGGTTTTTGTAGCAACCAATAGGCCATGGGATTTGGGATTTGACTACCTCGGGATTTTGAAGTAGGAATTATGCCGGATTTGAAGGAGCGTGCAAGCATACTGCAGGTTTTTCTGAAAGATGAAATGTGGAGGATGATTTTGATTTTGAACGCGTGGCTAGCTTGTGTGATCATGGGTGGCTACAGTGGTTCTCATGATTTGACACAACTACTCAAGTAGGCAGACGGCGGGTAGAAATTATTCAACATCGCAGAATTGACGATGGAGGATAACGATATATTGAAGTGATGACGAATGACACAGTGATCAGCATTTTGAACGCAAGCGACTAACAAACAAAGGGTGGCGATGGCCTCCGTTAATTCTATTAAGCAAGATGACGATGTTAATTATGAGCGGAATGGCATGCTAAAACGCAGACATCGCAAGAAACGGCGGATTGTAACATTCAAAATTTGTGTTCGAGTGATGCTCTATCGCATTTGGGTTTTAAGTTGCTTTGATCTATAAGAGGCATTGTTTGGTGTTTGTTTTGTGTGTGGTTCATGTGGTGTTTGTCAAAATATTTAAATTTTTGTGTTGTGTTGTGCATCCGACAAAGTTAACTTTCCCAACTGGCACTCCTTAACATCTCGTTATCGGGTTGTAAGTGAGACTTGTTCTTGATCACCACTCACATAACATCTCTTTTTTTGTGCCCTCGCCGAGAAGTGCCGAAATTGACTTTGTCTTGGCTGTTTTACTTGTATGTGACCTAGTTTTGATTTCTTGTGATTGTTGAAAATGGCTGATAATTCTTGAGTTCCATGGTAATCGTAAAGAAGATCCCGAAGGATTTTTAGAAAAAATAGAGCTATGTTGTTTGATAGGGAGAGTGACCAATCCTGAGGCTAAACTCCATATTCTTAGGTATCAATTGCAGGGAGAAGCACGAAATTGGTTGCTTGACTTTGAGAAGAGCCTAAAATTTAGGAGACAAAATTTGGACTATGAGACCATTAAAAATGCTCTTTTATCGAGGTTTAAAAAAAGAGAAAGTTAGAGTGAGATATGGGCAAAAATAGAAACTTGTGTTCAAAAAGAGGATCAGTGTATTGAGGACTTTGTTAGGGAGTTTGAAAGATTGTGGAATCAATGGAGTTTAACATTGTTAGAAGGTGAGATATCCCCAGTTATGTTGAAGATAATGTATTTTGTAAATGGGTTGAAATTAGAATATTGGAGAGTGAAATTGGAGGTTAAGAACCCTAAGACTTTTGAGGAAGCGGTGAAGATAGCTAAATATCAAGAGAGGAAGACCAAAAGAAAAAAAGAGTTAGGGTTTGATGAACCAAGGGAAAGGTTGAGTTCAAGGCAAGTTGAGAGAAAAGTTTTTGAGGAGAAGAGAGTTAGTTATGCCTATCCTGAGAGAGGTATACTATATTCTCTGTTTAGGAGAGATGAGTTGACTTGCGAGGAATCAATTGAAGTCTGTGAGGAGAAACTCCCTACGGTGGTTGAGGAGAAAAATACTTGTTTGACTAATTGGAGTGAAGAATCTAGGAGTATGAGTTCATATACATTGACCATGGATGTTTTTAGTCTAGAGATTAGTGATAAGGAGGGATCGATTGATATTACTTTGGAGCTTGAGGACTATAGAGATGATTGAGTTGTAAAGAAGAAAATGAGAGATCTGATTGTTTTAAGGACCAAGAGTTTTCATGTTCTTTGAAAGAAGATGAGAGTCAAGAGAGTTTTGATATTTCTGATGAGAGAAGGTGTGATGAAAGTTCTGATAGTCTTGGAAGTATTGAAGAGAGTAGAATTCGAAACAATTTAGAGAGTGAGCTTCTTTTCCTTGATAGTAGTGAGGACATTGATGGACCTAAGTGCTTGAGTGAAGAAGAGAGAATAGATTATGAATTTTTGAGTTTGTTAGAAGACCAAGAGGGGGAGGGCTTAGAAACTATAAGTTTTCAAGATGAAGTTGAGGGTTCGAATTTGTTGCCTGATGAGTTTGTTGAGATTTGTTGTGAGTTTGTTGATCAAGAAAGTACTGAGGTTTTGGGTTCTGACTCTTACTGTGATTTTGATGTTGGTGTTGTTGACTCTGATGAGTCTTGTGAGTTGGTTGGTGATGGTTTGAGTAGCCCTGGAGAGGCTTCTATTTGTGGTGATGCTGATGTGGTTTTGAGTAGACCTAACATCATGCTTCTTGATAGTTATGTGGATGATTGTTTGCTTGGTTTAGACAACAATGCCGAAGAGAAAACTTCATTTGATAGTCTTATGGTTTCTTTGAGTTCTCCTGAAGTTTGTGATAATGTTTGTGATGACTTTGATTGGGGTTTTGAGGACCCTAAGAGTGACATTGATGAGGATGTGAGAGAGAATTTGAGTAAGGCTTTGAAAAGAATTGAAAATTTGAGGAATGAGAGGTTCAAAATTAAGGAATTAGATCTTAAAGGTATTTGTGAGGAGGTAGTTGGGGATTTGGTAGTTGAGGAGTCTTTGGTTAAGGTTATTGACCCAAAGTTGTTGCATTGTGAAGATGTTGTTTGTGATGATATAGATATGAAAGTTTCTTGTAAAGTTTCTTGTGAGGTTGCTTATAAGGATACTATGGAAGGTGTTTACCACTCTTTGTGTGTGAAAGACTCGATGGATTCTTGTATTGTTGATGAGTTAAGTGGTGTGGATGGGTGTCCTAGAGTCACCCCATTTGTGGATGTTGTTGGTTCTTGTGGTATTGTGAGTCCAGAGTTGACTCCTTTTGATGTTGTCTTTGATTTGGAGATTGAGTTGGGAGATCCTTGCATGGTATCTTTGGGAGAAGTTGTTCATGATTGCATAGATAAATCAGTGGATGAATTTGAGATTGGCAACAAAGAAAGGGTCAAAATTTTATTTAGAGACTCTAGAAGTAACATGGTTTTTCCTAAGGAGGATAGGTGGGATTTGAAAATTTTCGAGTGTGGTTGCCATTTGACTCGGGGGGTTCACTATATATATATTCTCTATATAACATGCGTTCATGGCCTATTTACAAATATCCTAACCTGTGAATTTTTCTTGAATAAAACACAACCCTTTTCTATTAAATCTATAAGTAACCCCTTTATATGACACCCTTCTATATGTAAAAAATGTATAAAAATGGTGTTTTAAAAACCCCTTATTTGAACTCACGTTATATATACTTATATTCATGAGTGACACACACCCCCCCCTCCCCCCCCGAGCCATTTCAGGGGTATGAAAATGTTGGATTATGGTTGACATTTGAAGAATTTGGAGGATTATGTATTTTCCTTAGATGGTGAGGATTGTCTTCAAGGATTTTGATGAGAATTTCATGGATGAGTTTTCTTTATCTGTAAAGGAGTTGCTTGAGAGAGATGTGCCATTTGAATTTGTAGAGAAGCTTGTGGATAGATCATTGGATCCAATCTTTGATTGGCTCATAAATATTGCATCGTTTTATGATAGAAATTGCTACACATGAATGTTTGCAGACTAGGGGGAGGGCTAAATATGTCAAGTGTTTTTCTGAAAATGCAAAACCCCTAGTCAAAATGTAGATAGGTTTGGTTTTGGCTAGTTTAGTTGTTTGCATGACAATTTATTTTGTTGTTTTGTAGTTGGAATTTCTGTATTTGTCTAGCGTAGGATTTGTTTCTGTCATTTTTTTTTGTTTGTTGAGTTTGGAAACTTGATAGCCTTGGTCGAGCTTGGTATTCTTTTGGACAGGTTGGAGCTGGAGTTTGTTAGTAGATATTGAACATTGTGGAACAAGGTTTGTTTTCTTGTTGAGATTCTTGCACATCACAAGGTTTATGGGTTCAGGAACACTTCACATTGCACTTGTTGATGCACTGCACTTAGGGGTAGTCTCCCAAATTGTTCAAATACTTTCATGACGGTTGAAATTATACACTTTTTGCACCATCATTAAGCACTACCATGGCATGAGGCCTGCTGCAGCTATATGTAGTAAATCTTAGTTGCACATGCACATGAGAGAGCACCTATCATTGAGCACACATATTTCTTGCATGCACTATATTTGGGATGTTCATCACAAAATTAGAAATCTCTGGATGAGTGGATAAGGTGGTCGGGTGAGATAGAGGGTCATGAAGACGCCGCAAATTTTGAGATAGGTTATTCTTATCTGGCCAACATCTTGAGGACCATCATTTTCTTGAGTGATTGTGAGAATTTTGGTGGAACGAAGTACATATTTTCTTACTGAGCGTTGAGGGCTGAGGTTAAGGATTCAAATAATCAAGGAACTTTGTTTGCATTATGCATGACGCACGAGCACATGTAGTTAGGGAAGGAACAATTCTTCTATGCATTCATATTTCCATGTGAAGCATCACTTGAATGGTTGCATAGCATCAATTTTATATTGCATGTCTTCTTCAAATCATGTGGAAGATTGGGCACAACGTACATTTTTTGAAGCATACTCATTAGGGCACATTGCATGAACAAATCCAGATACATATAAAGGAAATATCAATCATTGAAGACTTGGGGGGGTTTGGAAGACTACAAGGATATGATTACTTGTGATGTCATCAATCCTAATGACATTAATGTAACATGTGAAACAATTGGAGGCCTTGAAGGGGTAAAGCAATCACTACATGACCTGGTGATTCTTCCTCTACAGAAGGGAAGCTATTGGGTTTGCAAAAAGGATTTTTACTCTATGGACGTTCTAGAATGGGAAAAACACTATTGCTGAAGGTAATTGCAAAGAAATCTAGTGTAGTCTTTATTAATGTAAGGGAGGCACCACTGAGGAGCAAGTGGCTTGGCATTGCACAAAAATTGGTGACGATTGTCTTTACACTAGCATACAAACTTCAACCCTCTATCATTTTCATAGAAGAAGTAGACAGATTTCTAAGACAGTGAAGAGCTTCTGACCACGAAGCCTAAGCAAATATGAAGACAAGTTCATGGCTTTATGGGATGGCTTTACCAACCACTGATCATAAAGCATGGGTCATGGTTTTTGTAGCGACCAATAGGCCATGGATTTGGATGAAGCAATCTTGCGTCCACTACCTCAGGATTTTGAAGTAGGAATGCTAGATTTGAAGGAGTCGACAAGCATACTGCATATTTTTTTGAAAGGTGAAAATGTGGAGGATGATTTTGATTTTGAACGTGTGGCTAGCTTGTGTGATGGCTACAGTGGTTCTGATTTGACACAGCTACTCAAGTAGGCAGACGGTGGGTAGAAATTCAACATCGCAGAATTGACGTCGAAGGATGACAACATATTGAATGATGACGAATGACACAGTGGTCAACATTCTGAACGTACTCGACTAACGAATAAAGGGCGACCTCTGTTAATTCTAAGCAAGATGATGATGTTAATTACGAGCTGAATGGCATGCTAAAACGCAGACATCGCAAGAAATGGCTGATTGTAACATTCAATGTTATAATCTTAAATCATAAATTCTAGATGGCAGCCTGTGAGCAATAAGAACAGTTGATGAAGACATAGGATGATGCAAGCTAAACGGCTGTAAATGAAACACATATGGTGGCGGTATAATCCAAAGCATAGGATTGAGTTTGACCGATCATGACACAATAAATGATGTGCATTTTCCTCAACGACCTCCATTAATTTTGAGTAGGATGGCGATTGGCACAAATGGCATTCAGGCTTAATGGCGATTGCTGATTTTGAAGACGGCGGGGATGGCATTTTAAAATGCAATTTGACTAGTTAAAGCCTTAAGGCTAGAGTTTTTTATGCCAAGAGGCATATTCCACGGTGGATTCCATGAGGTTTTGCGGTGGATTCCGTAAAATTTTATTACCGGGGCTCATACACAAGGTGGATTCTTTATGCGAAAAGTCAATGGGGACACCTATTCTTTTCGGGCGTTTTGTTAATTTAATGTGTAAGTGGGTGATTCCATAGCGGGTGATTCCGCAAAATACATATTTAAATTAATAAACGTTTATGAGTTTAGAGTGCGCACTCGTAATAAATTAAGGTTAGGATTGATTTCTAACCAATTTATTTTTGTAGCTAAAGACTGCTAGGTATTCACTTTTGTTAGTTTAATTGTATTATTTTTCTAACAATTGTGAATGCTTCAGTTGATGTGTAGAGCAAGCAACTGTGGCAGTGGGAAGCATTGGAGGATAGCGTATATTCAAATTATCATCAATTTTTTATGGGCGTGTATCTTAGGCATGGCGTCCATATTTTGACATGCTTATTTATTAAAGCGCTTGATATTTATTTATTATTTTTTTATGCACATGGATGCATGATTTAAATATTTGTATTGGACATTGTATTTGGGTACCGCCTGACTTCTTGGGCGCCCAATAGCTTTAATTCTTTAGTGGCACAAAAGCAAACACAAAAGCTAAAGCGTGCTAATTATAAATTGGGCTATTTTTTGAGCTTGAAGATGAATAATATATAAAAATATATGCTTTGTGGAGCGCTCACACAAGGCATGGGGAGAGATTACACCCAATTGGTCTCTTGTTCATGTCGTGCAAGCTTTCTTCATTGTTTTTTGTGCAAAAAGTAGAGTTCTTTTGTTCTTGGGGACCTTCTGACACTCACTATGCATGCATACGGCGTCCGATTTGTGCACCAGATTTTTGGAGTTTTAAAAAACATGGAAGGAAAAACAATGTTTTAAAAAGCCTAGGGCTTTTCAAGAAAGAAAAAAGCCTGAAAATCCTAATGTGTGTGCGAGTAGAAGAAAAACTATATAAGCTGAGGTGAGAGAAGAGAAAGGGGCTCTTTCCCTATGTATTGGTCTTGTATCTTGTGAGAGATGTGAGAGGAGGGTCGCATGTGAGAGAGCAAACTCTTGTTGTGCTAACTTGTGAAGTCAAAGAATTTGGATGTAAAGGCACCAAGTCTTGGCTCAAGGCTGTTAAGGTAGGAGAATATATTTCATTAGTTTGATTTGAATTATTGGTGTTTTTAAAATTTGTGTTGGAGTGATGCTCTACTTCATTTGGGTTTTAAGTTGCTTTGAGCTACAAGAGGCATTGTTTGGCGTTTGTTTCGTGTGTGGTTCATGTGGTGTTTGTTGAAATATTTAAATTTTTGTGTTGTATTGTGCATCTGACAAAGTTAATTTTCCCAACAAACACTCCTTAACATCTCATTATCAGGTTATGAGTGAGACTTGTTCTTGATCACCGCTCGCATAACAACGTATAGGAAGCATCTACATTATTTCTGTTCACCTCTTCTATTGAGAGGGAACTCTCAACATCCTATAATTTTATCCTATTCTTAGCACATAGAACCATATAGAATGTGTCCCGTGACTCAAGTGGAGTACAAAGCATAAATAAAGGATGCAAAGGATCCTTGAACTCAAATGTATTAAGCTAAATCGATGATGATGGAATGAAAATCATTCAAATGTGCAAACATAGATTGTCCAAAGCTCATTTGCAGTCTGGTTTTCAATTACAACATAGTAGTGAACCTATTAAAGTGAGATAAAATGATTGTGGACTTGCATAGCTCATCCAATTCAAACCAATCCTTGGCCATAATATTTTCGAGTTTGGCATCTCTTTTTTAAGTGATCGAACATGTAAGTTCTGCATTGAAATTTGACGTATATATGTCTTCCAATAGCTATAGTTGGTCTCATCCATTTTCTCAATATTGAAGATAGCACTATCCTAAGAACCACCGACCGTCCGTAATGAGACCAAGCAAGTGCACAGAAGGGAAATATTAGGATGTTGTAATTTCCTACAAATTAGCTAGGCCAAAACCACTATTAAATCAAGTGGGAGGCAAGAGATACTACCAAGGTAATGAGTTTTCCATAAACTATAAGCAAAAGACTATAAAGACAAGATAACTACTCTCATAAATAGTGCAAAGAGTTGTAATTATAGCATGCTATAAACAAAGTACAACAGTGAGAAATCAAAGCCAAGTATGAGCTATCATTTATAAACTTGAAACTGTAACTGCTAGGGATATCATACACAATCCAGGATATGTACAAACAACTAAGAATCAACAAACATGTGACCAATATCCAAAGCTCTCAATCTCTGAGTGTCAAAGTGAGTTATATCCCATAGGCATAACAATCATGCATGTAGTAAATCTCACGAGTAACAAAAGAGACCTGCCAAAGGCAAATTGTTTAAGCAATAGTAATAGAAGCTTAATACATAGCCATGTCAGGTGTATGCATCACTAACAATGATTTGACAGAGGTAGGTACTGGCCCAAAGACAAATGCTAGATCAACCCACTAGGCATCCACTACAATACATACAACATTAAGAAAGCATAGACATGAAGTGAAGATCCCATTGTCTCACTATAAGGAGCCCAAGCTCGATTATAATCCAATGGTAGTGCAATACAACATCCAATATCAAGTAAGAAGCTCAATACATAAAGCCAAATAGCTCCCATTGAAGTAAAAGTCAAATTACAATTGAGCAACAATCCCAATACATCAAGTGAATAGCATCTAGACATCCAAGATACATGTAGCATAGGTCAAGAGCATCAAACTTAGTAAAGATTTTCAAGCCTGTAAATGTAGCATCCATAGCATCCAATGAAATGAATGAGTGCCAATTTCAAAGCATCCAAGATCCAATCTTAGCTTAAAACTATGACATAAACATGTCTATGGGCGTACATGACAGCCAAAGTGTCGATACATCCAATATGTGGTACTCAAGTAGCATCGAAGCATAATGAGCATAATCTTTGCCAAACAACAGCTTGCTATCCATTATAAACAACAATGATATAATAGTAAAAAATAAGCTAATGGGATCTCAGTTGAAGTCCAAAGCATCCCCAAGCCCCAAGAGCATCACATAAGTAAAGACAATGTTAATACTTGTTGCCTCCATAGGTAGTATATAGTAAACTACTGTAAATACATAGTTAATGGCTAAGATGGGAAGCCCAAATTCAATTGCCAAGAGCCAATAACCAATGCTGGGGTGCCAAGGATAACCAAGTGTTAGATGCCATATGAGAGGCAGGAGAGGTGCCCAAACTACCAAAGGTAACTACTGCCCAAATATGTGTAAACACGCTAGCTAATGATGGAGGGGTTCTTGCCTATGCTGCCTATAAGAGGACCCCAAGCACACACCCATTTTTTATTAAAAATATCAGTGTCAATATTTGTGTTGCAAATAAAATTGCTAATTTATATTTGCAACGCTAATAGGGACACTGATAGTGATGTGTTTTGAGAAAAAAAAGCATAAAAAATTCAAGCATGGCATTTCTAGGAACCATTTGTAAAAGAGAACAAAAGAGAGAGCGAGAGAGCTCAAAGATCTGAGAGAGCGAGAGAGATCAAAGCTTTGAGAAAGAGAGAGGGAGAGGAAGAAAAAGAGAGAAAGAGGGAGAGCTCATCACCGCCTCCACTATCACTACCATCATATGGGAAGAAGAAGGAGAGGGGTGCAAAGGAGAAGGAAAGGAAGCCACGAAGGCGAGGAAGAAAAAGGGAGGTGTGAAGGGTTTCATCTTCGAGCCTTTGAGGTAGACACATTGCCTCTTCTTGCTTTATTTTTGTGTTTTTTTTTCTTTCATTATTTTTGTTTGTGGAGAGTCTCAATGAGAGAGAGGGAGAGAGAAAGAGAAGGAGAGAAATAGAGAGAATAAGGGAGGGGAAAGAAGGGAGGGAGAGGAAGAGAGAACGAGGGAGAGAAAGAGAAGAAGGGAAACAAAGAGGGAGAGAAAGGGAGGGGAAGAGAGAAATAGAGAGATGGAGGGGGCGAGAGAGAAGCATACTACAAGGATATAGGAGTATAGCGACGGCCATTTCTGACGCAAATTAGCAGCATCGCTATTTACATCGCAAATGTGATGCAAATAGCAATGGTACTCAGGTGGAAAAAAGTGGGCCAAAGCCCAAGTGTGGTATTTTGCGTGAACGAGTGAAAGAGGGAGCAAAAGGGAGATCGAACTGTATCTTTTGTTTGAGAGGAGAGGGAGAGAAAGAGAGAAAGAGGGAGAAGGAGAGCTTCTCACCGTCGATGCCGCCGTTTACCAAGAAGAGGAGGAAGTGCATGGAGGGCAGAGAAGAGTCGTCATTGTGAAAAGGAGCCATTGAATCCATCCTCGGGCCTTTGCGGTGAGTGCATTGTTCCCTCTTGGTTTGTTTTTGTTTTTTTTGTTAAAAATAATGTGTACAGAGAGAGAAAGAGAGGAAATGAGAGAGGGAGGGGAAGAGAAAAAACATTAAATATAATAAAGAAAGAGAGAAAGAGAGAGAGAGGGAGGGAGAGAGGAGTTTGAATGGATAAAAAACAAAGAAAGGGTAAGATCATATTCTTTAATTTCTTGTTTTTTGTAGTAGTAGTAGTAGTAGTAGTTCTTTAACTTCTTCTTTTCTTGGTGGTGGTGGTGGTGGTGGTGGTGGTGGTGGTGGTGGTGGTGGTGGTGGTGGTGGTAGTAGTAGTAGTAGTAGTAGTAGTAGTAGTAGTAGTAGTAGTAGAGATATATATACATATTGTTAAAGGAAATGAGAGAGGGAGAGGAAGACAGAGAAAAAAAAAGGAACGAGAGAGGGAGGGGAAGAGAAAAAACATTAAATATAATAAAGAAATAGAGAAAGAGAGAGAGAGGGAGGGAGAGAGGAGTTTGAATGGATAAAAAACAAAGAAAGGGTAAGATCATATTCTTTAATTTCTTGTTTTTTGTAGTAGTAGTAGTAGTAGTTCTTTAACTTCTTCTTTTCTTGGTGGTGGTGGTGGTGGTGGTGGTGGTGGTGGTGGTGGTGGTAGTAGTAGTAGTAGTAGTAGAGATATATATACATATTGTTAAAGGAAATGAGAGAGGGAGAGGAAGACAGAGAAAAAAAAAGGAACGAGAGAGAAACGGAATAAACATAAAACATAATAAAGAAAGAGAGAGAGAGAGAGAGAGAGGGAGGGAGGGAGAGAGTAGAATGAATGGATAAAAAACAAAGAGAGGGTAAGATCTTGTTCTTTAACTTCTTCTTTTCTTATTTGTAGTAGTAGTAATAGTAGTAGTAGTAGTAGTAGTAGTAGTAGTGGTGGTGGTGGTGGTGGTGGTGGTGGTGGTGGTGGTGGTGGTGGTGGTAATAGGAGTGGTGGTGGTGGTAGTAGTACATAGAGAGAGAGAGAGAGAGAGGTTTTGTTAAAGGTGCACCTTTGGTGTGTTCGAGAAGGCGAGTACTAGTAGTAGTAGTGGTAGTAATAGAGAGAGAAAGAGAGAGAGAGAGGTTTTGTTTAGGATGATTCTTGGGTGTGTTCGACACTTCGGGAAGGCGAGTACTAGTAATAGTAGTGGTAGTAGTAATAGTAGTAGTAGTAGTAGAGAGAGAGAGAGAGAGAGAGATTTTGTTAAAGGTACACACAAAGGAAAAAAGGTGGCAAGGTCCGGTACAATACCACGAGACGGGAAACACTCTGACATAGGGTAGCTACTCCCTCGTCCCCATGCAAAGCATATTAGACTTTACATACTGTAGATCTGTTCGTAGGTGGGTGGAGGCTTTACATACATTAACTTTGTTGTATTACAAGAGAAAAAAATCCCTTCTCAAACAATTTAAGAAAGAAAAAAAGAATGATAAAAAAACAAATTGTTTGTCGTAATGTATACCAAATGGAAAACAATAAAGATCATGATGTTCAAGATCACGAGGCATATCTTAATCAGTGTATACCATGTCCTTGCTCTCAATGTAAGTTGGAAATTAGATGAAAACGTCAATTGTCTACAAGATACGTATGACACTTCGGTGAGTTTCAATCAGAGATCATTGATCAGGTGATCTCAGATTGTAAGCAAACGGTAAGAAAAGTGTATATCAATCATGCATTATATTCGCAAACTAATTGAATATCATTTACAAAAACATCGAATGTGGCTGGAAAATTTATTAGGAGGTGATGTCTCATCCCAAGGAGGAGTGCACCCTTTGTGGCTAGTTAGAAGAGTTCATGGTCGCGCGATGGATGGAGTGCCTGAGCCAATCCACCACTTGGAAGGTACTACCCAATCTATACCTTTAATACTAGAGGAGACAGGCAGCCTTCCAGACTTTCCTATAATCTTGGAGCCTGAGATGGAGGCAATGATCGATGCATTGATACTCATGGATGTCGAGACATCTGATCCGCTTAGAGAGAAAGCATCCATACCATTATATGATGGGTGCTGAGTATCTCACCTGAAGACACTGCTTGCACTCCTAAGTGTGCAAGCAAAATACAGGTGGAGCGATGGGAGTGTGACCGAGTTATTCAGGTACCTTGTACGTATGCTTCATTGATTTCTTTTTGACACTATCATAAAAAACAATTGAGCTTTTTCAAGATGTTTTATGATTTTTTTTTTGGCTACTAAAGTATCATATATTATCACTTACAAATACCATGCCTGAGTCTTTTGATGATGCGTGACATGTTTTACAAAAGCTTGGCATGGACTACAATAGCATCCATGCATGTATCAACGATTGCATATTGTTTTGATGAGAATACGAGACTATGGAGACATGTCCAAAGTGTGGTGCTCAAAGGTATCGACAGGACTTTCAAGGGCAAACCATCCCTCAAAAAAATCTTAGACACTTTTCGCTTATCCCCCGCATAAATCACATGTTTTGTACATCCGGTATGGAGATCTTGACAATGTGGCATGCGCAGAATAGATCCACAGACGTCGTTCAATGAATATCAGCAGATTCACGCGCATGGAACCACATTGACTCTACCTTTCAAGGCTTTGTCCAAGAGCCAAGGAATCTTCGCCTTAGTCTTGTTATGGATGGCGTGAACCCATTCGGTCTGTGCTCAACTTCTTATAGTGTGTGGCCTATAGTCCTTGTCAACTACAATATTCCTCCATGGATTTCTACAAAGAAAGGACACCTCATCCTTAGCTTGCTCATTCCCGGCCACTACAAAGTCAAAAATATGGACGTGTATCTTTGTCCATTAGTCAATGAGCTTAAGATTTTGTGGGAGGAGGGGGTCATCATGGAAGATATCAGAAAGCGTGATGGTTGACGATCCGCCAATATTCGAGCCATTCTCATGAGGACCATGCATGACTTTCCACGATTCAGGGAATGCTCAAGTAATTAGGCTTCTGTTCTCGTTGGTAATATCTATCATAGCTTATTCAAGTTTTTATTAGCTCGATAGAGGTATTGGGACAAGTTTGGTTACCTCAGGTTATCATGGATGTCCATTGTGTGGGCCACAGTTAGACTCCCAAAAGTCACAAACCATGAAGAAGATGATATATCAAGGACACGTTGCTTTCTTACCGGAGGGTCATGAACTGAGGGAAAGTTTTCTTAGATAACCTCTAGCATGTATGAATGCCCAAAGCTTGTACGAGCTGAAACTGGTCCACACAAAGTCACATCCAAACGGAATGTGACAATTCTCACTTTTCTACGAGTTGCCGTATTGGACCCACTTACAGATCTATATATTTTCAAAAATGTGGCCAGCTTACTATGGGACCACATCACAGGAAAGAGAGACACTGCAGGGCACGAATGGATTTGAAGAAGGTAGGCAAGATGGAGGCGCTTTGTCTGCAATCGAGTGTTGATGGTCGCTTGCAACTACCTCGTACTCCTTGGGTTTTGTCCACTAAAGAAGAGCGCATTGTGAAGAAAATTATCAAGTCTATCCGCACTCCGACAAGTATGATGCGTTCTCTTAGGTCTGCATTTTCTAAATACAACCAATTATCAGGGAAAAAATCCCATGATTGGCATAAGATATGACAGGTTTGTACTACAAATGGATTATAAGTGGCCTGCATATTTTGCTGTTTGGAGTGTAGTCATTGTTCGTAACGCTTCTTCATTTGTGGCAATTTGTACTACAATCGCGATTGCAGAATGCCTTACTTCAAAAATACGCAGGGTGATTTATAAGTTGTTAAATTTAGTACAATGGATCTCACAGAAGGAGATCAAGTCATCCTCTATTGAGTTTGCAAGGCGGGGAGCAATGGAGACGATCTATCTCTTTGAGAAATATCTACCCATCAACATGCTCATAATACAAATCCACCTTCATGTGCATCTTGTAGATGAAGTGGAGATTGTTGGACCTGTCCATACGAGATGGATGTTCTTCTTGGAGTGCTTCATGAAAACCCTGAAAGGCTTTGTGTGACAATGAGCTCGGCCAAAAGGTAGCATGGCTAAAGGTTGGTTGGTGTCTGAGATGTTAGTGCATATTTCACAGTGGCTACCAACGGTGGATTTAGACAACATTATGCTATGGTCACTGAAGGACGATGATAGACTGATGGGAGATGTGGTGGTTGGAAATGGGGTAGAAAAAAGAGTGGATGTTGCAATGGAAGAGAAAGTGAATTTCTTTTGTATGTTGCACCATGCCTCCATGGAGAAGTGGCTCGCTAGATATAAGCAAGCCAAGAAAGATTAGGAAGAAGTGCAATCTAAATTTCAACATAGTATGCGCCATCGATCGATTTGATATCCCAAGAGTATGGAGGAGATGCCACGATTTATGTCAACGCAATGGTTGCATGGAGCTTTGACCGTAGCATCTCACGAAGGGGCAGAGATCTCAACCGAGGAGTGGGAATTCTCGAGGGGATGTAGTCCAAAGGTAGCGACATGTTTAGGGTTTATCGTATCTACATTTTATATACAACAACTAATTGAGTGTTTCAATGTATAGTACAAAATATATAGTGCGACGTGGTCACATGGACGGTATTTCTATGTGGAGCATATCGACAAAATGCGCTCCACAATAGATTATGGTATCATGGCAAAGTTTGACCAAGAGAGCTAACGACGAGCAATGAATCCAAACACCATTATAGATGAGATGGAGTATTTTGGGAACTTGCAAAGTATTATCACGATGGATTATCGTAGCTTCTCCATGATCCTATTTGATGTGCAGTGGTTGAATGTGGTACTTGAAGCAGTTGGAGCAACAGTTCGAGAAGGTCTATTTGGATTTCTCGAAATAGATTTCGAAAAAAGGTGAATGGATTTGCGCTACACGTTTGTATTACCAGGCCATTGTGAACAAGTGCATGAACTCATATTTTTTTAAATTTTATTACGACATGGTACATGTCACAAAAGTTAAATCTCTCTTGTACGTAATTTTGAATATGTAATTTTCTATCCAAACCCCCAACAATCTCCATGGTGGTATGTTATACCTTCAGCTCCTTGAAGTGCGAGAGTATATGATCAAAGCAATGCTCCCAACAACATACATGAGGACAGTATCAAATAGAGGCATCGATATTGCAAGGGGTGGAGGCCGCCAAAAGCTTGGAGCATGTAGAGGAGCAAGAATCGGGTAACAATGATGGAAATACATGAGTCCAAGAATCCTTTGTTGAGAACGAGGTAGACTCATCCTTTTGTGGTGACTTGTCTATTGATCTTTCAGTGTATGTGGAGTTGTGTCAGGAGATTGACATGGGACCATAGGATACTTCAAACTCGGAGCATCCACCTACTCAATTCATTGATGAATCGCTTATAAGGGTACATAAGATATGCGTTTTAAGTAAGATCATTTTTTAAAGATTTATATTACCGTGTGTTGCTTGATTTATATTGATTATGCTAACATCAATTTTTGTATGTGTAGGTGATCTTTGTGGATATTTAGATCAGGACGATGAGTCGAGGGATGAGTGATGAGGAACTATAGGAGATCTTTACACGTATGTCTTCAGATCAGTGCTCGATTTAGCGGACCAGGAGCTCTCTTGGAATCCATCAAGCCGTTATCATAGCGCATAGGGTTAAAGGTCACCATAGGGGTTTGGCAAGAGAAGAATGTATGGGGTTTCAAGATCTTAGACTTTCAAGATGGTAGAGATAAGAGAAGGGTTGAAGGTTTCAAGCCAAGTTCTTGAAGATAAGAGACAGCAGGGTATAGGTAGATTCAAGGAGAGGAGTAGACGAAAGAGAAGGGGTTTGAAGAGATTGAAGATGTAGAAGAATACTCCCAAAAAGAATTAGAAAATATAGAAGAATACTAACAGAGATGAAGCCTGTCAGTTTCTTTCAGCATTATGAGAAAATATAACTCTAATAGACAAAAACATGTACAAAATAATACATTCCTCTATACTGCTCAGATCGCCAATCTGATGCTTCCAATGGCTCTGAAAGGGGGGTTAAATACTTGGACGCCTGGCCAGAATCCTCCCAGATCACTCCTTCTTCATCTCCCACTTTCGGAGTGCTGTTCACTGCCTGAAAACAGTGATCGCACGTCATGTGATTTTGCTAATCTCTTTTTTTACATAAAATCCTCTCAAATTGGTTGAAAGCTACATGCTTTCTTTTACATGTCCTCC
Source organism: Lygodium microphyllum (assembly GCF_053477565.2). NCBI lineage: Eukaryota > Viridiplantae > Streptophyta > Polypodiopsida > Schizaeales > Lygodiaceae > Lygodium > Lygodium microphyllum. Next base: position 13,627,126 of record NC_141145.1, read on the forward strand.
TAATTGAGAAGTTATCTATAGTTTTATGGATCTTTACAAGAGATAATATCTAGAATATCAAAAAATGACTAAAAACTTGTCCAAAAAAATCTAATATTTTGAACCATGTACACTAATACTAATGTCTAAAGTGGCATTGGCTCTCTAAATCTAAAAGGAAGCCACACTCTAGATTTTTTTACATAGTGCGCATAGGGGCACGACATTCACCCCCTCCTAACCTGCACATTCTCTGGCATGTGCCAAAGTCTTACGGATTTGCAGTGTCAGAAGAAGTATCTTCTGCCATGTCAATGTCTTCATCTTCTGCCTCTTCTTCTTCCTTTATGTCTTCATGCTCTTGAATTATATTCAAGTCTTCTAGCTCATATGTTGAACTTTCTCTTCGTTTGAAGAGCTTGAATCTTTTTCCGGCTATGGGTATCTTCATGCTTGTTCCATCCAACTCAGCCAATGAATATGTGGCATTGTCATGCACCTCGCCATTTTCTTGAATTGCTCTTGGCCAAAGTCGATGTCGCTTATCAAATATTCTTTTGTTCTTTAGTCTTGATGTCTTTAGCTTCTCAATAGCTGCTTGAACATCGTCAAGCCTTCTTTCTAGTTGCCATATGCACAAACTTAGCAACTCTTCTCTACTCATGCCTTCCTCCCAAGGAAGAAGACTCCATGTGAGAACAGATTCTTCAATTGGTAGAATTGGTTGTTGTCCATGCATAAATTCACTTGGCATATAGCCAATCACTGAACTGTGAGTAGTCCAGTCAACCCATAATGCAAAAGGTAGCATTTTAGGCCATTCTTTGATCTTTCCTCTACAAGACCTTACTAGAGCTTTGAGAATAGGTTGATGACCTCTCTCACTCTTTCCATTGCCTTCAGGGTTGTAGGATGATGTTAAAGCCAACTTAATACCCAATTGAGCAAAGAAGTTGTAATATTTCTGTTGAAAATATTACGAGGCCATGTGATGTCTCGGTCAAATGACAATGCCGGCATTGTGGTCACGGACGATGTGGTCTTTAAATAGTACAATCTCCACTGGCCAATCGAGACTAAGGTTTAATAAAAACCCACATATCTTCATGAGAACCTCCTCTTGGGAGGAGGTCAAGTGGATAAGGTTAGGTTTATGGTAAATTTTTTTAATATTATTCTTTCCCCCCAGGCAAAGGCCGTGTTGGAGGGGAGGGAGTGTAGCACGGATGCGTAAGCTCGCTTGCTGGAGGTCATAGAAGGGAGAATGGCCATGCAACTGGCCGCGTGGGGGAGAGAGGACTCCTCTCTCTATCCTATATAAACCCCTGTGGAGGAAGGAGAGTTGGAGGGCTGAAAGAGAGAGTCGTGTGCTGATTGTGACAGACCGTGAGAGAGGAGAGCTACGAACTGTCGTGAGGAGGGAGGAGTTGTCGTATAGAGCCACTGTTTCCAGTCAGAGCACCGCCTTTCTCTCTCTTTGATCTTAGACTGCACCAGGCCGTGGAGGTGAGGAGCTGAAGGGCATTGATGTGATGCGGCGCTGCCAATGTTCGAAGCCATTTACACGCCGCCGCCTGCTTCGTTTGGCTACCGTCCTCAAGCCCACGCCACGTTACAAAGGTTCAGAAGCTTCCAAGAAGCTTCTAAGGGGGGGCTCTCTAAGCCACCTTTCCTATTGCCCTCTCAAGCGAGATTTTATAACCCCCCCCCCCCCCCCCCCCAAGATTTAAGCACTCCTTCCCATGGTGGGGTTCCACCCAAGTCCCTTAAAGTCCACCTTACTCCGAAAATTAAACCCTTTTCCCCCCCTTGGTTTCCCCAAAAGACACCATAGCCGGGTTGTTCAAATCCCTCCCCTTAGCATTTCCACAAAGCCATTCCCGTGGATTCCCCCCACACAAGTCCTTTTAAAGCCCTTCTTGGGGACTTTTATAAACCCTTCCCAAGGGGTCTTTATAACCCCCGAAATTTAAGCAACCTTTCCCCCCTTGCATACTACAAAGCTATTTTTTTCCTTTCCGTAGATTCCCACACTAGACGGTTAAGCCCCTTTCCGTGAAGATCAATTTGTATTCCCAGAACTTCTACGAATAGAAGGGTAGTTCACAAGCTCCCATTTCCAAAGCCCAAATTCCGCAAGAAGGTGCATTGGTCAAGGAATCCCTATTTCAAAAAGGAATTGCACATGCGAGGGAGACAGGCCAAGATCATAAGTCTGCGACCAAGACAAGAAGGTCGAATACGCGATGGCCCCTAAAAAGGCACAAGGCGCAACCGCAGGAGGATCATCTCCTAACATTCATGTGGACATTTCACCGAATCCACAAGTCCAGGTTTTTTTCCTAATTTTGGTTTACATCGAAATATTGCAATTGTGCATGGATAATTTATGGAATTAGGATGCACTTTTGACTATTTTAAAGGAAATAACTCATAATTGAAGAATTGATCATTTGTATTTTTCGAAGAAACGAATGAAAGAAGGACATAAGACGTCTATGCATTCTTAGCAAGTTGTTTATGTGCATTGCAAAGTAAAGAATTGAGATCAACTAATGATCATCTTTACAAAGTCGAGATTATTGTTGTACACTTCGATTATGCATGGAAAGATAAAAATTGCATGTTGCATCATTAGACATCTCTTTCTTTGCAATGATTCATTAAAGAAGATTGCTAACAACCGCAGGAAGTTGCAAGGCATGGAAATGATTCTAGGGCTACATGAAGTAGATTAGACTCTAGGCAATTGGCATAAATCTCGTTCAATTGCGTAGTTGTTAGAAAAGGCTACATGGTTCATTTTAACATAAATCCTAAAAGCTTAGCAGCATGAGTCGTGAATGTATCAATGAAGATTATGCCGTAACTTAATATACGCTTTGATCTTAACCAGAAAAGTTAGGGTTTGTAAATCTAATCATACGTAGGCAATGAATCATGTGATTACGAGAATGGTGTCGTAAATATCTTCAAGAATAGACAAGTAAATTGGTTTACCCTAAACACCTAAACTGTGAGGGACTCGCTTAGAAGTGGTTATCGCAAGTGCTAACTAGGATTTATCACATTGAGGACGTGACCGAGTCACTCTTATTGCCAAGCTGAAACTTTCATACCCTAAAGACCTGCCCACATTCACGGAATGTAGGGACAATAGGACATACTTGCGAGAAACGATCTAGGGTTTTACCCTAAGGTTCGCTCGCTAAAAGGATGAAACTCGATTTAAATTGGAACCCTAGGACCGATAATGTCGGCCTAGTGCAATCAGAAACGGATTGGATATGAGGACACCCTAACCCTATTTCCTATCTAATCATGATTCTGTGATTAGAAGACATCGTTCGATGGGTAAAATAATCCCATGGATTAGATGTGGCGCTTGTGCAACAAGTTGCAGAGTCGCATCATCTTGTGGTTTGACCACAAGAGAATGGCCAATTCCTCGGAATAAGATTGAAAGATTCTTGCGCAAGTTTATCTTGCAAGAGGATGAGCAGTCATCCTGATATAGTACCTTTCTTGAGTGACCAAGACAAGGGGATTAGATATTTACTTGGAAGCAAAGGACCAATTAATAATTTGGAGCAACATACTTACTGTTAATAGAATTTAAGGTATTGGTTAAGTTGGGTTAATAGGGTATGGCCCTAACCCAAGGACATGCGGGTTAACAAATAAACCCTTGGGGATCTTGCTGAGTCGCAATTGATCCCGGATCGAATGTTGGATGCATTCGGAGAGAAGGATTCACTCCTTAGCAGTTTGGCCAAATTAACGACCACTGGAAATGTTTGTGGGTGGGATTATAATCCAAGATTCCACCCAATGACCACTAGTCTATGGGTGGAATCTTGGATTATAATCCCTGTGGATTGCTGGATAGCCTTCAGGCACGGATTATGGATAAGCCTACAGGCTGGACTTTATAAATGTATTCCAAAGATAAATATGATAAGCTGTTGAAAAAGAAACTTGTTTGACATTGCTTTTCTATGTCAAGTGCTATGATTACGTGAAGGAACCGGTGCCTAACGGACTAATTAAGGAAGTTGTTTGATGCATGTCCAACTAAATGCGGTAGGTAATTAGACAACTAAAACAACCTAAGAAAAGTGCGATGGATGTGGCCATGGGTCCGTCCTATGGATGGGCGGTTCCAGTTGGCCGGGAATTTTTCTCAATCATAAATGATAGCAAGAAGATCATTTCAAAGAAAATGAATAGCAAGGGCGTTGACCTAGACTCTAGGTTATATTAATCATGGTTTACGTTGTTTTAGGGGAACGGAATGGAGCTATGCCTTATGGCAAAGAGATTGAGCTTTGCATCCCTCTCGTTTCACATTCTCCTTGAACCAAGTGCAGCGTGAATCCGCTTCGGACCTGACGTTTCTACGTAAAGTAGTTCGCTTGGGTTCAACGCTAGTTGCCGTTTAGGAAATGACCATTAGGGAAAACCCTGATTCAGGTCGGTCCTAAGTGGGAACAGCTAGAATACTTCTGCTACGTGGCAGACGCGGAAAGTCCTAGATCGCAAACCCCGTGACATTCCATGGGAGTGTTGGGCAGAGCTTTCTAGACCTCCTTTCTGATGGACTGCTAAGATGTGTCTTGAAAGGAACAGGTGGACACGTTACAGTTGGTATCAGAGCAAACCAACGAATGATTTTTTTTAAAGAAATCTTAATAAGAAGAAGTAAAGAAAATGTTGTTGTTCGAAACATTTCCTTACTTTTGATGCTGTCTTCTTGCAGAATTATAAAGCATGGAACAGGTTCTTAGTGTTCCGAGTCATGTTTATGACCGTGATGCATTCCTCGGACTATCGACAAAGGGTTGAAATGATGAACATCCTAGATTGTATCTATAATCCATCGCCTTTGTACGTGAAACGAAGATGGACAAGTGACTGAGGAATCTACTATATAGATGCCCACTGGTTTGCATACCTTCAAACCAACCTAAAGAGGATCAAGTGGTTGGAAGACCTGAAGATCGTGAAGCTCTTCATTTTTGTGGAGACCCACGTAAACTCAACTTTACATATTCGAGGTTGAAAGGTTAAGCTGAACTCATATGTATATGAGGAAGTGACCTGTGTAATCCCTGCCGACAAGATCAAGGTGTTGGGGCGCTATGAGAAGAATGGGTTCCCAAGGAAAGGATACCCTAGTCTTCCAATGACTTACTGATTCCTGAAGATTCATGACCCGAAACCATACTATTATCTAATTCCCATAGATAAATGTAATACAACATTATTCTCCCCAAACTAAATGTAATAGTTGCCCTATCATCTCAGGAAATGTTGTACTCCGAAAGGGCTACGCCCATATGAATGCAATAAGACTTCTTTTTATCAATGTTTTTCTTGTCCATGAGAATTGATAAAAAGTTAAGTGGCTAGGATTCTTGGTTGATAGCTGAATTTGGGTATGTAATATAAATCATAATGATTAGCGAGTTATAACGTTAAGAATCCTTTATCAAGGCACAATCCCAGGTACAGATTCCCAGTTCGCCTCCTACATCAAATACTGTCGTAATCCAGGAGAAGAAGTTTCTTCTCAAGTAGATTAAGCTGCCTGAATTTGACGGGAAAGGCAGGTCTGTCCAAGCGGATGCTGAAATTTGGATTGAATCCATGGAGGATTATTTTGAAGCAGCCGGTACTGCACCCGCCAACCAAGCTATGCTCGCCAAGCTAAAGCTCACCGGCGAAGCTAGGCTTTGGTGGAAGCAATGGTGCAGAGATCAAGGGATCGCGGAAGGATCCATTACCTGGAAAAAACTAAAGAAAGCCGTGAAAGGAAGATACTTACCACCTGCGTATCGCACACAGAAAATGAATGAGTTCTACGAGCTAAAACAGCTGGGACTCACTCTTGACGCATACTACTCTAAATTTGTCTCACTTCTTAGGTATGCGCCACAGATGGACATGACACAGCAGGTGTCAAAATTTTGTGCTGGTTTAAACCCACCAGTGAATACCCATCTCGACTCTATGCACCCATCAGATCTTCAAGACGCACTCATTTGAGCTACGCCTATAATTCAGGAGGTGCAGGCTAGGCCAAGAGGTAACAAAACTTGGTCTTATAATGACCTGAACAGAGGATCATATAGGCCTCAAATGAAGAGAGTTTAAGGTCAAAATCAGGGACAAAGAAAGAAAGCAAGGACTAATAATGTCAACAACTTTTTCCTTACTCAAGGCAATGGCCGAAACCTCCGTTGTTTCCACTGCAACGAGCTCGGTCATTTCAAGAGGCAATGTCCCAAGCTTGGAGGAGGACATCGCTAAGCGCCTTTCCAAGGAATTGGTCGTGGCCAGGGAGCCGCTACCCGAGGCAGAGGAAGAACCGCCTGCAAGGCATAGGAAAGTCTTTGCATTTCAACTAGATGAAATTGGATGTCTTGATCCAACCATAGTTACACCTATGGTGATCTTAACAGTACCTCATGTGCCATGGAATTTAAAGCCTATTCCAATGCCTTGAGCATATTTGCCTAAGCTGCTAGAGCTTTTGAATGAGAAGATCATAATGTAGATTTTGGAGCCTCCTTTAGCTGCATATTCAAATCAGTGGTTTACTATTTCAAAGAAGAATGGTTCTTTGAGGTTTATGCAGGATATACAACCAGTTAATAAGGTCACCATAAGGAATGTTGGATCAAGCCCGATAGTGGATGAATTTGTAGAAGCATTCGCAGGCAAGGCAATTTACTCTACAAGTGATTTGTATTTAGGATATGATCATTTCCAGCTTGCATTGGAAAGTTGGGATATCACTACCATGAAGACACCACTTGGATTGGTTAGGATGTGTACACTTCCACAAGGAGCAACCAATTCAATGGCACATATGATGAATGCTATGCATAAAGTTTTGAGGGATTATATTCCTGAGTTGAATTTACCCTTTCTTGATGATGTGTCGATAATAAAAGGGTGTGATATCCATGACAAAAATGAAGAGCTGAAGGACCAGGGATGTAGAAGGTTTGTGGGTGATCATATTGTTGATTGTGACAGTATTTTGAGCCGTCTTGAAGAAGTGCATTTGACTCTATAAGGAGAAAAGTATTAGTTGTTGGGTACATGTGTGGACCATATGGAAGAAATCCCTCACCAATAAAGATCAATGCCATGAGAAGAATGCTAGAGACATGTTCAAATGTATCCGAGGTAAGAAGATTTTTGGGTGCATGTGTCTTTTACTTGATATGGATTCCGCATTTTGCTCATGTGGTTGAAAGTTTATATCAGCTCTTAAGAAAATTGCAAAAAATTTGGTGGGGTAAATAGCATATGAAGGCAATTCAAAAGTTAAAGAGCTTATTGATTTCAACCCCAACACTAAAGAGAGCAAATTATGAGAATGGACAACCTATTATTCTCATCGTGGATACAAGCCCAATTGGCATTGGTTGGGTAGTGGGTCAGGATGATGCTGATGGAAATAGGTATGCCATTCGGTTTGGAGCAAAAGTCCTCAATGAACGGTAATGGCGGTATTCTCAAGTCAAAAGAGAGCTTTGGGATGTAGTGGCAGCCGTTAAGTGTGATAGGGAGTATTTCATGGGAGCTCATGTAGTGGTAGAGACTGATTGTCTACCTCTTTTGGGCATAATAGTAAATTGCTCAACTCCAATATTGCCATGTTATGGTGGATTGAGTATATAAAGTCACTTAACCCTGATTTTCAGCATATTGTAGGTAGAGAAAATCCTGTGGGCCTGACATGCTTTCAGGAGCAAGGTTTGAAGATGCAGAGGAGTTGATGGAGGATGAAGAGGACGATGTGATAGGTGCTGAAAATGACTTTATGATAGTAGGGAATGAGTATGCACTGTTGTTACCATAGGTACAAATCTTAAAATAGCAAGTACATATGTCATTAATGCAAGTACAATTGTCACAACAGCAAGTACAACCGTTGTAACAATGATCTCATCAGTAAGAAAAAAACTTACAGCCATGGAGAAGAGATGGATAATGAGAGAAATCATCAATCAGTATTATGCTTCAATAAGAACACAATTTTTGGAAGAGTTGTATGGGGATGATTGGCTGAAAATAGGCTAATATCTCAGCCTCATGACAAAGAAGGTTGAGTGTTCTGAAGCTGAATTCAAAAGGATTAAAAGAAAAGCTTATGGATTTTTCTTGAAAGATTAATATTTATGGAAGCATGCAAAGAAAAAGAGAGGAGCTCGAGTGCGTATATTGGGAGATAAGGCTTCTCAAAAGCAAGTGATGCAAGAGTTTCATGAAAGCTTATGGACTGGACATAAAGGAGTTTGGGGCACATTTTCCAAGATCAAAGAGAAGTATTGGTGGCAAAACATGTATAAAGATATGGAGCATTATGTGGAATCATGCAGTGTCTATCAGATGTATTCCACGGTAAAGCATCGAGATGGATTGCAACAACCAACTTATCCATTGTCTATGCATTACAAATGGGTAGTTGATTTTGCTACTATGCCTATAGGTTTATGGAATATGACATATATTGTGCTTGCATGAGAAGATTTGACAAATCAAGCCGAAGGTCGAGCTCTTAGTACAAAGACTACTGAAGTAGTTTGTAGATTCTGATTGGAATAAGTCTTTTACAAGTATGGTTGTGTTGGTAAAGTGGTTATAGATAGAGGAGAATTGGATGTGGGTGTAATAAAGCATAAATGCCTTAGTCTAGGGTAGGTAAAAAAGGTGGAGGTGTAACATGCAAAAGAAAAATAAGTGGTTTATGAGCTTGAAGCTCAAAGGCTATGGAGTCCCTATTTAGGGTTCTGAACGACTGTTAAATCAGCTTGTGCAGACGGTCAGCACAGCAATTCAAGCCAATACTTAGTGGGGAGAGAGCTTATATTAGGAGCTTCAAATGCCCTATAGTCATAGACCAGATCACAGCATGTAGAGGCAGCATGAATTGTATGACCAGGATATGGCGCAAAACAGGCAAGGACAACAAATTTCAATAATGTCGAGCTGTTGAAGAGCCAATGTTGGGATTTGTCGTGATGAGGAGGAGCACCCTAACTTAGGGGAGATATTCGTAGAAGAAATCAACTTAAGATATGGCTTGTAGAAGGAGATCAAGAAGCTCCAACAGCAGTAGGTTCTATCTGGCTATGGCCGCCACAAGCTTTAATTGAAGATGAAATTGAAAAAAATGAAGTCATACACTAATCTTGAACTGGATGTGAGCTGGGCAAAGATTGAGAGGAACCAAGAGAGGTTGGAGAAGTAGTGCCACGCCTGACTGGGCTCTGATACCATGTTAAAATACTGAGAATGCATGCTATGGAGGATCACTGATGAGCAAATAGGCAATCATAATGATGCAAAAGCATTGACAAGGAAGAACAACTAATATTATCCAAGCATAATGCAAGTACAACTGATTGATAATGACTGACTAAATGAGTGTGGGGATGAGTGCCTTTTATAGGCTTACAATAGGTGGTATTGGTAGGTGGAGATAGGTGGAAAGGGACCATGGTATTCAATAACCGTGGTTTTAATAAACCGTGCATACATGACCTAGTCTAAGGCTTTATTTGCAATTTGTTTCTTTGCCTTGTTTGTCCCATACAAAGAGGCTATGGTGGATGTGATTGCACATTTCTCAACATACTAAACCTATAGAATACATACCCTCATGCTCATCATGGATCAATAGTTTGAAAACAAGTGTTATGCATCGAAGAGATAGTTCTCTTTATACCATGTCGATGCAATGCAATGCAAAGTGAATGACTTTGAGGGCACAAACATTTTACCTAAATGAAATTAGTATTGTGAATGTGCTCAACTATTCTTTCCATGATTTTCCTCCACTAATGACTTTGCTACAATGGTAATGGAGTGGCACATTACTCCACGCCACTATACCTCTTAATACTTAAAATAAGATCAAAACCTATACAAAAAGTATAACAAGTAAATTAGATTTTGAACCATATTCAGCACATAAAACCCCCTCTCTCCCTATTGTTTAGGGTTTTTCTTGTGATGGCTAGGTTTAGAGGTGTTTCCATATATGTTTCTTCGTAATAATAAAAGCAATAAATACGCACTAAATTATACAAATGGGGGTAAATTGAGGAAAACCCTCATACCCTACCTCCATTATACTTACCCAAACATAGTCCTAATTTTTCACGTGTGATATCTATTTTTTTCTCTATTTTTCACAATTATTTGTAATTAAAATTATGGTTTTTCTTTTTTTATAAAACACTTAAGAATATTGAGATTCATCAGTACTCTCCAACACAATTTGCCATAATGGAACTCAAAAAATTGATAATTAGCATAAAACCACACCTTTACATGTTTTGCATGTTTTATGTGTTTTACATAACGGATATAAATGATTGACTTGTTGTTCATGTTGACATTTCCTGATAGAATGGATCATTTTCAAACACTAGAAACCAATTTCAACCATAGGAAACCAAAATGCATCATAAAATCGAGAGGAAGCCCACTAACTCATAAAATCGTATACCTACACTTCATAATTCGAGAACGGGAAGCCGCTGACACTTGTGTATATCCACTTGTTCATGTTGACATTTCCTAATAGAATAGATCATTTTCAAACACTAGAAACCAATTTCAACCATAGGAAACCAAAATGCATCATAAAAATGAGAGGAAGCCCACTAACTCATAAAATCGTATACCTACACTTCATAATTCGAGAACAGGAAGCCACTGACACTTGTGTATATCCACTGATGCTTCCTTGGCACTTCCTCGATCTATCCCTTGCATTCCATCATGAACTGATATCCATTCCCTCTCATTCTCTTAGCCCATATGAACCACGTTTATGGCAAGAGAAAAAGAGGGGAGAGAAAGACTAATTTTGAATGTTGCAGAATACTACATCATTCTTTGCAAGAATCAAAGTGATGAAGAATGAAAAAATGATGGAACTCAGACCCAAGTGTAGGGAGAAAATCGTTGCAGATCCGAAATGCCATTTTTGGAGGATTTGAGGAGACGTCGAAAAAATGCCCCCCCCCCCCCCCCAATCATGTTTCATTTTTTAAGTTTTTTCCCTCTTTAATCAAGATTACCATTAAATCGCAACTTATCTAGTTCATTTCTTGGTGTTCACACTTGATCGGAAGTGATTCCGACTCAGTTGAGGGGGCGAACGAGCTCAAAATTGCGATCCAACTAGATGGGCAACTTTTTGGCATTGAAATCTATTAGTTTGGCCTCCATCACATGCTTTCTGGCTTTTGGATCTAATAGTTGTTTCATAACGCCAAACCTTGCGGCCATTAAATGGAAGGTCAAACGGACTCCGATTGATGAACAGACACTTACGTTGGATTCCGACCATTGAAATGCATCTAGAAAACCTCCAGGTCCTTGATCCATAACTGTTTCATTTTCCATGGAAATTTGCTCTTTTATGCCTCTCGAGCAACTTTTGCATTTTAAAATTGGCTCCAAGAACCGCTCTCACAAGGCTTGTATAGGCATCTTATTGCATAAGTCAACATACACAAACTCTAGAGGAGTGTTCACTTTATTTTTTCTTTCTTGTGAAAATGTATTTCTTTATTACTTGCCCATCATACAAGCTTCGCATGGTTCCTTCAGTTTAATCATTACAAGTAGTTAAGCAACCACACCTTACTTGTGCATCTCCCTTAACACTGTAAATTCAATGTGACCAAATCTATCATGTCAAAGTTTACTTGTGTCAACTCTAATGATAGCTATAAGAGTATTCAGTTCATATAGTTTGTTTCTTGTTTCTCCTCTACCAATCATTGTCAAGAATCTATATACCTATCTTAGTGAATCCAACTTCATGTCCAATAACAGTTATGGAGAAAACTAACATTAGATTTCTCAGCATCTCTGAAACATACAACACCTCAAAAAATATTTTTGACTTCACTACTTACAGCAATAAAAGAATAAAGCATGTATCCTCAGTATAACAATTTGCATTGTTTTCTATCATCACAATGGTGGGTTCTTATAGATGCTACATAGAATTGTATAGATCTTTCTTGTTGGTCATATGACGAGAGGCACCGCTATCCAATACCCATGAGTCAGTGGGCTAGATACTTCTTGCATCAAGGAACATTAATGGAGATTCGAAACTCACTTTTGGGCCTTGTAAGAATTGTCATGTCATCGTCCTATTAAAAAAAGGAGTCCCATAGATAAGTATATCCATTGTACCTCAAAATCATATCATGTAATATATCATTGGAAAGATCTTGATGAGAGGATTCTAACACATCAACCTTCGAAGAATTTGAAGTTCATATACTCAAGTTATAGCCTCATGACCGAAAAAAAAAGTAACCTCAGAAGTTCTATAATAGTAGCCTCATCCTCATTGGTCCTCATGGAATATTCATTGAAATCCCAAAGAGCTTAAAAGGCCCAAAAGTGAGTCCAAATCTCCCCTAATGCACACTTCCTCAATGGTTGCTGCTATGAATAATTTCGATCAGTTCCTTACACACTCTTTCTTCCAAGGACTCACCTCTGCTTCAGTCATATTGATTGCCTCCTTTCCTTTAATTTTTAATGAATCGTTCTTTTCATCAACCTTCTTGACATGACAATCTGTACTTGCATGTTATTTCTTCTTATAGAAGAATCTCTTCTTATAGAAGAATTTCTTTTTATAGAAGAAACACTCTCCTTGAAACTTCTTCTTATTACCATTTTTCTTTTTGTCACTATCACATTTGGTGGAAGAATCACCTTCGCCTTCTAGGTTGGCAAAGAATGTAACATCTCCACTATTGCTTCCTTCTCGAGCTTGCTACAACTCCTACAATTCCTACACTTGAGGTCTTATGTAACTATTGAGTGTAGTTACTAGTCCATCAAACTTTGATGGAAAAATCTAAAGGCACCATTAAGTTAGCTCCTTGTTGCGAATCTTTGATAAAAATCAGTGCAAAAAATTAGGTCACACAAATTATTAATCAGAGTGATGAATGCTTTACCTATCTCTCCTTCAATATATTTCTTTGCTACTAATTCTTTAGGTTATGAATCCTTATTTGGTTTTTCATTTCATATTAACTCGTCAATACATTTCAAGCCTCTTATACCTTGGACTATCAAAATAGCTTGTAAGTAAGATACGCTATGGATTTACATTCCTTTATTTCAAAGCTCATGGAAGATCAACATTTTAAGAAATCATTACACTCAAATTTCAAAGGTTAGGGTTAAGTTTTGGTTTTGGCTTGATTCCCAGTATTGTCTCTAAGGGCTTAGAAGGATCAAGGATAGCTATACTTTTAAACTTCACAAAGTGTAGCTCATGCCATCTAACTTGCCTTCGCTGAAGGTTGGTGGATGAATCCTTAGTGTTTAAATGCTCAATATAGTAGCACCACTCCTTGATGCACCAAAATCGCTTCATAATATATCAAAATTGCTTGAAGATATTGATAGCTCTGTTTTGCTTTTGAACCCTTGCCTCTTTTGTACTCTTGAATCCCTACAACCCCCTCAACTTTGATACCATGTAAAAACTACACGGCACAATGTGTAAAATCCAAGCAAAGAATAGAGACTACACAACAAATAAGAGAATAATAGAAAGTTGTTATTTCAAACTTGATTGATACAAAGATGGCTCTATCCACCTAGGCAGTTCCACTGTGAAGCTTAGATGGCAAACTAGTGAGATGATAGGTGAACACTATAAGGCTAGCCAGAAGAACTCTAACTAGATGATCATGATTCTAAGAAACTTCCATAACCCACAACTAGGTATAGTGTGCCTTGAGTTGCTACTAGCTTAACTACATTATCTAACCAAAGGCTGGATCCGCAAATGTCACCTTTTGGTCATCCAATCACATAGGTCTCATTCAAAATACAAGTCAAGACTCAACCAATATTCATTCTTACACATGGATTCTCCTCATAATGGGGGCCATACAACTTTAAGCACCATGGATCATTGCTAGCACCTTATAAGGTAGGGATATTCATTATATCTAATAGATCTAAGATGTAATAAAGTAAACCTCAATGACCTTTGGATTGGGCTAGTCCAAGATGCTACATTCAAGACACAGAGGATAATGTTCAAAGGAAGACAAAGTACTAATGTCAATCAAAGTCAAAGATAACATGCTCACATTTGGGAGTGCTTCGGCTCATTAATGAAGCCTATAGTAAATCAACTATTGTATCTCCCATTAGAGAGGATTCCCACTTGAATCATTGTTATATGAAGAAGACTTCTTTTTGGACCAAGAGAAAGAGAAAGATGAACAACATGAGAGAAACCACCAAGAAGAGCAACATGAGGGGAGGTCACCAAGAGCAAGAAGAAGGTGAGCAACTAAAAAGAGGAGGAGGATAATAGAGGGAAGAGGAGGAAAATAGATAGAGAGAATCTTCTTAGAATGGGGAAAGAGAAGAGGCAACAAAATCTATGGAAGGCAAGACCAAAGACCAGGAATAGAACATAAGAACCAAGAAGAAGGCTTGTGCTAGGAGTGAATTTGAGAAAGCAAAAGTTCAGTGTTGCATTGGAGGAGTAAAGAAAAGAAATAGAAGCAAGAAATAGTGCTCATTCCAAAAAGGGTAAAGATAAACTCACATAGCCATGCAATTATCCTTTTTTAGGAAGACAAGATGATAGAAGAATCTATTGACACACAACAAGCAGAGACGGAATAGAGTAAGACAAGGAGAAAGTTCTAAAGTTGTAATGAATGAAGCTGAGAGTGGAAGATCTGAAGAGAGAGAAAGAGAGCAAGAAGGAGAGGAAAGAATACTAAAAGAGGAGAGAAGGAAGGAGGAAGTCATGTAAGCTGGAGATAAAGGTGAAGAGTATGATCTGAATAATAATTGATTTTCCTAATCTAGGGCTCTTACACCTTATAAACCCCGGTTAGTGTGACTGGGTGTCTAAACCCTAGTCAGTGTGTGTCCCGCTTGCTAAAATCCATCCCCACCCTGAAGGTTTTTTCCCTCAAAAACAAGGAGAAGTAGAGAGGAGTGATGGGTGGGCTAAGGGAGGGTGGCAAAGTACTACTCTGAGCCCTTTGACAATGAAAATTGGGTGGGTAGAGAGTAGGGATAGCATGTTGTCCAAGACCGCAACCTGTTGAAGTAAACAGGTCATAACTTTTGATAGGCTACTCCAAATAGGACATACCATATGTCAAAATGGAGCTTATGAGGAGTACTTTCAGCCTATGTAGGACACACATGCCTGATATTTGGGTAAGTACAAACCTATTCTAAAATAGTGTGCAGTTTGCAGGCACAGGGTGCTCAAAGGGGGCATGACCGACTAGTCTTCCAGCTGTGGGGCCTCATGGAGGTAAGGGAATTCACCGACTGACAATGGTTTTTGGGTGCTATGACGCTTCTTCTAAGGGTAGGCCTTGCCATTTGATGAGGTATTATTTAATGGATCGAGACCTTAAGTGCTTATCTCGGTGCCCGATGATTGCTTTAGGAATATACTGAGTGATGCCTTCTTCATCTATGGAGGGAAGTTCTTCCTCCACATAGTCCACTAAGGAGTCCACGAAGGATTTCATCTGGCTGACATGAAACACATTGTGGATTTTGGTGGTAGGGGGGAGTTCTAAGTAGTAGACCAAGTCACCAACTCTCTTCAAGATCCGATATGGGCCATAGAAGCGGTGGGCCAACTTGTTATTGCTGCCCTCTTTGAGAGTCGAGTAGTGGGACTTAGGCACCTTCAAAAGAACAAATTCCCCTTCTTGGAATTCTAAATGCCTTCGTTTCTCGTCAGCATAGAGTTTCATGTGTGTTTGGGCCTTCTAAAGGTTCATTTTACATTGCGAAAGTAAGGCTTGCATGCGATCCAACTCAACCTAACTTTGAGGATTGATCTTATCATTAAATAAGACTGTAGGGAGGGGAACCTTATACCCATATAAGGCCTCAAAAGGGGAAACGCCAATGCTAAAGTGTGTGGATTTATTATATGCAAACTCAGCCAAGTGGAGCCACGTATCCCAACTGTGTTGTACATCATGGCAAAAGTGTCTCAAATATGTCTCAAGTCATTTGTTCACTCTTTTAGTCTGGCCATCAATCTGAGGGTGGTATGCACTGGATGGAGCAAGCTTGGTCCCCATGGAGGTGAAAACTGTCTACCAGAAGTTGCTCATAAACTTTGCATCTCAATCATGTACTATGACTTGTGGCAGGCCATGAAACTTGAAGACATTTTCCATAAATTGAGTGGCCACTTGAGAGGCAGTGTATTGGGTCTTAGTGGGGATAAAGTGGGTAGCTTTGGTGAGGCGATCAACTACCACATAGATACTATTCCACCCTTTCTTGGTCATGGGAAGGTCAATGATAAAGCTCATTGTGATGTGAGTCCGTTTCCCTTTAGGGATAGGGAGAGGCTGCAAGAGGCCAGAGGGCCTAAGTATACTATCCTTGTTTTGTTGGCATGGAATACATTTGGTCACAAAGTCCTTGACATCCCGCCATAATCCTTTCCAATGAAATCTCTTGGCAATCCTGTCATATGTTTTGAAAACACCCCAGTGACCATCCGTGGGGAAAGAATGCATCTCTTCCATGATCTTTTGCGTGAAGGGAGAAGGGTGGGGGATGACAATCTTGCCATGGGACCAAACAAGGCCATGCTTGAGCTGATACTGGGAGTTTTCAGCCATGACCCCATACTGTAATTTCTAAAATATGTGGTTAAAGTGATCATCTAACAAGTAAGCCTCTTGAAGCTCTTCAACCCAATCACTGTGCAATTCAAAGATAGAGGATACTGTACATGCCTACATTCGAGAGAGTGAATCAACCACAATATTATCCTTGCCCCGAGTGTGTGAGATGTCAAAGTCATAGTTCTGTAAGGTTCCCACCCATCGCCTTTTCTTGGGAGTCAAAGTGGACTGAGTCAAGAAGTACTGGAGGACTCGGTGGTCGCTTTTCACCTAGAAGCGGCTACCACACAAATAGTGGTGTCATTTCTTGATGGCATGGAGGATGGCCAATATCTCCTGGTCATATACATTCATTTGCATCTCCTTCTCATCAAGTTTGCGGCTCTCAAATGCAATCACACCATGCTCTTGTAATAGTAGTGCACCAATACCCCGGTCTCACTGGCATCACAATGAATGGTAAACAGCTTAGAGAAGTCACAGCAAACAAGGATGGAGGCTAAAGTGAGTGCATCCCTTAATTGTTTGAAGCTATGATCAATAGTGGCATCGCAAAAGAATGACTCCTTTTTTAAGCGATCAGTCAAAGGTGCTCCAATGGTGGCATAGTGCTTAATGAAGTGTCTATAGAATGAGGAGAGACCAAGGAAGCCACACAAAGAAGTGGTGGTGGAAGGAGTGGGCCAAACTTTAACACATTGTACCTTCTTCGGGTCAACCTGTATGCCATTTTTGCTCACAATGTGTCCCAAGTACTCCACGGATGTCTCCATGAAGGTGCATTTTCTCTCCTTAGCAAAGAGTCGATGCTCTCTCAATATGCCAAACACCTTTCTAACATGTGTCAAATGCTCCTTGGACAATTTGCTATAAATGAGGATGTCATCAAAGAAAACAAGCACAAGCTTGAACAGAAAGGGTTGTAGGACTTTGTTCATGAGGCTCTAAAATGTGGCAAGGGTGTTAGTCAACCCAAAAGGCGTCACAAGAAAATGATAAAGTCAACGATCAGTCCGGAAGGCCATTTTGATCTCATCTCCCTCCCTCATATGAGTCTAATGGTAGCCAGAATGCAAGTCAATCTTAGTGAAAAAGCATACCCCTTTCAACTCATCTAGCAAGTCATCAATCCTTGGGATGGGGTAGCGGTTCTTCACCGTGATTTTGTTCAAATCTCTGTAGTCGATGCACATGCGAAAGGAGCCATCTTTCTTTTTTACTAATAGGACAGAGGATGCATAGGGGAAATAACTTGGTTCAATGAAACCCATCTCTAATAACTCCTTGACTTGCTTTGCAACCTCTTCATGCTCACACTTGGAGAGTCTATAAGGGGGCTTGTTTACTGGCTTGGAATGGGGTTCTAAGTCAAGTGGGGGATCCACTTGTCTCTTAGGAGGGAGGGTTGTAGGCATCTGAAATAGGTCATTGTATTCCTTAAGTAAGGCCTACAAGGCTGAATCATTAGATACTGTAGAGGGTTGATTGGAGTTGTCCTTATTCAATTGCAAGACAAAGATTTGTGAGCATTTCTTAAACTCCCTTTTGAGTTGCTTTGCTGTAATGAGCTAAAAATCAGTATAATCTTGAATTCCCTCTAAGTGGATAGGCTACCCATACATCATAAACTCCATGTAGAGCGGAGATAAGTCCATAGCAATTTTTCCCAATTGTTTCAGTCAATCATGGTCCAAGACAACATCAATGGGGCCCATATCTAGGGCAATCAGATTAACCAATGCCACATAATTTTCAGCCAAGCATAAGGGAACTACACAACATATATGTGTGTTGGTTTCTTCTTCTCCATTTGCTACTTGGACCTTCAAGGGGTGGTGTAATGCCAGAGGGGTGCATTTCAGCCAATCAATGTGGCTGATTTATTGACAAAACTATGAGTGCTACCACTATCCACCAGGACGAAGACATGCTTTTCATTGATACTACCTTGAATGAGTAGGGTACTGGGGCATCGAGAACCCGTCCAAGCATCCAAAGAGATCGAGCAAAGGGAAGTGGTAGGTGGGTGGGATGTCAAATAGAGTATCTGTGAGGGATCACCGCCTGGGTCCGAAGGGAAACCCATCCTCTGGGTCATAGAACTGCTGCTGATCAATATCCTCCATAGGCTCAGCCTTGGTCAATGGGCAAGTCATCCTCCTCAGTGTGCCAATCTTCCATGACATACATGCTATGAACTTTGACCTTGGCTGTCTTGTACGGGCATTTGGAAGCATGATCTGTAGTGTACTTATCTCCACACTTAAAGCATAGGACCTTTTCCTTCTGTTCCTTCACAACATCTGGGGAGATGAACCATTGGCTACTAGATCCATGGGAAGGTGATGCAGTGGACTATTTATTTTCAGCATACTTATTCTCAACATTAGAGCCAAATGTTGTCCCAAAAGTGCCCATTTTTCTTTCAGCATGGAAGGGAGGGTAAGTGGGTACTTTGGGGTTGGTATTGGGCATAGAAGTGCCGTGAAAACTACCTCTGTATGGGGCTGATTGTGATGGAATGCAGAGTTGTCCAACACCTTTCTGAAAATTTTCATTTGTACGGTACTTTCTAGCATATCTCTTAGCTAATTCAATTGCATCAAATAGTGTGGTAGGTTTTTGAGCCATGACAACTCTATAACAAGAAAAGTCCAGCGAGTCAGACGTATTGGCTGAAGCAACTTATGGATCTGCGCATGAAGAAGAATGTGACTATGTCTACTCACTTGAGCCAGTTCCATGCTATACTCAAGAACTTGACTTCGCAGGACATCACTTTTGCTGAGAATGCCACTCCTCTTTTCTTGCTTGGTACTCTTAATGAGTCATGGGATATATTCCGCACTACATTATGTGCCTCTACTGCTACCTTGAAATTATCTGATGTTGAGAGTGCTCTTCTGCAGGAAGAGGTTAACCGTAAGAATTTGGATGCCTCTCGTGTGCCTGTGATAGGCTTGGTTCCAATCCATAAATATACTTGTGCAATTTAGTATCATCGCTAATGCTCTCCACATACATGGTCAAGTTCATGAACTGATTTGTGTATTCACATAACAGTGAGGTTATGTTGGTCAAGGGTATACCACCATCTTGCCAACTGCTCTTTTTCCACAGGAGAGACAAAAACTTGGACCATATGCATTTTAAAATCATCCCAGCCAATGAACTATTGATTCTCTTGATTAATATAGCGCCACCATGTGTGGGCTTCCTTCCAAGTGGAGAGAAGCAAAAAGGATTTTTTGATCATCTGTACGAGGGAAGATATTGAAGTAGGACTCCAACTTGGACGTCCATTCCTCTAAGTCAGATGGTGAGGGGGATTGCCCATTGTACTTTGTGAGGATGATCTTGTCACGCAATTCATTTGGACCATGCTACCCATGAAACCCTTGTTGTCCATACATCTCATGGTGGCCATACATGCCTTGCTATCCATACATTCCCTGTTGTGCATTAAGCCCATGATGTCCATTATAACCATGCTGTCCATGATTTCCAAGCTGGCCATTCATACCATAATTTCCTTGATAGGGCTGATTCATATGGGGTGCATGGGGGCTCCTAGGGAGAGCAGGGGAAATTCAACCAAGGGTGGGAGAAGGCCTCAAATGGATGTTGGCTACATGGTGGACAAGGGAATTCAACAGGGCTCATCATGTGCATGAGAGGGTTCACCAATCTCGTAGGTAGAAAGGGAAATTCACTTAGCCCCAAGTATACCCTATGAGCCATACGATGGTTCCTGATGTGGAGGACATCTAGACTCATGCCTAGAGTCATTGGCCTTCTCTTAGGATGAAGCGGTCACTAATTGAGCAGCAAGAGTAGTGAGCTGCTCCAAGGTTTGTTGAGTCTTCGAGTTTGAGAGATCCATGTGCTCGATCACTTCATCAAACTTGGACATCATTTGGCAATGGTTGGTGACCATGCCATTATGTCATTCCATATAACAACGCTCATGGTGACACAGGGTGTGATTGAGAAGGGTGTACGGGTCCGTTTCAGGCATTTCCTCCTATATGTCACTATGATAATCCTATGCCGAGCTTGGCTCCTCATTCATGGAGGTCCGAGAGTCTCTCATCTCCCTTTGTAGTTCCTCTTGGGCCTTTCTTTTGCCTTTCTAGTCAACCATCTATATGCAATCCACAGGACCTGTTGTCAGTAAAAGGGGCGTAACTCTTTGTAGGAAACTCCAATTGATGAGATTTTTGGCTCAAGTTGGAGGGGAAAAAGTCCTCTTCGAGAAGAGGTATTAATCTTTGTGACAAAAAATGATCAGAATTTTCTATAATGGATTTATTGTGCCTATCCTGGAGCGGTCTACACCTTGTCCACAGTGACCCTAGTGCACAAAAATGGGCATAACTTTCAAACCATAGCTCCGATTGGGGAGGTTTTTGATTCAAAACAGAGGTGAAAAAGCCCTCTTCAAGGTGAGCTATAAGGTTCACTTCTAGATTCAAAACATAATTTTTTGCAATAAGATCTCTGTGGTTGTCCTGCAGGACTGTGACCAAAAACATTGCTTGTCCTTATTGCCAAAGCCTTACATGGATAGAGCATAGTTCAAGGGACGTGATCAACAACATCAATAGTATACTGAGCATAAATACTGAGCGTGATCGCGAGCATCACTGCATACCCATTGTGTGTGAGCTTTCACTCAACCGCCAAGACCCACGAACCGCTTATTGTTTCAAGCGTTCCAAGCCGAGCACTAATGGCTACCTCTCACATAACCGACGCACAATGCCTACCTTACAGGTGTAGTGAGCTTACCTCCATGCCATTCGAGTTACCTCCTCTTCCGCACACTCCGATAGCTCCACGATCCAAGTGCAAGCTTCAAGCAAGCTCCATCCTCAAGCTCCACGCTCCAAGCTCCATTGCCGCGAGCAAGACAAGAGAAGAGAAGAGAATAGAAGAAGACAGGAGAAGATGGAGAGCTTCTCCTCCTCGATCCCTCACCCTCACACACTCGCTCCCTCACACTCTCACACTCCCTCTCTCAAGCACAAGCTCAAGCAAGCAAGAAGAAGAAGAAGAAGAGAGCTACTTTTGGCCACACACAAGAATGAGCTTCTATTCACTTTTCAATTTTATATACAAAACCCTAAATCCCTTCCGGGCGGTCATCCCCTTTTCCTCTTTTACATGGCCAGTCGTAGCCTAGGCCCTTTTTCCCATTGTCCTTCTATCTTCCTAGCTTCCTTTCCATTGCCCATCTACATTTACAAATTGCACGGGTGAGAGCTCGGCGCTCCTTGATTTAAACCATGATGCGCTTGCGCTTACGCTTTTTTACAATAGTTTGACTTGCACTTTTCCTTGTGCGCCTTTGTATTTTAAAATGCACATTTCCCCTTTTATATTTGTCTTGGACTTTTAAGGTTGCCCTTGCACTTTTGGCCTTTTCTCCTCTTCTTTCTTCAGTCGGGCTACCTTTTTTCCGCCTTTGCCCTGTGTCTTTTTCATTTCCCTTTGCTTCCTTCGTGTTGGGGTTAACATTACCCCCCTCCTAGACGAGTGCCAGTCCCATGGTATGCACCGTCGTAGGTAGCAAGCTATAACATGCACCGAAGACGTGGGTAACAAGGACGCCAGTGGTTTCTGTAGAGGAGTGTTGGTGGTAGTGTGGAAGAAGGTTCTGGGGCCTATTGGTGGCCAAGGTGGCTGGTGGAAGGTTGTGGGAGTTGGCGATAGGGCTGATTTGTGTTTGGGATTGCATTGATGGCCAGCCCAAGTCTTGGTTTGTTGGGGATTCTGCACATGTCGATTCTTTGCGGGCTTGTCGGATGGTAAGGGATAAGCATTCAGGGTTGGGCGTCGCTGAAGAGCGACTGAAATTTCGTTGGAGGCTTCAATACCTGCAATTTGAAAACCTCTTGTGGGGTCTCTCCCTAAGGGGTAGTGCTAGTCTTCTTATCGTGCACAAGACGTATTTGATTAGTTTGGGAGACAGTTCGAACTCTAAGCAAGCTGAGAGTATTGTCCTGCACTTGAGGACCCAAACTATGTATATACTTCGGTGCAGATATTATGTAAGTGCTCGTGCATACTTAGATATTACGTAGTTAGAAGACCGTGGGCTAGTTTGTCATAACGTGTGGGTGAAGCAAAGTGCCATGTTGAGAAGAAGTACACGTGAAGGTATATGAGACATCCTTTGCATTGTGACTGCACGATGGAGCATAATTGAATACAGGGACACCGCACTTTCGGTATAGCAGGAAGCTATTGGACTTGCTTGATGAGGACGGTGTACATTTCATGGCCAATCATGCGGTGCTTACCACAACGGATTGCAATGGTATTAAGGCAGAGTGCAAGAGAGAATTGTGCCAGTGGGTCAGGGTGACAGGTCTAACCATAGGCGAGACAAGCGCCCTAGGTATGTCCTGCCCTTGATGTGCCCTGAACAATTGTGGGTGATGCTAGAGGGCTAGGGGACTAGGGACGAAGCCAGGCGACCAAGGTCACGAGACGAACCTAATTTGAGGACCCCTAGGTGCTGTCATGTGATCGTGGGTGCTTCTTATTTTCTCATTCGTTTTTTTTTTTTTTGTACAACCATTACAATATCTTGAGGCTATCAGCCTTTCAATGGGTTGGAAAATGTCAAGCTTCAAAGGCTCAGGAAATGGATAGTACAATGCTGATTGTGCCCTAGCCTCGTTGTTAGAGAAGCCGTTGTAGAGATGGGGAGACACACTTGAGATATTGCAACTTCCTTGCGACACACGTGTTGTTGGTACGATCGAGGTAATGACTGCCGTGAACCAACTATAGAGCTTCACCCAAAAAGGGAGCATGACCCATGAATGTGCTTTGGGCCATGTGATGTGGGTGGTCGGCAGTGTGGCTTTGTCGCGGCTCTTTGTGGGTTCGATGGTTTTGCGATGTTCGGGCATTGAACACTTTCGCCCAAAGACCTGTCTCATCCTATATTCATTTGTGGCTTCATGAGAGTACATGCATGGTACATATCACAATTATAATAAACCAGTGCAATGCAAGGAGGCATCACTTATCTGAATTCTATGGTGTTGACTTAGATACTTATCACCTACACTGGATTAGCTTTATCTCTTGCTAAAGACGTGAAATATATTAAACGCAGATATGAAAAGTTCATACAATTCGAGAACATGTCACACTTAACCATTTAAAGACAAAAAGTGATGGCCAGGTAGCATTTGATACGCCTTTGTACAACATGGGGCTACTCTATTTGTACAAGGCAGGACGAGTCTAGGTGGCTGGGTGATTGGGGCTCTGCTGGTGTGGGGCTCCCGTGGGGTTGGGCAGGGAACATGTCGGCCGAGACATGAATGGTGTAGTCCCGGGCCGCTACCGTTTGCAGAATTTCTATAAACAATTCATTAAATTATTCCCTTTCTCGAGCTGCCCTTTCTGCCCTTGAGCATCTGGTGCCCGAGCGTGAGTTGGGGGTTTGTGCCACTAGTGTTGCCACCTGTTGCGCGTTTTGAGTCTCGACTTTCTTGACTCGAGGATTCTTCTACCTTCGTCCGGGACGGTGTCGCTTAGGGCCTCGCTTCTTAGCATACCTTTTGAGGGTGGGCACATAGCGCTCCGGTGGAGGGGCACGTGCCACATGCTCCCGTCGTCTGTGAAGAGCGTCTTTGCATGCCAGATGTCCATGGTTCTCCATGTGTTCTGTCAAAAGAGGAGGCCTGCAACAAGGATACAATCCAAGGGTTAGACCTGGATATAGGATACGACTGTTTGCATGGAAGGGATTTCAATGTGGTTCATCAAGCGCATATGACAAGAAGGGGAGGGGTGAGGCACGCAGTGTTTGTTGTATGGGGATGGCCCCCATGATGATGTTCGCCTTGCCTCCAATCATCAGTAGATATTGGCTTATGCTAATTTGTGTGGGCTGGTTGTTATGGAGTGGTACAGGGCACATCTTGGGAAGGATAGACCAAAAAGGGAAGAAGGTGTGTAGAAAGGGACTACACCCTGTCTACACCATCAGAGTTGTTGGTCAAGGCTTCCTATGGCGGTAATGCGGGTTGCATGTCCTTCACTTGCAGGTGGGGATGGTCACACGGCTTTTAACTTGAGGAGCTTAGTTTGTCAGGCCCAACTCTTCTCCCTGTGCTTGACTATCATTGCTTGTGTGTACTGACATTGTTTATACATGGTGACACAAAAATCAGTGTTTATTTATAGACATATTTATGAATCCATGACACTTCACAAGGATAAGAACCAATTGTAGAAGTCGGGGTTGTACTGGAGCATGGCACACGCATCTAGTATTCACGGCAGCTTACTTAATACCGATAGATATTTTGCCACGTCGAGTAGCATGGAACCTTGACCAAGTCTACTGGCAATATGTAACTCCTCCTCAGTGAGAACTTTATCAATCAAAGGGCTCTCTAGTCTAGTTCCAGCTAAGTCCATACCCCGAATGTCAGTTAGTACTCGAAGGGAAGTTGGTGCCACATAGGTTGGGTCTCTTTGAGACCGCCATTTGGCCAACCGCTCTTCTGAGACCGTCATGATCTGAGCCCCTAGTTTAGACATTACGACACGGCTTTCGCACCAACGCTGCTCAAATTGACTCTGGTCTGCAAACAGTCGCTTTAGTTGCTCTA
Source organism: Lygodium microphyllum (assembly GCF_053477565.2). NCBI lineage: Eukaryota > Viridiplantae > Streptophyta > Polypodiopsida > Schizaeales > Lygodiaceae > Lygodium > Lygodium microphyllum. Next base: position 13,652,465 of record NC_141145.1, read on the forward strand.
TGTCTACGAGATTCGGTCGGCAGAGCACTTCATTGAACGTGACAATTAAGCGCAGCTCGTTGGCTTCCTTGTCAGAGATGAGTTGCATGCGTTCATACAGGAGCCTGTCATAGTGCTCGTTAAGATATTCCTATTCTTCCCAAGATAAGGGGAAGGACAAGTAATCTCCAAGCTGCTCCTTGGGGATTGTGCCCATGTCTGCAAGGACGTAGATACATGGGACCACTTTGAGCTTAGCATCCAACTCAGTTAAGCATTCTGTGACACTTCTATGTTCAACGAGGGCTTGCTCGGTTGCTATCTCATGCAAAGTTCTAAGAGTTTCCTTAGGCTTTAGCATGGCTGGGGGCTCAGGCCTAGATGAGCAAGATTGGTCAACGCTAGGATTTCTTATGCTCTTGGGGTTCTCACATTTCTCCTGAGGTTTTGCTGCTATTTTGTCATGGTTCTTCTCGGATGTGGCTGGTACAGATTTGTCACCTTGTTGTGATGACGTTGTATCCACTCTTGATTGGTCAATGCGAGTTCTATTGTCAGTGGATAGAGTGTTGTAAGCAACTGTTGATGGCAATGGTTGCTTTGGTTTTTCGGAGCACACGGATGTGTCTGAGGGTTCACCACTATTAGGAGAGGCATTAACGGGTTCATTAGTGGATGGACTCGATGCTTTATTCATCGGCTCTCTGGCGCTCTTCGTCTCAATGTTCTTGGGGTGCACAACCACCTGCAATTGTTGTTGCTTTCTCTGCTTTCTCCTCTTTTTCTTAGTCAACGTAGGTGCATCTAACAGCGACTCGGGACCCTGGACTAGGTTAACCGTTGATGTGCTTGGTTGGGCCTCAGCATTTTCTTCCTCTAGTGTGTCCTTACGGGACATGGACGTGGCCTACTGAATAGCCTTGCTAGGTTGTGAGAGCACAATTACCTCCCTTTTCGGAGAGTCTAGCTCTTCAGCCAACTCCCTTGAGTTTAACTCCTCTAGCCTAGGCTTTAGGCACTCTGAAAGTGCTAGAGTTTTCAAGGAAGTTGGTTGTGACACCTCCTCCATAAGTATACTACTAAGGACGTCGTCCGCAAGGGGTCTTGTCATGGCTAAGGGCTGTGACTGTTGTGATTCCTGATTGGAAGTAGTAGCAACTAGTTTAGTGGGCTGGCTACCCTTAGTGGATTGCGGTGTCAAGTCCTTAGGGCAACCGGAAGTGGTCGTTGCTCTTAGAGCATTCCCTCATGTAGGCCGAGTATCGGTTGAGCTAGCCACCTTAGGTTGCATAGGCATATCCTTGGGCCGAGAGCTACAGATGGTATCGTGTCCTGCCTCCTGGACATTTGGAAGCTTTGATGTAGGTCGAGATCGGGATTGAATAGCCGCACCTGACGAGTATTGTGCTTCCTGTGTCCGTGTAGGGGAAGAGGGTGTAGGAGACTTTGGACTCCTAAGTAGCTTTGACACTGGCTTGGAGATTTGCTCGTGGCTGTTAGATGATTGTGCTATTTGCTTTGTTGAACACTCAACCTTGCCCTGAGCAATGTTGTGCCTATGATGCTTGCTATCCTCTTGGGGAATCAAAGGCTCCTTGGGCACTAGCAACTTCGACGTATCCTCAACTATTACATCTGGCATCTGCTTGTCAAGCACGCTAGGCCGAGGATCTACCCTCCGATTGGTCCCGTTTGGTTTCTTGATTTCGACCATGAGGGGCTCGATCCCTCCACTGTTGTTGACTCGAGACTTGGTTTTTAGCTTAGATCTCCTCCTACGCTTCCTTGCTATTGATACGATCTGGCCTTCAGTCGACCACGGAGGTTTAGCAAGGGGTTTTGGCACCCAAATCCATCGGTTTCCTGCATAATACCCTTGAGCCCGACGAAGCCACGCCTTGGATATCCATCGTGGCGTCGTGCTAACTCTCCATCGATGCTTGCGTCTACAAGGCTTGGGCTTCTTTTGGGCTCTTCTACGATATTTGTAAGTCCAAAGCCCGTCCTCGACATTGTCTCTTGACCTTCTTGGTTCAGGCATGGCCTCACTCTCACTGGCTCTCGTTGTTCGACCTGTGCTTGTATTAACTCTTCCAACAAGTCCTTGTTCTCGTTAATGGGATTGAATGTTACGTCGGCACCCTCCTTTCCTTTCCCTCGAGGTTTGTTGAGGTCACCCTTACTAAAGGTCGTGACTATCCTCACACCTGGTAAAGTCAAGCGTATCCTCTGAGCTACGTAGTCCGCCTCACACTTGGTAGCCTTTTTGAAGGGCCTTCCTAGGAGGATTTCCTTTCCACCATTCTCGCTATTGGAAGAAACATAGAACAGGAGTGGCAAGCTTTCTGTTTCAATTGTTACAAGGATTCTGCACTTCCCTACAAGTGCTCGTGGGTGTTCCCCGTAAGGATTAAGAGTTGTATCAGTCGGTGTGAGCTCTGGTTGGCCTAGTAGGGTCCATGATTCATAGGTCAATATATTAAATCTGCTCCTTCATCAATTAGAGCATCAATAGTATGCTCTCTTTTCGCGGTGAGTTTGACCCTAAGATAAGCCGGTGGTACTATGTCTTCATCTTCCAGGTCTTGGCTTGTAAATTTAAGCCTTCCGACAGATGCCCTTAAGTTCTCGACTGCACGACCAGATGTGGATTCTCCACTGCTCTCTTGGATCGTCAGTGCAGTGCTATTCAAGGTACATCTCTCGTCAAGAGTGTCGTGTCTAGTCATCCTCGCATTTGTAGCTTGCTGAAGTTGCATTCTGCTCTGACTAGACACGGGTTGAACACAATGTCTTTGTGTTCTCGTGGTGTGGCCTTTTTGCCCTTGATGGCTAGATTGGCCCGTTGGTGCTCTAGGGTCTCTGTTTCTCTCTGTTCGGGTATGGGCTTTTGGTTACTCTATTGCAAGTGAGACTCCATGCTCGTGTAGAGCCATTGCTACACTAGGGTCCAATTTGGAGGACCTGTCACGGTGCACGTTTCTCTCCAACCCACTTGGGGGAGGTGCGGAGGGGGCAGAGCCCCCTCTGCGGGGTTCCAGGGGGGACAGTCCCCCCCGGCCCGCAGGGTCGTTACGGTAGAAGCCATGCACAATTCGGAGGACCGTTTATAGCCAAATTTGAACCACTTACTCTCTGTTTCAGCCCGGTAATGGATCTATGATATGGTTTCGGCTCTATATGGTTTCTCGGTTAATTTCACTGTCTTCACGTTAAGATTTGAGAAAATCTAAATTCGGCCTAACAGGTCCGAATTGCAGGGTCCGAGTGGGTCACTCGGACGGGCCGAGGCGCACGGGCCGAGGGCTAAGTTCGGACGATTCGAACGAATTCGGACGAGGTCACTCGGCCGGGCCGAGGCACTTGGGCCGAGGGCCAAATGTGGGACGTGGCCGAGGCCCGAATTTGAGTCTCAAACGGGTTTTTCCTCGGATGGCCCGAGGCCGACTAGGGTTTGGCCGAGTGGACCGGGTGGTCCGAGGGCCGAGTCTGGGCCTCGAACCAGAGTCGACGTGACTTGAACGCGCTGAACGCCGCGCATGTTTTTGCCGCAGCTCGCAAAATTCGACGTGCAGGGCGCTGGGGGTCTTCCCCCTTGTCGCGCAACTCCAAATTGGTCCTACTACTGTAGGGGGAGGTGTAGAATAACCTGGGCTAGCCCAAGATCTCCCTGATGCCAAGATTGAAGCAGATTTCCTCGCCAAGCTTTCCTCTTCTCTCCTGCTCTCTTGAAACCCTGCAATGCACAATGTGGCCTTTCTTGCCACTTCTGGCCCTTATATCCTCTTCCAGGTATGGTATTGGCACCCCCAATAACTCACTTACCGATCTTAAGCATCACGAGTAAGTTTTATACCACTTTTACACGATTCTTGCCATGTTTCTGTCATGTTTTACAACAGTAACCCTAAAGCTTATTTTCTTTGGTTTTCTTTGTTTTCTCCTACTCTAATGCATCCAAATCACAAAGTAAATACCTACACTACTCCATCTCACAACATAAATCTCAAGAAAAACAACAAACCTACTTGCCAAGGAGATCAAATACCATCTTCAAACCCCTCGCTCCCTACCTATCTCAAGCACTGGTTCGGGGGAAACCCTACTCCAATGCTCGATTCGAAGCGCGCAAGCGCTCAAGGCTTGAATCCGTTGGTCCCGGCAACGGAACCAAAATGTGTGAGCTTTCACTCAACCGCCAAGACCCACAGACCGCTTATTGTTTCAAGCGTTCCAAGCCGAGCACTAATGGCTACCTCTCACATAACCGACGCGCAATGCCTACCTTACGGGTGTAGTGAGCTTACCTTCGTGCCGTTCGAGTAACCTCCTCTTCCACGCACTCCGGTAGCTCCACGATCCAAGTGCAAGCTTCAAGCAAGCTCCATCCTCAAGCTCCATGCTCTAAGCTCCATTGCCGTGAGCAAGACAAGAGAAGAGAAGAGAAGAGAAAAAGAGAGGAGAAGATGGAGAGCTTCTCCTCCTCGGTCCCTCACCCTCACACACTCACTCCCTCACACTCTCACACTCCCTCTCTCAAGTACAAGCTCAAGCAAGCAAGAAGAAGAAGAAGAAGAGGAGAGCTACTTTTGGCTACACACAAGAATGAGCTTCTTATTCACTTTTCAACTTTATATACAAAACCCTAAATCCCTTCCGGGCAGTCATCCCCTTTTCCTCTTTTACATGGCCGATCGTAGCCTAGGCCCTTTTTCCCATTGTCCTTCTATCTTCCTAGCTTCCTTTCCATTGCCCGTCTACATTTACAAATTGCACGGCGGGTGAGAGCCCGGCGCTCCTTGAATTAAACCATGATACGCTTGTGCTTGCGTTTTTTTACAATAGTTTGACTTGCGCTTTTCCTTGTGCGCCTTTGTATTTTAAAATGCACCTTTCCCCTTTTGTATTTGCCTTGGACTTTTAAGGTTGCCCTTGCGCTTTTGGCCTTTTCTCCTCTTCTTTCTTCAGTCAGGCTACCTTTTTTCCGCCTTTGCCGTGCGTCTTTTTCATTTCCCTTTGCTTCCTTTGTGTTAGGGTTAACACATTGGCTCTACCATTAATGCATAAGTACATTCACTGCTATACATCTCTTTTGATTGCATGCACTTCAAGTGTCATACATTGGTGCCATTAGCATAGGTACATTCACTGCTATAAATCTCTTTTGATTACATGCACTTTAAGTGTCATACATGGGTGCCATTAGCATTGTGGGGGTGTCCAAGGGGGATTACTTCATCAGGGAGAGTGGAACTTATGGGAAGTACCTGCACCTACATACAAGTATCGGACTCGGATCACCGAGAGCTGGGCAAAGTTTCCCCCGCGGGCTGGGTTGTGCACCCCTTCAGGGTCTTAAGTGGTAAGGGAGAGTCACCTCTCTTTTGTCTTACCACCTTGCCTAGCATTGGCCTTTTTCCTCAGCTGGAGTATACATGGCAGACATTTTTATTAAGCAATCAGTATGAGATGCATTGGAAAGGAGACATTGGGCATTTTCATGAGATACAAGGAATGACAAAGGTTGGGGCAGGGATTACCTTGGCAGTCTAGTGACTCGCTGGTTGCTACTTACCTAATTTACAATGGCTATTATTCATTTTGGGCTCATCCAAGATCACAATACCAAATGGGGGTTAATGTCAGTCAATAGAATGAATTTCAAGAAGAGGTATGATGCATGCACACGAAGAGGATTGAACTATTAAACCTATGCAATCTTGAATCTCTCCAACAAGGGATTAAGCTCAGCAAGTGGCTAAATTGAGAGATTAAGATCAAATTGGCATACCTCTTTAATTCTTGGGAAGACCTTTGAAGCATAAATCATCATGATGCCCGATTGCTCCATCGATCAAGTCTCGTTGGTTGGGAGGCATCCGTGGAGGGAGATTTCAGCATTTGAATGCTCCTACTGATGAGGAAGGCTCCCGTGCTTGTCCCCGAGCTTGAGCTTCAAAGATGGGAAGCTTCAAGTGAAGCTTTCATGGCTGTCCACAAAGCTCCCATGCATGCTAAACTCCATGTCTTCATCCAGGCAAGAGAGATCATCCACGAGCTGAAGGACTTGTGGGATTTGAGTTCTCAGGGTCAGCTTGAAGAATCCATGGCTTCCCCAAACTATTCCAAATTGTCCCAACTGCTGTCCACCATGGGAGTTAATTCCCGGGGTCAAAATTTCCAAGGGGGAAGAGAGAAGTGTGTTGAGTCAATGCCCATGAGTGGTAGGGAGTAGCAAGGTAGCAGGAGGAGAAGGGCAGGAGTGCTAGAGGAGGCAGGCAGCTCAGCGCAAAATGCGCCACATTTTGCGGGCTATTGCTTGCTGTCCCAGATGGGCTGAAGGTGGTCACCAAGGTGTTTGCCAAGCAGGGAATGATCCTGAGAAGCTTGTGGGGTGGCTGAGTGTTGAGGTTAAGGGCTGGTTATAGTAGGAAGAAGTCTTGAACAAAAAATAACTGTGGTTTTCCCCTCCTCTAAACTGCTGAACCTCCAACTTGCCTTGGGACCCCTAAAATTTGCATTAAAAAAGAAGTGACAACATACTATTTTAACTATTTTACCTCCAAATATGTCTGAGTCTCAAGCCATAGCTTTTGCTTGCTCCGAAAAGCTAAAGTTAACTGAAGTCCTTGCTGTACCTATACCTGTAAGCTAAGTAACTAGGGTTTTTGGGATTTGAAAAGGAAAAAAGGAGAAAGTAGAAAAGGACCAAATCTTGAAGATCTAATACCACTTATAATGAATGAAGCTGAGAGGAGAGAGGGGAAGAGCTAAAGAGAGAGAAAGAGAGCAAGAAGAAGAGGAGAGAGAAAGACAAAAAAGAGGGGAGAAGGGAGAAGGAAGCCATGGAAGCTAGAGATGAAGGTGAAGAGTATGATCTTGATAATAACTGGTTGCCCTAATCTGGGGCTCTTACACCTTATATACCCCGATCAATGTGACTGGGTGTCTAAACCCTAGTCAGTGTATGTCTCGCTTGTTACAAAAGTAAGGGCAAAAAAATGCAATAGAGGAATCTCCTTCATTGGTTTCTCACAATGAGACTTATTAGCTCCTAGCAATAGTGCAATCTATTTAGGAGGGGATGATGTAATGAAAAAAAAAGAAAGGCCATATAAGCAATCACTTCACAAATTGGATGACCCACTGGGTCAACCAATAACTCACGATAATGATCCAATAATATGGCATCCATGCGAGCAACCACATATTCTAGAGAGCCTCCATGAGGAGCTTTGGTGAGATAAGAACCAAGCAATCAAGAAGCATGATGATAGTGTTCGATATGCTCAATACCCCACCCTCACCAATGATCCATGGTGCTCAAAGTTGTAAGGCCCCCATTATGAGAAGAAACCACATGTGAGTTTGGACATTGGTTGGGTCCTAACTAATATAATAGATGAGGTCTATGCAATCAGATAGCAAAAATATAACCTTTGTGTATCTAGCCTTTGGATTAGACATAGCAGTTAAGATGGGAGCAGCTCCAAGTATATTGCATCAAGTTGCGATATGTGGGAGATATCATGAACCTTATTTTGTGGATTCCCTAGAATATTCCCTAGCCAACTAGCGAAGGTTAATAATATAATAGGTCAAGCATGTCGACCTGATTCCCTTTGTCGCGGGGTATAAAAGGTGAATCTCTCTAGAGCCATGATCATCTAGTCAAAGTTCTACTAACTATCCGTAAGTGTTTCATGTATCATCTATCTAGATTTCCATCTAAGCTTTAGTGTATGGATAGATAGAGCCATCTTGTATCAATCTATTTGAAATTAAAGAAAGTTATATTCTTCTATAATTTGTTGTGAAATCTCAATCATATTCTACTTGTTGCACCATCTACTTTTTAATATGATTAGAGGAAAGAACCAAAGAGCTAAAAGAGGTGAAGGCTAAGGTGACAAAAATGGAAGAGTTACAAAGAAAATATGCAAAAGAGAGAGTACCCTTAGTAGAGTAGTTGAGCATTTTGATAGAGCACAAAAAGGCAATGTTTGCCATGTTAACAAGGCAAATACATGAGAACCAATAGTCATAGGGGCAGCAAAGGATAGCCTTCATAGGGCTTTAGGTTGTCACAGAATCTACCTTAATAGGGGTAGCAAAGAGTGCAAAAATAGAGACAATGAGTGCATGAAGGAAAGGAGTCCGTAAAGAAGATGGTCACACACACACGCACACACTACTACAATAAAAGCTCTATATAAATATATAAATGTAATCCTTTCTACCTCCATACTATCTACACCTAATGTTGAAAAGCTGAAAGCGTAACTCAGGCTACTGACTACTTAAAGCAAGACTTTGGTCACAAAATCAAGTTTCACATTTACAAGTAAGCTAAGGAAAGACTTGTGAATATCCCAAGCTCACTGGTTGCAATACTCAAAAGTTAAAGGAAATGGGGTTTTGAGTACCAACATCGTCTTAGACACCATCCATACAAAGTATTCATCCGACGACTTAGAAGGAGGAGCCATTGAAGTCTTGGAACGATCAAAAATCATAACACAGCTAGTAGACTATGCAAAGCCATAAGAATTGGATGTAGTCATCACAAGGGCCCCATAAGCAAGTAAAGATACTATGAGCACTCAACAATGCTATAATTGGATGGTGAAAATCCTTTTGGCCTAAACCTAGAAAGTGACAAAGGAACCCATACCCATATATCTCTCAGCTCCTCCTAAAGTAAGAGATGAGGATCAAGAGAAGGCACTACAACATTATCAAGAGCACAATAGACTCAACCTCATAGTAGCATTTGACTATAATGTGTCCCGAGAGTCAAGGTTTAGACGAATTCTAACCATTGATACCATCCATGCCCCAATCACGATGGTTACCAACATTGCAAGGAAATGGTCATAACAATAGGATGCCACAACCTTCAAATAAGCTTGCCAGCTCCAAGGGAACAAAACATTCAACCTCAACAAGAAGCTATGAGAGGCGTAGAGAATGTAACTTGGGTGGTGCTACATTATGATAGAGGCAGATGAGTAAACTCGATTTGCATTCCACTACTCTTAACCACAAGAGAGAGCCAACATACTTTACTATCCTTACCCAAGGCTACAACCCTAAGGGCAACCACATATATAACTTTTCAAAAATCCCAAATCTGTATTGAGAATCCAAAACAAAAATATATATTTCGACCTGGGATCTAAAATAATTCATTTACTACCTTCATTCAAAAATTTAGCAACTATCCAAAACCAACCATTGCTATTATACGACACTTGCGATTACTAATCAAATCATTAAAGCAAAAGTCTACCATATATGAAGTCGGCCTAGCTCCACTCTTCTTCAATGTCCATATCAAAACCGACCATGTTGCAATACGTGACTCAAAGTTTGATCATCACCGATAGTCCTACTTACTACATTGCTCTACTGGAAGACATGGTCGACAATAGATTTGCTTGCAACACGTGTCCATCCTTAGAATGGTCTATAATGATACGAGATTCATTAAAGGAATATCTTGTGAGCAAGGGATAGCTATTTATAACTTTGCAATCTCTCCTTGAGAAATTCAATCAAAAGAGAGCAAAAACCCCAATTAGATTAGATTCACAACATTCTCTATATTTAAGGATCCCCAAGATTAGGGATGCATGGTGGCTTGACCGACCAACTTCATCTCTTAACACCCTAGCCTCTTTTTTCTCCACCTCACAAGTTCAAGGCACATCAATGGTAGGAAATTCCAAGCTTGCTCGACGAACATGTCACCCTAAATTCTAACAATATATTCATTAATCAATAAGAACCAAGCTTACCCTCATATATAAAGTATAATTACCCAAGATTATATTTACAAGACCTATAACAACTATGAAGATTGCCGACAAAGTATATACAAACTAAATGACCAATCGTGAGATTGGTGGAAAAAGGACGAGGATGTCTAACTTAAGTGGAAACTCTAAGACAAACCTAATATAATGTGTGAACTTAAACTTTTGGAGTATCCACTTCTTTCACTTCTTACCTATCCTCTTGTGCACCATTGCCTGAGAGTGATAGAGCATGAAGGCTTGAGCAAGGCATTTGCAAAGTAAAGGTAAGTTTCTCTTATTGCTTTCCTCCTCTTCTTTCCCTTCAACTTTTGTAGGTTAAGAGGATAAGCAACAGAGTGAGATTGAAAGAGAAATATCTAGGAGAGAGTGAGTGACCAATTGGAGAAGCTATTATTTTCGATACCTTTCTTCTCCTATCATTGGAGCCATTGTGATATGAGAAAACGAAGGTGCAAAACATCCTTGAACCATATTAGACTACCACATTTTTCATCAAGCAATTTGTGACTATCTTATTTTTCAAAAAACTCAATCTCATGGGCTTCATAAATACTTCATGGTTATTCTAGATTGAAACTACATTATTAGAATAGGTTAAAATGCAAAAGGTAAGCACAATGTTAATCATTTCACATTTATTAGAGAAAACAATCGCATTTTACGCAATGCTTTGATCTCCATGTTGCTTATCAAGTTGATTAGTATTGCAAGACCAAGCCACCATACTATTGTTTAGTATAAATCACATGCTCTAACAAGCAATGCTAACAAATGATGAACAATGTGATGATGGAAATTAATGTATGACTCCGGTTGGTTCACATAGAAAGGGACACATAAACCTCCCTAGTGTGTCGGAAGTGATTGGCGAAGGCCATCACTAAATTGACTTTTATGAGTTTAAAAAAGGGCTTCTTTCATTATCTACAAAGTGCTCATGTATGCATGATTATATCGTCCATTTGTATGAGCCTTGGTCACCATAGAAACATCACCAAGAGAGCAGTTACTTGCTTTTTGTCTGGGGTAAAGAAAACCTTTAAGTTAGCTTTAGAACTATTTCCCCTAGCATTCCATTCTACCTTCTATAAGACATGTAGGCTTTCACCTTTCGGCATATAACCATACAATAATGTATAGTCGTGCAAAATGTGTGTATGTGTGCGTTCGTGAATGCAGCTATGGCGATGCTTATTCCCCGCAATTACAAGATTGTGAGATATAGCATGGTGGCCATTTATTATTGAAAAATATGGCGATGCTTATTGTCCGTTTCAGAGGTATTGTCTCATATGACTCGTTATACAAAAGCATGCATATGGAAAGGGCAAGTACATGCATCCCACCATGACAGGCAGTCTCTCATAAAGGTTGGTGAGACTTTTACATGCTACGTTACCCTTCAAGAGTTCATGAGCTACTTGCATATTTCAAAATCCATCAAAAATCAGGCCTGTGCACAACCGAACCTTTGATGCTCACATGGCTCAATCTTGGATAGCTGCATTCCCACAGCTCCCGGTGCAGCTGCTCTTTCATCCCGCCATGCTCTTTGCTTCCTTCTTTGTAGGATTGTACACACTGTAATCCCCAAATTCGCGGCGGCCACTGTTTAAAGACAATGCATCAGAGCAGAATATGAGAAATGGCCAATTCAGAAATTAACTGATACTCGTGAGCATGCCAATTTTCAACACCTCACGTGTTTCTATCTTCAAATCTTTTGTCAACAATGCATGTTAAGCTCATTATGACCATTCACTACATAACTTGTATGCTAGCCTGTCAGGGTCTGCAGCCTTAGACCTGTCTTATGTCTGACATAAGCGCTTTTGCACATTGGGAGTACATCATGCCAAGAAAGGCATTCAGCTTTAAAAAGAATGCCATTATTTCAGGTCCTCATCAGCTTGTGTCCTTTGAAAATGATCTACCAAATATATCGGGATGGAAGCTAGGACATTTGACACTTAGTCATGCATATCATCAAAGCTGACGTGTATTCGTTGCTACATTTAGTTTTCCTAACTTGTTTTGTATTTTTTTTCATGCTTTGGGTTCTTTAGCCTTTTAACCTTAAGAAGCTATTGGTTTACATCTTGTTAGGCTTCTTAGTCTTGTCATGGATAACATTAGCCTTTTAACCTAAAGAAGCTATTGGTTTACATCTTGTTAGGCTTCTTAGTCTTGTCATGGATAATATTAAATTTGACTAGAGCGTGCAGTGCATTACCTCTCTCTCCCCCTCAAGAAAGCACGCCTCCTCTCTCTCCCCCTCAAGAAAGCACGCCTGCTCATAATAGAACATCACCTAGTTGCAAGGTTATAGCCATACGCGTAATGACACAGCAAACAATGCTCAACAATTCTATCCTTCTTTTGTTTGGATAAGGAGTCAAACACTTACTAAAAATCTCTCTTTAAACTCATGGATTATATGCATCAACAATTCTTCTCTTCCTAGAGACAAGTGAACACATACACACACTGTGTGTGTGTGTGTCACAGTGTGTGTGTGTGTAGGAGAGCTTCAGGCTTCCAGGCAGCTAGCATTGGCAGGGCATGGGAGCTCATGGTATGCACATGTAGAGTATTGGCTCATGGGATATGAGACTAACGTGGACTAGTTCCCTCCCTTCAAGGACAAGGGAGCTCATGGTATGCACATGTAGAGTAGTGGCTCATGAGATATGGGATCGACTTGGACCACTTCCCTCCCTTCCAACATGACCCTTCCCCCCTTTCCCCCCTCCTTTTGCCTAGATAGATACTAGAGTCATCTAGAAAGCTAGCATTACAGGGGGGGTACTGAGTGCTCGTATGCTCGAACAGAGGCATGGTTATGGCTACATGGATCACCTCCCACCACTACAATACAGCTTGGATTGCCCTCACTTGGAGCTCAGCTGAGAGGAGCTAAACCGCATATCAGGTTGAACAAGATTTTGATAAACATAGCCAGGACATGGGTGACACCTACTAAGGATTTTCAATTTTAGGATGTAGATGGCTTTCTAGCGAAAAAATCTTCTACACATATCCCCGGATGGCTTTGTTATCTGCCTGAGAAAAATGGATGCACAACTGTCTCTTCATGTACAATGCACCATTGGACAACTCCATATATCCTCACACCAGCTACGGAACTTAGGATTCAACACAAATGCAGTTGCATGCAAAGGAGAATAATAACTATTCCATCATGTACCACATAAAGTACGTAATTTCTCATATCTCTGTGCCATATTAAAATCCCCATCATCATCATCAAAAGGAAAGAAAGAACACAACTTCTCAATCATTCTATCCATAGCCTCGTAGACTTTCCCAATGCATGGCTGCATACTGTCCATAAGTCTCAGCAAATGCATCACTAGCTACATCATGGCAACAATCCGATGCACATCATACCAAAACGAGGCATCTTCTACACATTCAGCATATTTTATCACTGCAGCAATGGAGAACAGTGCATTTGCACAATACTTGTCACTAATGAAGATCTGTCGCAAATCAGCACTGCATGTGCTTAGGCGACTAACCATTAAAAAATTATAAGCAAACCGTGTTTCTGAGTACTTCAAGAAAATCTTTTGGATCTCTTGTGAAACCCAGCACGCATGAACTGGTAGTTCAACACAAACATCACCATAGCATTTGCTTTCTCAATCACACGCTCAATCCAACCCAACTTACCAATGTCTTTTAGCAGATTATTCAAGCAATGTGCCATGCAAAACAACACTGTAATGTGTAGATTTGGTTGTTGAACAATATCACCTGCAGCCCTATTTGCGGACTCTCCATCCACAACAAGTCTTGTGACCAAATCAGGGCCAACCATCTCAATGCTGCTCATCCACTCAATTGCCAGTACATTCGTTGACTTGCCAGTTTCAATGGCATCATGAGAGTTTATGAAATACATCTTGCCATGTGAATATGCAACCATACCATAAATAGATCGCCTTCAAGTGTTTGACCACCCATCTGCAATCAAAGTCACCCCATTTGATTGCCATAAACTTCTTGTGTTTTCAACAACAATCTCCACCACATGTCTCTCCTTCTCTAAAAGAGTCGTGCGCAAAGACTCGGAGAATGGTGGAACATAGGACAGTTCAACTTCTCCAACCTTTTTACACATGTGCTTAAAGTACTCTGGCCTCACTGCATTAAATGCAATGTGATCATCACATAGAAGAATCTTGCAACGGACATATCTACATTCTCCTTTTTTCTGTCATCCATATGTGCATCAAGGGTGGTCTGCCTAATATGTGTCACAGTAGGTGTTACAGGAGATGTACAGCCAGGCATCTCAAAAGCACCACCACCTTTGCTAGTGGTGTGAGCTGCAGTGGATGATGGCCTAGTTGAACCTGGTCTACTAGAAGCAGTAGTAGTAGTAGTAGCAAGGCCAAATGAGTGTGGATCAACTACCACTGGCCATGATGCTCTCCTCTGTGTTGTAATGGCGTCTTGCTCAGCAGCCTTTTGCTGAAGAAATTGTTGCTTCTCTTGGCTGACATTCTCACAAAAGAGCACCTAATGGCAAGACTCTCTCAAGAAATGGGGCCTTACTTTGTTTGCCCCACCCGTTCTTTCATAGCCACAAAAAGGACATTTCCAATGTCCTGAGCCACCCCTTGATGTTGGCCTTTCGGCCTCAACCTCACACCACCCTGACCAATCATCGCATCTCCTACCCCTACCACTGGTATGAGGGGTAGGAGCTCAAGAAGATGTTGCCAAGGGGACCCGCAAAGATGATGCCATGGCTTGCAAGTTGCTGGTCACTACAATGACTCACTGTCAAGTTTCAACAATAGTACAACTGAGTACACACTGTACTGCATATTTGATTAGTAAAACATCCCAAAATTTCATGTCCCCATGACAAACCTCCCCTTGGAAATCCCTACAATAAAATCGATTGCACTACATTGTGCCAAAGGAAAAGTATACCATACTAGAATTTCCGTAAGGCATCACAATCACAACATTGGCCACTGTTGTCTAACCATGCCACATGCCCAGGCCTGTCGAAAATTTATTGTTGGTATAAACATCAGATCAAAGTGAAAAATAGTCTAGAGCTGTTGCTAGAAACCCATTGGATACATCCATAACTCATGTTTCTCAATTGTTCTGACTATCAACCATTTTTTTTAGCATAAACCATGGCTGAAACAGCCAATGGCATTTACTAACACGCCGATGTCCATGGAACCAGCTGTAATCCATTGAAAAGTGAGCATAATCTGATCATAAACTGATCACTTGCTGGATTGAGGACTGATCACAAAATGCTGCAAATATGACCCCAAACTGATTGCAAAAACTAATTAGTAACTGACACAAAACTGATTCCAAAAGTAAGTATAAACTATCCTCCAAATTGATCAAAATTTTAGCTGAAATTGATTAGAATCTTGTCTCCAAACTAAGGCAAAAACTCATGCCAAACTGATCATAAACTGATGCAAAAGGATAGTTTCAGTACCCGCGTAAAACTACTACTCTTGTGCATACATCTCACAATAACTAGTACACTAATTATTGACCTCATGGTAGACATACTGTCACCGTAGTACCTTGGATGCATACCGAATACATCTAAGATCCACTACATACAAGAGCTGTCCAAAATGGTGGAATGGAAGTACTACCTCCTCCTTCAGCATCAAGCATTGCTCCGGACCCCTACTCTATTGAACCTGACTGAGCTCGAACTGAAGAAGGCTCTAATTGAAAGACATCTATCTACCCCTTCAGCATCAAGTAGTGCTCCGGATCCCTACTATATTAAACTTGACTAAGCTTAAACTTAAGTCAGCTCTAATTGAAAGAAATCTAAGTAAAGTCGGCTGTGTTGAACCTGTCTGAGCTTGAACTGAAGTCGACTCTAAGTAAAGTCAGCTGTGTTGAACCTGGCTGAGCTTGAACTGAAGTCAGCTCTAATTGAAAGGCATCTAAGTAAAGTTGCAACAACTGAGGATGGTCTACCAAGTCATCCTCTTCTATCCACTTTGCATCCATTGGTGAATAGCTATAAAACTTCACCAAGTATCTCCTCGAAACTTTACCTCTAACCATAGACACCAAAAACGTTTCATCATGTTTCGTATTTGAAGGTCTCGTTTCACGTTTCATTTTACTAGCTACCTCAAGGTTTCGAAAAAAATTAATTATAATAATTAAAATTATTGATTAATATATATAGATTATAGGTACCTATAGGCTATAACCTGAGTCCTACATCCTAGACTCGAGAGTTAAAAGCTAAAAGGCTAGAATATGAATATCCATTTCATCTTACATCAGGATTCTACATTATACTCATTTAAAATTTGACATTCATGATTCAAAAATCACAAATAACACATCCTCTTGAAAGAAATCATTATAATTTATATGATCATACATGTACAATCCATTTAACATAATGCAAACTTCAAAATAAGACTGAAAAGATTAAACTAAGATTATTGAGTCAGGATTCATGATAATATCAACATAGATGATAGATAGTTAGAACATAACATAAAGTTTAAACATTAAAAAATGTGAGAAAAAACTTAAGAGTCAAAGACTTAAGAGTTAAAGCTCCTAACTGAATCCTAATACAAACTATAGCAAAAATCCAGTGACCAATCATAAAAGACATCAATCATAAAGTCATAAGTATCATGTATGTAGCAACTAGCTGCTACTACTAGCTATCAAAAGAACCACTACCACTATCATTGCCACTAGTAAATAAAGTAGCTCGATCCATCTCATCTGAGGACTTTGGTAATGGTAACATCTCCTACTCTATGTATAAAGTGCCATGGCCACGACCACTGCCACGACGACATCTAGGAGCCTCCTTGAATCTACAGGCAGTGCTAGTGGAGGCTAGTGTATCATCTGCTTCACAAGGAGAAGAGCCTTGTCCAGTGTCTTATAAGTGTGACTCCTTTGTCATAGCAGCCATGGCACGTGTATGGGCACGGGTCACACGTTAGAAGCGTAGACCATCCTCTCGAAGAAAATCATAGCCAATATCTTCCATCTCTAGATAAAAACAAGATCAACTACCTCTCCTCGTTATAAGTTTCCTCCAACTTGGCAATAACCTCACCATAAACCTCTTTTACCTTCCACAGAAGCACTCATTCTCCCTCGAGATCCTGGCCTTGTAACTTCTCCAATAAGCGCAGATTGACATTCACATAGACTAGTTTCTCTAGTTGGCATGTGCTCAATTTATAAAGGAGGCTTTGACATTTGTGAGATTTTAGATATAAATATCTACACGACTAAAGCACAATGCATTTTAATTTATCAATGTACGAATATGAATTTTTTTTTAAACAATTACTTGGTTTTTTTTGTTGGTATGAATATCTACACATGTTGCAAATACATTTTGTTGCACTGCTATTCCACTCTTGGGAGAGCATACGAAGAGCTAAGGACTGCACCTCGAACGTAAGACGACCATTTATTTCCCACCAAGGCACTACAAGACGTCCTCTCTCTTGCCTAAAAGCAATCTCTCGTACAAAATGATCACAATCATAGACTAAAATAATCACCTCATCCTCAATCCTATTCATAGTCTAATAGTAATTAAAAATTAGTTTATACAAAAAATATATATTACATATTGAGGATCACCATTAGGCATTTACCAATGATCAAAGTTACACACAGCAATTAATTATAAGCTATAATCTAGAGAGACAGCTTACCAATCTCTTTTCTCCAACTCAAAGACTCGATCAGGATACTGGGTCCAACCTGATATAAGCTTTCGATCACACCAATAGTTTATATCCTTATACAAAGAATGAAGGAGGTATAAAACAATGTGAATTGGTCTATGAAACCGATCTCATCTCTCATTCCATACATCAATGAGATCACCAACTCTATAAGTTATATGAAAACTATCATTAGTAGTTTTCATTAGTAATTTTACAAAATGAATGTATAAATTAATATTTAGTATTTACCTCTCAACTCATAAAGTATGGCAAGATGGCATGGCCTTATAAAGCTCGTATATATAATAATAAAGCTCATGATATATCTCTCATGATCAAAGAGCCGCAAGATAAAATAGAGGGATGCAATGGCTTCTTTGATAGCCTTCACCTTATTAAAACCCATTACTCAAAAAGCAAGTTGTTATTTCTCAAGCTTTGACTATTTGACTTCTACTCCATGCATTCCACTCGTCACTACATACAAGTCAACAAAGAGAATCTTTTGTTTGCACCATTCTAAACACATAAAGCAAAACACAAGACTCAAAACACTTGAAAAATTGAAACATTTGTTTTATGTCAAGTTTCAATGTGCATATTGATGTATCGTACAATAATTATAATTTATAATGAAAATCATAAATGATTACTTACCGATAAAGCACAAGCAATAAGTAGCCAAAACATGTCTTTGCCGACTTCACAAGGTCGTAGTAGCAAACACTTCTGAATAGAGCCAAAGCCAATGATTTGTGAGTGATGAAATTGATTATACGCAAGGCTTTCTCCAAGGTTGGCTCTACCTAAGAAAGTGTTGCCATATCCTTTATCATGAGATCAAGTGAGTGTGAGATGCATGGAGTCCACACAATCATGGAATAGTCCCTCTCAACACACTCACCCATCTTGGCACAATTTGAACCATTATCCTTTATGACTTAGACCACATGTTGTCCCCAATCTCCTCTATGGCCCTCTTGATATGGGAGTAAGTCCACTCCCCAATAACACTTAAGCCAAGGGCTATAGCATCCACCATATGTAACAATGTAGTATCAGTACAACATGAAACCAAGATATTAATCATGTGTATTCTACAGTAACGATACAGGCAGTCAATTGGCCTTCACCCACTTTCATGGAGATGAAAAATGTCCCAAACTCATTATTTGTTGGTCCCTCCACTTGAATTTATATAAAAACATCTTCAGCCCTATTGAATCCAAGTCTTGGAGCTTCCAATTTCTGGCACACTTCCCGAGGTTGCTACTAAATCTGATTTTTGCTCTACAGATTAGGGTTTACAACAAAGAAATCTGAAATTTCTGAGCCTCTAGTAATCTCAATGATGTAATTTTTAGAGCCAAGCTATAGAAAGGCTAGGAGATGAGAGAGAATATTGAGGAGAGAGAAAATTCAGACTTTCTTCGCGAAGAACTAAAGAAAATTTGTCGTTTACTACTGCTGCACTATCTCAACAACTTGTAAATGCAAAGAAGTAAAGACAATCAGACATTTACTATTGCTGCCCTATGTCAACAGCCTGTAGATGCTATCACCTTCTATTGATTGATATTCTCTTGCCCCTAGCTGCCTCAGAAGGTCCTCCAATGGCTGCAAATCAAACCAACAGCATCTCATCCCTCTCTCTTGCAGGCTAAATCTACTAAAAATGCCTCTCCAATCTATAAAGATGTTTTTAGTCTTACACAGGCATTTTTGGCAAGTGGCAACCTTGGTTTTTCTAGCATTATCAATAATTAAATATTAATCTACAGTCTTTAAAGACTGAAAAATTAATCTAATAATTATTTTAGTGCCTTAAAAAATAATCTGACTGGCCAATAATTAAATTGGCTAGGCAACTTCCATTTTCGAGTGTCTTTGCGCCGTCTTTGACCATCAGATTGGCATTAAGTATCATTAAATGTTACTTCTCTAGTGTCACCAACTAACACTTATGGCCAAATGAATGACCTAGGCCAACAATTCGTACCAAATACCACCAAGTACCTATGCAGCATAACTTATAGCAACTTTTGCCTTTGACATCCCGTGATTTCCTCAAGTCCTCAGCTCGTAAATTTTCTCTAACCCCAGTTACACCTCACATGTGCAACATTTACTTAACCATGTTATTAAAAATTAATCACACCTTAAGTGAGGTTTCAAAAATACATGTCCTCATGACAACCGGAGTGTCTTGAAAAATAATCTGACTGGCTGATAATTAAATTGACTAGGCAACTTCCATTCCCAAGTATCTCTGCATCATCTTTAACCATCAAATTGGTGTTAGGTACTATTAAACGCCACTTCTCTAGTCTCACCAACTGACACTTCTTGTCAAATGAGTGATCTAGGCCAACAACTGACACCAGATACTACCAAGTACCTATCCGATATAACTTATAGCAACTTTTACCTTTGACATCCCGTGGTTTCCTTGGGTCCTGGGCTCGTAAATTTACTCCAACCCCAGTTACACCTTACATGTGCAACATTTATTTAACCATGTGATTAAAAATTAATCCACATGTTAAGTGAGGTTTCAATAATACATGTCCTCATGACAATCCTTCCTCTTAAAATCCTTGCAATCGTCCTCGATTGCATTGTCGGATGCATTAAAAGCAAAATAGTTGATTGGAATTTCCACGAGGCATCAATCATTCCATATACTCAACACATGCTAAAAACGACCAATCAATCATGACATAACATAAGACTCACAAAGAATCTCAAAACATTGCCAGATTATCATGTGACATGCCTGTTTCTCATAAGCTCAACTCATATGACAAAACCAAACCATAGCATAGCAAACCAAGCATAAACCATGGCTAAAATATCAATGGCACCATAACATATGCTATTGTCAATGAAACCAGATCTAAACCATTGAAAATCGAGCATAATCTGATGTAGGAATCGATTAGGCACGGAGATCGAGGCAGACTGTCATATGCGCAGTGAGAGACAGAGAGAGAGCGAGACTAAGCAGTGTAGAGTGTGAGCACGTTTCTGGTGCAATGACAAGTGTATCACTTTAGGTTTTAGATATATATATATATATATATATATATATGAAAGTACAATGTACTAAGGGTGTGTTCACACCCGTGCACATATAAAAGGCACGATAGCTCTTTATTTCCAACAACCTCCCACCTAAAGGCAATGTGCCTTAAGAGCAGAAAAGAATCAGCTAAGTCTAGGTATGTACAAAGCTGAAATAAATATATCTATCCAACTCCCATCATTTATCGGCAATGAGCAAACCGCTCTACTGGAAGACCCTTGGTGAGAAGGTCTGCAAGATTATCATCTGTATGCACTTTGACAAGCTCAATGCTCTTGCTATTAAGTACATCTCTAATAAAGTAGTACTTCACCTGTATGTACTTTGTCTTTACATGAAAGACAAGATTCCGTGCTAGCATGATAGCACTCCGACTATCACAATGGAAAACAGATAACTCTGTGATACCAAGCTCTCCCACCAGACGTGAAAGCCATAAAGCCTCCTTGCATGCCTCAGTGGCAGCCACATACTCTGCCTTTGTAGTAGACAATGCAACACACTTTTGTAGCCTGGAGATCCAAGAGACTGCTCCTCCTGTGAAAGTAAACACATACTTAGAAGTGGACTTCCTACAATCCGCATGACCAACATAGTCTGCATCCGTAAAGCCAACAACAGATGCCTTCTGCTTTCCAAAGTAGATGCACAACTCATTTGTGCCTTTGAGGTATCTCATAATAACTTTCACTGCATCACAATGCTTCTTGCCAAGGGTTGCCATGTATTTGCTAACCACTCCTACAAAGGCAATGTCAAGACATGTAGCAATCATAGCATACATCAAACTGCCAACAGCTGAAGCATATGGTATCTTGGCCATTTCAGCCTTCTCATCATCAGATGTAGAGCTATCCTCTGCACTAAGATTCACATATGGAGGCAATGGAACCGCAATTGTTTCCCCCCCTCCATATTGAAACGTTGCAAAACTTCGGAGATATACTCGAGTAAGCCTTTCTATCTTTCTCTGAGTATTCGCATGCCAAGAATGTGATTTGCATCACCAAGATCCTTCATGTCAAAGCTGCCATGAAGACTTTGCTTCAGTAAGTCCAAGGCATGAGTATCCCTGCCAGCAATCAACATGTCATCAACATACAAAACCAAGATAATCAGGCTGTCATCTGCTGCCTTCTTGGTGTACAAACAGTGATCCACTTGACTTCTATGAAAGCATTGGGACTGCATGAATGTATCAAATTTATGATATCATTCTCTTAGTACTTGTTTCAGCCCATGCAAACTCCTTTGGAGTTTACATACCATTTTTTCCTTCCCTTGTTCAACAAACCCTTCAGGCTGGTGCATATATATGTCTTCATGCATATCACCATGTAAAAACGCAATCTTTACATCCATCTGTATGAGCTCCATATCCTCAAGCTCATATCCTCAACTGCAACCAAGCCCAAAATGGTTCTTAATGTAGTCATCTTGACTACAAGAGAGAAAATCTCATCAAAGTCAATTCCATGCTCCTGCTTGTACCCTTTTGCAACCCATATTGCTTTGTACTTTGGTGAGGAACCAGAAGTGACCTTCACCTTGTAAACCCATTTGCATGGAAGGGTTTTCTGCTCTTTAGGCAACTGCACCAAGTCCCAAGTACCATTTTTTTCAAGAGATTCCATCTCTGACAGCATGGCTTTATACAATTTCTTGTTGCCATGTCTGTCCATTGCTTCCTTGAAACAAGACGGTTCACCACAGTCTGTCAACATTACATAATCAGCCACATTAATTGCACCAGGAACAAACCTGTCAGGTTGTTTAGTAGCCCTAGACGATCTCCTAACCCAATGGTCATTGTCTGTTGGCTGTTCCTGCAAATTTCCATTTTCAGCATGCTGTCCTGGCATTTCAGCCTGCAAATCAGCATTAACAGCTTGCTGTCCTGGCTGTTCCTGCACACGTAATGGCTCATTTTCATGGGCAATAGCTGGCTAATCATTTCCAGCATCATTTCCTGCATTTACAAGTTCATTTACAACACGTATTTGCTGCTGTAAAGCGGGCAGATTTTGCTGTCCAAAAGGTATTTCTTCCCGGAATACAACCCTACGAACCTCCTCAATCTTTTCGGGCTGTTTGTGCATGCGATCTTCCCGGAAGATAACATCATTGCTGCGTACTACTTTCCTTTTTTCGGGATCCCACAATTTATACCCCATTTCACCCTTGTCACCATATCCTAGGAAAATGCATTTACAAGACTTTGGCTCAAGTTTGCTGCGTTTTTTTTTATGAATGTGCACAAAAGCCTCGCAGCCAAACACTTTCAGATGAGCATATGAAGGTGGCTTGCCCGACCACGCTTCTTGGGAAACTCCCCCCCTCCCCCAAAAGACCTGTTTGGTGACCAATTAATTAAGTGAACGGCTGTCATAACAGCCTCTACCCAAAAACCATGGGGTAATGCAGCATGAGACAGCATCGTACGGACCTTATCCTGTATGGTCCGATTCATACGCTCTGCAACTCCATTTTGGGGCGGATTATGAGGGGCAGTGAGCTCCCTCTTTATCCCTTTGCTATCACAAAATGCCTGAAAGGCCTTAGACACATATTCCCCACCATTGTCAAAGCGAAGACACTTAAGTGTCTTATCTGTCTGATTTTCAGCCAATTCTAACAATTTTTTAAACTTATCAAGCACTTCATTCTTGCTACGAATAGGGTAAACCCATACTTTCCGTGTAGCATCATCGACAAAGGTGACAAAATATTTCTTTCCCCCTAAAGATAATCCTGGCATTTGACATACATCTGAATGTACTAACTCTAGAGGAGAAGATTTCAAAGAAAGTGACTTTTTATGTGACGTCTATGCATGTTTGCCATAAATACAATGATCGCAATGCTCAAAATCAGCATAACCAAGACAAGGCAAGTAACCCAAACGAGAAAGCACTTTCATTCATATTTGACTCATGTGTCCCAACCGGTCATGCCACAAAGAAACGCTTGGCTGCTCAGTCACGGCAACAACATGGTCACGCACACTAGATACATGAAGTGGATACAAGGTATCACTCTTGCAACCTCTGGCAATAACCCTAGATCCCTTACAGATCTTCCATTTTCCATCACCAAAGGTGATATGAAAGCCATCATCATCTAGCTGCCTTGTGCTAATCAAGCTCTTCTTGAGCTGAGGTACATGCCGTACATGCTGAAGTGTAAAGACAGAGCCATGTTGAAACTGTAACTGCACACTGCCAATACCTGCAATCTCGCATGCATAGTTGTCCCCAAGATGAAGATCACCATGTCGACCCCCTGTATAGGTGGAGAACCACTCACAATGAGGGGTGACATGAAAGGAAGCACCTGAATCGAAAATCCAAGTATACATGTCATCATCTGTATCTACAAGTAAAGCATGTGCACCAAAGTGTGAAGAAACAAAGAGTATGTCACTTCCACTGTCACTGTCATGAGTGACTACATTCACCTCTTCAATTTTTACACTGCTCTTCTTAGGTTGATTGTCCTTCTTCTCTTCCTTGCTATCATCTATCTTCTTGCATTTTCCTTTCTCTTTCTTCCATTTGTAGCAGTCACGTTTAAAGTGACCCTTCTTGCCACAATGATGGCATTCAACATCTTTGCCACGTGATTGACTGTGTCCCTTGCCATCATATTTGCTCTTTTGTTGTGAGCTGCCCCTAGTATGCAAAGCACTGGAAGACTTATTGGATGCATTGTTCTGTCTATTCATCTCTTCCATAAGTAGAGCACTCTCTACATCAGCATACAAAAGGATTGCATTAGCCTGAATGTATCCCAACTCTCTGGTAGAGTGCAAAGCAAGAAAGTAGCCTTAAATTCCTCATCAATCATGAACTTCAAGGCAACCAGCTGACTGAAAATGGAGTTAACCTCACTCAAGTGAGTAGACATTGTTGTACCTTCTTTCATACGCAAATCCATAAGCTTTTTCAACCAATACACTTTGCTTGCAACACTCTTCTATGCATACAGTTCTTCCAGTCTAGTCCATATAGCATATGCAGAATCCAAACCTTCAATGTTGAAGAGCGAGGCATCAGAAATCAATAGCTCTATGGCTGAGCGTGCAAGCTCATTCAACTCATCCCAATCGTCCCGATCCATGTCCGCAGGCTTTGCCCCTTCAGTTTTGATTGGCTTTGTCTGCTTCTTTTGTAACAGGATATTGTAGCACTGTTTTTGCCACACTGCAAAATTATGTGCGCCTTCAAGCTTCTTTATGTGCATCAAATTACTACTGTCATTGCTGCCAGCTTTGATTTTCAGCCCAAATGTGACCAAAAAACCAGCAAATGCAGGCCCAAACTGTCACCCAAGTGACCAAGGTACAAACAAGCACCAATCAGCAATAAATGACCACGCAGAAGTACAGATTTCAGATCTGTAATTAAGTTTTCAGAAGCACCAAACCAAGTGCTACAGCATTATTCAACTGATTACAGCTGTTCCAAGGGCATGTGCATCACATTACATGAGAAATCCCAAAATTTCAGCTGCAATTTCTGTTGTACATGTACCCACAGGCATAAAATTTGACACGAACGGTCAAAAGCCCCAAAATTTTGTGCTCAAAGCGTCAAACACACATCTGCATTTCCTCTGTCATGCATAGGGCTGTCCAATTTTGCAAAATAGAGCAATTTCAATAAAACCCCCAAATTTCACCAAGTGTTGATGTCCAAATTGCACGGAATTCAACCTGCATGTACATAAAATGACCAAATGCTGCACAAATTTTGCCCAAATTGCAAAAGCCCCAAATTGCACGGGGTCCAATGTGCCTCAATGTCGAGAAATTGGGTTAATTTCAGCCCAATTTGTGCATGTACATGAAAAGGCCCAAATCTCGGGGACAGAATGTCACAAATTCCTGCAATTTCTGAAACAGATTTGGTTGTCGTGCATCAAATTTCCCAAATCTAGGAAAAGCCCCAGATTTCTGGGCCTTAAATCTACACAAATTTGCACACTGCGTGCATGCACGAACACCTTAGTTAGAGGGGGAAATTTCAAAGGATTTTGAAGAGAGGAAAAATTTGATGACGGATCCGTTAGTCGTGCGCTGGTCGCCCCGCTGGACACGACGCCTGTCACAGGTCAATCGCAGAGCCCCCGTCGTTCTGCAGCCTGCCACGCACCGGCTGCTGCCCGCTACCCTATCTCGTCAGTTGCAGTCGCCGTGGTCCACGCTGGACCCCGACCAGTCGCAGCCCGTCACGCCTGTCACGCAGCTCGACTAGGCCCCCGACCAGCTGCAACCCGTCACCTGCTACTGCCCGTTCTATCCGACTGTTTCCCGCCAGCAACGCCAGCGATTCCTGCTCGCGCTGCCTCTTGCCGGCTCTGATACCAGTTTGTAGGAATCGATTAGGCACGGAGATCAAGGCAGATTGTCGTATGCGCAGTGAGACACACACACACACACACACACACAGCAAGAGCGAGAGCAAGCAGTATAGAGTGTGAGCACGTTTTTTGGTACAATGACGAGTGTACCACTAGGTTTTAGATAGATATATATATATGAAAGTGCAATGTGCTAAGGGTGTGTTCACACCCGTGCACATATAAAAGGCACAATGGCCCTTTATTCCCAACATTTGATCATAAACTAATCACTTGTTGGTCTAAGAACTAATCACAAACTGTTGCAAATGTGATCCCAAAGTGATCACAAACTCATTGCCAAAAATTGTTGGCTCTCTTTGCACCTTGCCTGTTGAGTTAAATGGAATCATTGATTTGCAATTGATAGTTGGTTTTGGCAAGTTCAAACCATCAATCTTAGTAAAGGTAAAAATTTATATACGAACCCAAATGTTTCACCTTTTTTATATCCCCTACAAGAATCAAACTCGTATTTTTTACATGAAAAGATGATGTCCTAACCATTAGACGAAAGAGACTTATAGGCAGGCCGATCTTCTCCCACACCTGGAAGGGCCCATAGTATCTCATACTCAGCTTTGCATATAATCTTTCTCTTCCTTTTATCTTTTTCAACCTTGCCTTTTCAAAACGCAGTAATACATAATTACCCTCTACAAACTGCAAAGCACGTCTGTGGCAATCACCTATTCTCTTTTGCTTTTCTTGAGATCTTTGAAGTGCATCTTTTATCTTTGCATAGGCTACATCCAAGTTTTCCACATAACGATCAACCTCAAAGATCTTATCCTTAGTTTGCAAAATAGGTAGTACCTTCTTGCCACCCTCAACCACCTCAAATGGAGCTTTGCCCATAGAACTATGCACTATGCTGTTGTAAGCAAACTCAACCAAGGGCAAATACTGCTTCCACTACGTCTTGTGGTCTGAAACATAGCACCTCAAAAGATCTAATATTGTAGAATTTGCTTCTTCAGACTAACCATCTACCTATGAATGCAAGGATGATGAGAATTTCAATGTGGTACCCATATTCTCAAACAATCCCTTCCAAAATAAACTGGTCATCCAAGGGTCTCAATCACTAAAGATCAACTCTAGCATACCATGATGCTTAAAGATGTGCTACAAAAACAATCGTGCCATATAATCAACCTTTATTTTTGTCCTCCTTGGAATGAAATGGGCTTGTTTGCTAAACCTACAACTGATAGTCCATATCCCATCATTCCCTATAGGTATCTTAGGAAGCTAAAAATAAAGTCCATTGAAATGCTTTGCCAAGGCCTCTCTAGAAAAGGCAAGGGCTGCAACAAACACGACATCTTTTGCCTATCATGCTTTACCTTCTAATATATGATGGATGTCTTAACAAATTGTTCTACATCATGTCTCAAAGCTAGCCAATAAAAGAAATGCTCCACTGCCTTGACTATGGCATCAATACCTCTTGTGTTCTGAAGAAGCATGACTTTCAGTGATAACTCTAGGCCTTAACTGCTTTGTAACGCATAGTAGTCCATGCATCATTAGAAATCCATCTCTTAGCACAAAGTGTCCATGCCTTTGGCCATTGCAAAGCTGATCATAGACATTAGCAAAGTCCGAATTAGCAACATATTGCTCTTTCATGGCATTCAACTTATTCCAAGCTGTCATGATGTCCACCTCAAAGGTACTTGTCAACCAATTCGATGCAAACACTTGCTTGAATTGTACCCACGTTGACAGTGCTCTCACTTACATCAAAAGAGTCGATCACCACTGCAATGCATTCCCTTTCAAGAAAGTGGTTGCCTTTTAAACCTTCGAGGACTCCATGAAGTTCCCCCCTAAATAGGGGGCATCCAACTGCTGAATGAAAATCAAAGCTTTCAGCCTATCTTGTACACCACTAAAGGACTCAAACTTCACTGCTTTTGAAGCCTCATCATAGTCTTTTACTGCCCCTTTGGGGGTAAGTTGGCATACATTGGCTGCTGCAAAAAGGATGCATTTGCTGAATTTACATCAAAACCAATGCCAAATGGAGCATTTGCATGACCAGCATTCATTCCTTGAGCCCCATAAGCATTTGGGGGTGCAAATGCAGTAGCAAACATGCTACTTTGTGCCCTAGGCATCAAGCCAATGCTGCAATACATAGGGTTTTGCATATTTCCAGCCATACCCGAAGACATTGGACCTTGCACACCATACATTGGTTGTTGTATACCATAGGGATTTATGCCATACATTCCTGTATGTGGTCCTTGTTCAACCATAGCATGAAAAATCATATCATGCTATCCCAAAGATGTAAAAGATATCTTCTTCTTCTTGCCTTTACTGTCCTTCTATGGAGCATTCAAAAATCGAATAAATTGAGGATCCTTTGCCAATTCAGCAAAGAGATTTGCTATTGTCCTCATCTTATTCTTGAACTGGTCATCAAATTCATCTTCACTTTGCTGGTCATTAGCCTCCTTATGCCCTAACGGCCGTGCATCTTGCCCAACAGCAACATTTTCAACTTGATGTCCATGGTCAAGCCTTGTCCAAGGTCAGGCATCGCATTTCCTTCATTTCCATGCGAATGTTCATACTAAGTGAAACCAGTCTTCCTTCCATGGATGGGTGCTAAATCCCTGATTACAACTTAATTACAGCAACAAACAATTAATGCACATCTAAAAATACAAATTTACCTACTGATCTTGGACAATGCACACCCGATTAGCCCCAAAATTGGCACCCCTTTTGGTATTTCTTTAGCTTTATTGAAGAAGAAGTTGATTTGAAATGGAATTCTCCCAATCCTTTCGCAATTCAAACTCCCTTTGCTGTCCAAAGTGACCAGCAAGTCTTCAATCTATTTTGCCCCTTAATTTGAGCACTTAATTGGCATTCACCCGCTTTGATGGACAATGGAAATGCCTCAAATTCAATGGTTGGCTAGTCCTCCACTTGAATTTAGCTGAAATTCACCTTCAACCTTGAAAAATCTAAGTCTTGGAGCTTCCTATTTTTGGCAGTCTTCTTGAGGCTACTGCTAAACCCTAATTTCTTCTTTAAATTAGGATTTACAGAAGAGAAATTTGCAA
Organism: Lygodium microphyllum; assembly: GCF_053477565.2. Taxonomy (NCBI): domain Eukaryota; kingdom Viridiplantae; phylum Streptophyta; class Polypodiopsida; order Schizaeales; family Lygodiaceae; genus Lygodium; species Lygodium microphyllum. The sequence continues at coordinate 13,681,593 of NC_141145.1, forward strand.
TTTTTCAACCTCCAAGGATCCAAATGTTGAGATCTTCGGAGCAAGGCTGTGAAATGGCTAGGAGATGAGAGAGAAAGCTATAGAGCAAGAAAATTCAGAGTTTTGTCGCGAAGAATGACTAAGAATCAGTCAAATGCAGCTACTGCTTTGCCACAACAGCTTGTAGATGCAAAGAATTGAAGAATATCAGTCATTTACTGCTGCCACCCTGTCTCAACGACCTGTACATGCTGTCACCTGCTGTTGATTGGTCTTCTACTGCCCCTGGCTGCCTCAAAAGGTCCTCCAACAGCTACAAATCAGACCAGCAGCATCTCCTCCCTCTCTCTTGCAAGCTGAATACACTAAAAATGCATCTCTCCAACCTCTAAAGACGTTTTTCAGTCTTGCATGGTTATTTTTGACAAGTGGCAGCCTTTCCAAATGGTTTTTCCAGCATTATTCATAACTAAGAATTAATTTTCAACCTTTAAATACTAAAAATTAATCTTTTAAAAAACTTGTGCCCTAAAAAATAATCTAATTAGCCAATAATTAAATTGGCTAAGCAACTTCCATTCTTGAGTATCTCTGCGTCATCTTTGACCATCATATTGACATTAGGTACCATTAAACGCCACTTCTCTAGTGTCACCAACTGACACTTATGGCCAGATGAATCACCTAGGCCAACAACTAGCACCAGATACCACCAAGTACATATGCGGCATAACTTATAGCGACTTTTGCCTTTGACATCCCATGATTTCCTCGGGTCCCGAGCTCGTAAAATTTACTCTAACCACAACTACAGCTCACATCTGCAATATTTACTTAACCATGTGATTAAAAATTAATCCACATGTTAAGTGAGGTTTCAAAAATACATGTCCTCATGACACTGAGAGGCATCATCATTGCTCGAGTCCATCTCACTTTATAAGACATTGCTGTAATTTCTTAACTGGGAGTAAAAATCAACACTAGCACCAAGCTTTGGCTTGCAATCAGGTGTCTCGGGCCCACAAATCAAGGGATTAAGTGGTATCCTAGCAATGGAACCATGTAACCAGCCTTCCTTCTCGGATAGGGTGGTAAATAACCTGATTAAGCACTATTTACAACAATTAACAAATTCACAAAACTGAAATGTACACTTTACCATATAATCTTAAACATTGGAGACACCCTGTTGGCCCCAAAATTGATGGCCCTTTCAATATTTATTTAACTCAATTAAAGAAGAAGTTGATGTACAATGAGATTCTCCCAATCCCCTTCGGTATTTCAACTTCCCTTGCTGTCCAAAATGACGAAGTAAGTCTTCAATCTGATTTACCCCTTGATTCAGGCAGCCAATCGGCCTTTGCCTGCCTTGATGGAGATGGAAAATGCTCCAAATTCATTATTTGTTGGTCCCTCCACTTGAAATTGACTAAAAATAGCTTTAGCCTTGTTAAATCCAAGTCTTGGAGCTTCCAATTCTTGGCATGTCTCCCGAGGTTGCTACTAGATTCTAATTTCTACTACAAATAAGGGTTTACAGCAAAGAAATCTAAAATTTCTGAGCCTCTGGTGATCTCAATGTTGTAATCTTTGGAGTAAGGTTATAAAAAGGCTAGGAGATGATAGAGAATGCTGAGGAGAGAGAAAATTCAGACTTTCTTCGCGAAGAACTAAAGAAAATTTGTCATTAACTGTTGTTGCACTGTCTCAACAGCTTGTAAATGTAAAGAACTGAAGAAAATCAATCATTTACTGTTGTTGCCTTGTCTCAACAGCCTGTAGATGCTGTCACCTACTATTGATTGGTCTTCTCCTATCCCTGGCTGCCTCAAAAGGTCCTCCAATGGCTGCAAATCAAACCAGTAGCATCTCCTCCCTCTCTGTTGCAAGCTGAATCCACTAAAAATGCCTCTCCAACCTCTAAAGACGTTTTTTAACCTTGCACGGCCATTTTTGACAAGTGACAGCCTTCCCAAATGGTTTTTCTAGCATTATCCATAATCAAATATTAATCTTTAGTCTTTAAATATTGAAAATTAATCTAATAATTATTTTGGTGTCTTGAAAAATAATCTGATTGGTCAATAATTAAATTGGCTAAGCAACTTCCATTTCCAAGTGTCTCTACACAATCTTTGACCATCAGATTGGCGTTATGTACCATTAAACGTCACTTCTCTAGTATCGACAACTAACACTGATGGCCAAATGAATGACCTAGGTCAATAATTGACACCAAATACCACCAAGTACCTATGCGACATAACTTATAACAACTTTTACCTTTGACATTCCATGATTTCCTCGGATCCTAGGCTCGTAAATTTACCTTAACTGTAGTTACACCTCATGTATGTAACATTTACTTAACCATGTGATTAAAAATTAATCCACATGTTAAGTGAGGTTTCAAAAATACATGTCTTCATGATAGCTCTACATCATGCCTCAAAGTTGGCTAAAAAAGAAAATGCTCAACTGTCTTGAGTGTGGCATCAATACTTCTCCGTCCTAGATATAGAGGGGCATGACTTCTAGTAATAACTCTAAGCCTCACTCCTTTATGACACACAATCATCCATGCATCATCAAAAATCCATCTCTGAGCACAAAGTACTCATACCTCTGGCTATTGCAAAGCCGATCATAAACATTGTCAAAGTCTGAATCAACAGCATATTGCTCTTTCATGGCAACTCAATGTAATAATCCATGCTAACGACTGAAATTTGTGACTTACGTGACAGTGCATCAGTCACAACATTCTTTTTACCGTCCATATATACAATTTGAAAATAAAACATAGAGATAAAATTTACCTATCTCATACGCTTCTCTGACAACTTTGCTTGTGTCAAAAAGTACCTCAAAGTCTGATGGTCTGTCTGCATTGTAAAATCAAACCCTAACAAGCAATGTTTCCATGTAGACAATGCGTGAATTACAACTAAGAGCTCTTTCTTATAGACCTGCAAATTCTTCTCTGCACCGTGGAGAATTCTGCTCTCATAAGCCACAACTCAGCCATTCTACATACAAACAGCCCCAATGGTGTTACCACATGTATCACATTGAACCACAAATGACTTCCTTAGATTGGGCAACACAAGCACAAGATCTGAAGTCATCTTTTCCTTCAACTTTACAAATGCTGAAATTTCTGTCGTTGTCCATCTAAATGGCACATTCTTCTTCTACAAAGCATGCAATGGAGATGCAATTTCAGCAAACCTGCATACATACTTCCTATAGTAATAACATAAACCCAAGACGTGATAGATCTCATGAAAAAAAAACATCTTGATTGAGCAAGCAAGATGCTCTTAATGTCCCACCTAACTTAGAATGAGGCTCACAAGCAGGAGATAACTCTGCATGGCAAACATGACTCCTAATCGCTTCAACATAAAAAACAAAAAATCTTCATTAATAAGTGTCTTTGAAGATGACTTGCTCAGCCTACAATGAAGAGGTCAAGTAACCAATACAGGGAGAATGTTCAAGTACTTGGGGCATCCTATTGGCATAGAAGTTAAAGAGTCTTAACAGATCTCACTAGGTCCTTGAGAGGATTAGGATGAAACTCGTAAGCTGGAGTTTGACAACTGGCTGCTGCACTCAAACTGAAGGTGCTCAAAATATTCATGTACTTCAGTCTTACCATTCTACTTACCCTTAATTTGTTGAAACAAGGGCTTGCAAAACAACTTACTCAATGGTGGGAACATTTCTATGGAGGAGAGAATGTAAGACTAACTATTCTGCTCCCATATCAATGCAATCCCTCAAGAAAACCAAGGAGAAGGGTAGATTGAAGCTACTTAGTCCAGAAGTGGAAGTGATGTTCTGAGAGAAACACTGCTGAAGAGATCCTGGCAAGCTATGAAGAAAATAAAATCAAGTGAACACATAGCCAGCCTGATCAATTCCTGGGTAAGATTTTTAGCAAACCTAATTGGGAGGACCCTGCAACTGAACTGCAGGCAAAGGAAAATGTGTGTTAGTCTTGGATCTTTAAACCATCCATAGCATAAATGGTTGGAAGAAGAGGCATCTCACTTGCAAGCTTGGTCTCTGCAAACTTGGCAATTGATTCAATCAACAAGGCAGCCCAAAATCATTTAAGCAAGAAAAAGAAGCCGCGAGCCTGTCCAACTCTTTCAGGCTACACTGGGAAACAGTTGTCATAAGTGTAAACGTTTTTGAGCCTTGGATCATGGGGGTAAAAAGATTCTGAAGGCTCTAACCAACAAGGTGCTCACAGGATGGTGTGCAGATGATCAAGATGCAGTAGATAATGGTAAATTTTGGGGTCTCAAATTACGAGGAATAATCATCAGAGATTGCTTGGAGCAAAACTGAATGCTAGAGTGTCTGCACAAAGATAGAATTTTTCTTTGGAGAATATTAGGAGCAGTAATATCTGGTGAAAAGTTATAAGAGGGAGGAATCACAGATGGCAAGTGTATTTGTGCAAGCAAGGAGTCCCTGCTGCATCTCTTCTGGGATGGGTGTGTGACCAAGAAGCCTGGAAGCAGCCACACCTGCATATGTCACAATGAACAAAACATGCTTTTTGGTATTTTGGTGAATTGCAAAACTAGAGGCAAATCCAGGATGTTTGCTTTTCAACCTGCCTGGCTGTTTGCATTACAAGCAATTCGGGAAGCTCACACAGAATTGGTCTTTGGCAATGTCAAGCCAGAAGAAGCCTTCAATCCAGGATGTTTGCTTTTCAACCTGCCTGGCTGTTTACATTACAAGCAATTCGGGAAGCTCACACAGCATTGGTCTTTGGCAATGTCAAGCCAGAAGAAGCCTTCAAAGTTCAATGGTTTTGGAAAGTATCTTGTAAGCTGGGTAGATTAGTGAAAGAGATCTAGCTAAAATCCTCAGAGCTATTAATTAGCTCAGATCTGTATTTACTATTTAGAAATGCAGGATATTATTTGATACAATACAAATTCGCATCTAAAAAAGAAAATGTTGCAATCGTTATAAATCTTCTATGACCCACCAGCATCATAATGCCGATGTAATATCTTATGTGGAATCATATTGCCACACACCCTCAAAGTCCTTCATGACCCATTAATACACCTTCTGTTTTATTAAGTTAATCTCTCTTTCACGCTCACAATTATTATTAGTAAACAGAAAAGGGTGCAGTAACAACAGACCTGTGTGAAACATCCCAGCCAGCAGGGAGGTGAGTGGGTTTAACTGCTTCAACAAAGACTGACCTCCATCTTTGACAGAAGCGCATGATTCCATCCTCTCCTTCCTGATTTAACAAAGTCTCTACCACTTTCCTTCCATGAGGACCATGACCTAGTAAAGAGACTCTATTCAAAGCCTTCCTGTGTTCTGTAGATCTCATTGAACTTTCTTGTATTTGGAGTATATCTAAATCATCTTCTGGATGACCCTGTGAAGAGGTATTATCCACCAAAGATTCATCCACATGTCCTTGTGAAGAGGTATTCTCTACCAAAATATCCTCTGTATGTCCTTCTGAAGAGGTATTCTCTACCAAAATATCTTCTATATGTCCTTCTGAAGATGTATTTGCTGCAAAAGATTCCTCTAATCGCACACGTAACAAAGGGACATTTTCTTCCAAGGAATCCCCATTTTGTAGAGGCTTACTGGTTACCAAAGATGATTGTGGAAAATCTTGTGACAAGGCGTCATCAATTATGGAGTCTTCATCTGGACCTTCAGTAGTCCTATAAATCGAAACTACATTCCCAACTATCAAATTGGTAACAACAGATTTGCCACCATCAGCCATATTTAGATTTACCAGCTTGGTTTTGTCTAGTTCTTCAAGGTCAACAGAATCCATGTCTGCTGCTAGCAGCCTCTCATCATGTGCCACTGGTACTTTGCTACTTTCTAAGTCCATGTTTGTGCTCTTGTTCATGCCAACATCTTCAGACCTAAAAGCAAATTTCCTCTCATTCACAGTTGATTCCAAAGAGTTCCAATTACAACCATCTCCTGTTACATCTCCAAGCCCAGATTTTACAATTGGTTTGTCTTCCACCAAATTTTCCTGAAACAGTTTGACCACGTTCCCACCTGCTCTAAAATCATAATCTCCGTCTTTAAAGTATTTATCAAATACCAAACCTTTCCTCTTACGCAATCGTCGTATTTCACGAGGCCCCTTGCCTACAAGTAGAGCTGCTTGTATATCATCTTCGGTGATACTCCTGCCACCATAATAAGTTTGTACCACCTGCCAAACAAGATCGTGAAGCTTTCTAGTAATTAGTGACAGACATAAAAGCATCTCTACAACCCAGATAAGAAAGAAAAAGAGATTCCTGCCTCTTCCAGCTGTTCACGTCGCTCCTTTGGCATCAACGAGCCATGACGCAACAAGGCCATGGCAGCTGTTCTTAGCTGAAGAGGTGAAACACCACCCTTTAATCCATCAACTACCTCTGCCTCAGTTTCCCCCATCATTCCGGAATCAATTACCCTTCTGGCAAACAAAGGAACACCATAGTCAAGTGCCACCTGCTTTTTGTGGATTTCAGCAGCACGATGAGCAACCTCATGGCAATCAACGCATAGAAGGACAATATCATGGGACCTATGGCTTTTCAAATGTTCTGGGAAATGTTGCCTATAGCATGAAGGGATGACTCTATATCGTAAGTAATGATTACTTTCACCACATCCAACACAGCGATTCGTCTTACTTTGAATGTAAAAATCATTATTTTCATCTTCTGGACGTCCTTTTGGCTCAAAAAGAAGTTTGACAGCTGGTGGATTCTCATCCATAAATTCAGCCAATCCCCGTTGCACATACCTACATGATGAGCCTCTTAGCACGGTCAGTACAGATATAAAAGAACTACCCTCAGAGCTGCAACACAAAGTTCTACGCTTGTAAAGGTTTATCTATTCATTTATGATCCTCTTTAATGAAGGGTTGTTCCACTAACCAGTCTAGCTTCTTGCGATCACAATAGCAAAGCAAGCGACCATCGCCAGCATATATTCTGCAGTTATGGTACACTGGTGCTTTGCAAGAAAACTTTTGCACAAAGCGTTTTCGTGAGGCTTGGAAATCTCCAGTTCTCCACCTCCTAGGAGTTCGACGCTCTGCTCGTTTCTCAAGCTGATTTTCCCTGGCTTCTTCATACATTGGAACAGCCTTTATTGATGTAACATGTTTTGAACGGTCAAACAGACTCCGTATTTTTGCTGCAATTCCTCTTTTGTTATGTGACTTGCCTAAATATGAGGTCATGAAACTCTGCATATCATTTTCATTGTAGACATCCATATGTTGCAAGAGATTCTCTAAGGATCTAACATTCTGAATCAAGACAGGAGAAGGTGATGGAAAAGGTGTCATGTATTTGTTGTCGATAGGTTGCACCTCATATGCTGTTGCGACTGTAGTTAAAATTGACTCAATGCTTGGTTGAGGATTCTCAGCAAGTGCTACAATTGACCGATCAGACAGCAGAAACCGGGGTGATTCATCCTCAGCCCTGGCCTGCCAATCATATAAACATTGATTAAGTTGTTTCAAGCATTACGTCAGAACTTAGTGTAGCTCTAAAACACATGAGCAACACAGTTCTAGCAACATAAACTTTATGCAATCAGAATAGCGTAAGTCGAGGTATAAGAAATTATCCACATCATGATCATACAATTGCATCCCTCCATTGACATAAGGCACATAGTCTCTGACGGAATGCTTCATCTTCCTGTCGAGTTGAGCCATGAATGAGTACAGTAACATCATGTTTTCAGTTGCCATAAACTTAAGAGCCCAAATCTTGCACAATTACATTACCTTCAGCTTCTCATCGAAACAACCATGATTACGTGACATAAGAGAGGCTGCACTTGCTGCAGGTGAGGTGATGTTCCCATCCTTGTCATAGAGTTGCAAGCAGATCATATTGGAACGTCGAAGACATTCCTCAAATAGTGCACCATCCACAGAAGAAGTTCCATTCTGTGCATCTTGCATGGCTTTCTCACCTGACATGAAGGGAACGGTCAAATAATTGAAGATATAAAATACCAATCCATGTCCTTTTAGCTTTTTCATTGGTAGAATATATCCATATCCTATTAGCATTATCTTCTCAATAGTAACCAAACCTGCCTTGAAGTAGTTCATTTTGCAGGCAATCTGCAATGTATAAAAGATAGTGTGCATCCATGCGTGCATATTCAATCATTTCTTCAGGCAAAGGACGCAATCGCCAATCAGCCCGCTGTCATAATTAGGCCTTAACTTTTAATAGCCACTCATTTTCCAAAGGCACTTAACATGAGACTTGAGACATTGAAACCACCTGGAATATTTTGTTTGTGGAAACACCACAGTAGTTCTGCAGTAAATAAGCAAGTGACCGTTGAGGCTTTCCAAGGATGTCACATGCCTGTAACCCAGGATTTTAACCTCTGGCAGTCAGTTTGGTAATTTACTGAAATACGTGAGTTTGGCAATTTACTGAAATATCTATCCAAAACTTAACCAATGGTAAAACAGTATCCTTACTCTTGCAGTATCAAACAGGTTCACTATATAAATGTGGAAATCCCTCTGCAACCAAAGACTATCACTGTCTGCGCCGTGGAAGACCTGGAATAGGAGCTCATCTCAGTCAAACAGAAAGATAAACTGTATGTTAACCATAGTGTGAAAGTCATTCTCATGCACAAAGTTGAAATCATCATATATGTCAGTGCCTTGAGTTTCTAACTAAAACATCACATGAAACTTCAATCTTGATAACAATTTCAAATCAATTTTAAGGTTGTGGCCTGAAATCCTAACCTCTCCAAACGTAAACCTCTTCCACAAAGTAAGCTTTGACAAAATCGTATAGCCACCAGAATAATGAGCTGAAATTATGAACCTCTCAAAATTGACAACGGTATAAACACATGCGATCCCCTGCCTTCTCCACCTATTGGTGACTGCTCCACTTGATAACCCACGAACATCTGCATTTTCTGCACCAGCAGCTGTTCAGCCCCTGTTTTGCAGTCACAGCAGCCACCCAGCATCCTACATGGCTCCTCTAAAAGTCATCCACATCACCTCACCTTGCATTTGCTGGTTATGGCCTTGTAGCTAGCCTTGTTTCTACTAGCTACAGCTGTGTTTCTGTCTTTGGTAGCCTGCCTTGCTGGTCATCTGCATGTAGAGAACACTTGGGAGTGTTGATCTCACCATCTTCATCACCGACAGCTCCTTAGGTTTGCGTTTTACTCCTATTGCTGCTGTCCTTCAGCACCCAGTGTCTTCTTCACATCCCCATGTCCAAAGGACTCTTGGAGTTTGTGCTTTCTGAGTTTCTCTCTGAGTTCAATTGTTAGTTGTGTTCCTAAAAATTTTGTGTTTTCTCTGCAAACCCTAAAGTGTTCTCCTCACATGGTATCAAAGCCATCATGAAACTAGGGTTTGCATGAGTGAACTGAAAAAACTTCTGATTGATGTCCCAACTTGGTACTCTCTTCTCACAGCCTAGCAATGCCTTCACTCAGCTATCAACACTGAGGAGGAGAAGCCCAATAAACAGGCCATAACCAGCAGCTGGTCAGCCAGCATTAAATGTTGGCCAACTGGCACAAAATGCCAACTGGCATAAAGTACCCAAAATACATACAAATGTGCCCAGTCCATCAAGCATGCACAGACTCACACATGAGTTGACACTCCTACTAGCTGTTAGCAGTCATGTCTATCATACCTTGTTATCTCTTGCCTGTCAACCTCAATCTGAGTCAGACAATGACTTTTGGAGCTTAGACAGATCTATCATGTGTTTTAATGGGGGAGGCTACTCATTCTAGAGTGGCTATCTGGGTGCATTTCTTTTGTTAGTCGGGTTCCAGTGTGTTTTCCATGGGCAGTTTCTACATTTCCCAAGTTGTCCACATCCACCGGACATTGTCCTTGCCAGTCAGATTTTTTGGTGGCCATCTGGCATTTTCTAGGCATTTATTATGCCATTACCAGCATTAATGCTGGTCAGCCAGCATTTATGGCATTTCCAAATTTCAATAGGCTAGTTTAGGGGTTTTGTGGCTATTTATAGCCATTCCCCACTTGGCAATCATTCATATCATTATCTTTCTTCTTCCTTGGCAAGTGCACACTCCAACTCCGTCATCTTCCTCCATCTCCGCTGCTGCCGTCATCATTAGCCTAATCTAGTGCCCTCATTGACGTTGTGGGCTGCATGCAAGGACTGACCAGTCCATCATCATTGTATCGGCATTCTTCTTCAGTCAATGCAGTATTCTTCCCTCATCTTCTACTTCCTCTCTCTCTCTCTCTCTCTCTCTCTCTCTCTCTCTCTCTCTTTGTGTTCGTGTTTCGCTTCTGTTGCACACTCTCACATGGTATCAGATCCTGAGTGAGGACATAATCTTGAGATTTTTTGTAGAAGAGCATGTTTTCATCGAGGAGCAACAGCCCACATTTCCAAAACACTGATTTTGGAGAAATGTTGGAAGAAGTACCCTCACCTTCGTCCGAGAGCGAAGGATGAAGCTAAAACATCTAAGCCTTCTACCTCTACTCCAGGCAGTTACCCATGAGTCAATGTTCCTTCATATTGTTGACTTGGAGGAGCCTTCTTCAGTGGTTGCCTCATCTTCTGAGAGGCCTTGGTTGGTTGATAGTGGAACTTCTACTCATATGACTCCACCAGGTGATTTGTTGCAAGATCTATGCCCTTCTGAGGATTCAATCACTATTGGTGACATGTATCAGTGCCTATTTGTGGTATTGGCACTTTGTCTTTATTTCCCGACCATGCATCGATCTTCCTTTCACATGCTCTTTATGTTTTGGACTTGGCCTTTCCACTCCTCTTAGTTTATGGCCTTACTAGGTTTGGTACCCAAGTTGTCTTCACCAAGCAGACTGTTTGTATTGAGGATTCTTCTACAAGGGCTGCGATCGCAACAGGTTGGTAGGAGAGTGGGCTTTACAAGCCCCATTCCCCTTCTCTTATGCAGGGTTCTCCGAGGCAATTATCTATTGCTACACCCATTCTCGCATGTGCACTATCTTTTCCACAAGTTTTTTCCCATCCCCCACCCTCTCCTCCGGTGGTTCCCTCGTATCCCCCATCCCTTTTAGAGGGGGACGATCTTGGTGATGCAGTTGTGGGTTTCCTAGCCCCGAGTGTTTCAAAGGGGGCTTCCCAACATCGTAAGAAGCTTCTTCATTGACATCCTTCATCGACAGTGGCATTTCTCTAGGCACCCCAGAATCCGTTTCTTCCTTGGCCTTCTACCACATCCAAGATTTAAGAGGGTGTGTTAGCAATCATGTTTATCATGCCTTGTCACCTCCTGCCTGTGAGTCTCAGTCTAAATCAGACAATGACTTTGAAGCTTTGACAGGTTTGTCATGTGTTTTGATGGGGAAAGCTACTCCTTCTAGAGTGGCTATTTAGGTGCATTTCTTTTGTTTGGCAAGTTCCAGTGTGTTTTTCGTGGGCAATTTCCCAAGTTGTCCACATCTGCCGGACGTTGTCCTTGCCAATCAGATTTTTTGGCAGTCATTTGGCATTTTCTAGGCATTTTTTATGCCATGAACAGCATTAAATGCTGGTCAGTCAACATTTATGGCATTTCCAATTTTCAATAGGCCAATTTAGGGGTTTGTGTCAATACAAAACCCAAGCAAGGGTACAAAACATACCTTACTCTCATACCCACCACCCGCAACACGTACCCCCCGTGCACCCTCTCGCGCTAGCAGTGTCCCATACCACCCTTAACGAGATAAGGGGGTACCTGTCAAGCATGAACCATCATGGTTCCGTGAGCAAAAGTGGTTTTGTGCACGTCATCAAATCTCAAGCCCAATTGCAAGTTGATGCTCTGATACCAATGAAACGTCTCCATAGGATCCAACCTACACACGAGACATGACACAAGCCAAACTCAACATAAAAGGGACTAGATATCAAACTCACGTTCGAGCTATAGAGCCAAACGGGCTCACCCCCAAGCCTAGGAGCTAGCAGCACTCTGGGCCACAGTCAGATCCCAAGGGTGGTATCCCATTCTACCAATCCACACTATTCCGGTGTACGAATGCACTGACCAACCGGCCAAGAGTCCAAGAGTGGTGATCACACAATGAATGTGCACAATAGGGCCTTGAGTCCTATTTATAGAACTCAGATGCCCTAACCCTAAGGTGCCCTTAGCGCATTTGCACTAAGTCACCTCATGACCACTGTGACTAATGCTACTAGCGTCAATCTGGATGTTCAAGGACATAATAGGGGGGATGGATGTGTGTGTTAAAAACAAATGGTTAATTAACATTAATCACCCTCTTTCAGCTCATTTAAACAAACCCATAACTCAAATATTAAATGCACCAAAAGTGAGAGTGCTCAAGCACCGCCAAGACATTTGGTTGACTCATGTTTATAAATAGAGGATCCATCCAGCCACTCTATATCCCACACAATTGCTACTCATCACCTTGCTCCTACACCTCCACTTGCTAGCAACTACTCCACCTACTGCCATAACCTGTTACCACATCATCCAAACAAGTGGTACTTTCTACACAAAAGGCCACCCTCCTGCCATCCAACTGTCACATCAAAATCTATCAGCTGGCAACCTGTTTTCAGCTGTCTGTCCAGCATTTCCAGCACCCAATATAGTTGTATTTGTTGTTATTCAAGCCACGTTGGCTGATGTCATCAACTTTGACACTCTATTGTTTGTATTTTCTTCAATTCTATTATTGCTTAGCATCCTTGAATTCTCCTACAGCTGTGTTTTCTTCTCCAAAGGCTGCATTTGCTGCTGATCACTCCTTTGGGCCACCTACAGCTGTGTTTTCTTCATCTTCAGCTGTCTACCATCCTCGGACATCCGAGCTTTGGTGATGTGCTACTTCGGGATGTTCTAGAGGCCACCTCCATCAACTCTCTCTGCTCAGCCCTTTCATAGACGATAGTTTGAGTTTTTCTCTGCTCTTTGAACATACATTGTATCATTCAATTCATTAAGCCATTCCTTCACCCTACATTGTTTGTGTTTTTTGTGTCTTTCTCTAAGTTCAATTGTTAGTCACGTTCATAAACATTTTGTGTTTTCTTTGCAAACCCTAAAGCGTTCTCCTCACAAGGAGGACCTAGTTGTGACTTTTCTCACCTGTCCCATAACCAAAGTATTGTTAAGAAGACTGCTAAGGTTTGCACTGAGGACTTTCTCGAACCGCTCCCCATTTTAGGGTTTCCACTGAACTCTCTCGAACCGCTCCCCATTTTAGGGTTTTACTCTAAAAGAGCATTTTTAGTGTGTTTTGGGGCTGTTTAAGAGGCTAATCAGCAAGTAATGCATATTTTAGCTCAACACCCCCTCTCAAGCCCAAAACTGAGCCGAAAAGTTAGACCAACCATAGTAATATTTATGTACCCCAAGGCGTCCCATCCCAAAGCAGCCAAGGCATCGGACAAAGGGTGCACGTCGCCTGCCCAGTGGCCTACCAAGACTACAGAGGCAATGGTTATCTTGCCAAGGGAATCCAAATAGTCACCCCAAAGAGAACAGGGCATCGGACAAAGGGTGCACGTCGGCTGTCTAGTGGCCTACCAAGCCCTACAAAGGCGGATGGAACTACATGGAACTTTTGTGTGTTGTTTTTTTTTTTTTTTTTTTGAATAAGTGTAGTAAATTTTATGGGATGCAGCCGATTAAGGAATAGTGACCCAAAAGACGGGAGTAGAGAGGGTACACCCAGCACATCACAAAACAGTATAACCTAGCCCATCCACTCAAGGTGTTGATGACGAGGAAAAGTAGGTGATGAGGTATCCACGTGGTGAAGAAGGATGGTGGTGTGGTAACAACAGCCGCAGATGGAAAAAGCTAAGGATCTACTCAAGTGGTGCTCTGCGCAATGAGATGCAAAGTATGCTACATGTTGAAGAATGCTCATGCAACAGGTGCCACTTGGACAGTGTCCCTCATGGAAAATTTGTTCACTTGCCCAAGCGCCCTAGTACAAAGATGATGAAATCATGCAATGCAAAGGGTAAGATACAACAGGGGGAAGAAGCCGATATCGAAGACAAAGTGCTGAAGCTTGTAGAATACCAAGAAGGGTAGGAACCCCCTCTCAACTTGGATGTAGATGCCGAAGAAGGAAGAGGAGCCTGATGTCGGTCTTTGTGTGGTATCGAGAACCATAAGGAATGAAGAGGAGGAGGAAGCATCCCAGCTGAAAGAGCTAGGTAGAAGTCGCCGCCATGATAGCAACAAGAGAGATGTTGCACGATCCGCCTCGGAAGGGAAAGCCTCTATGCTGGTAGAAGAGCAAAACTCCAAGGATGATAAAACCATGAAGTGAAAGGTGAGAAGGATCGAAGCTTGCACTCGAGAGCTATGGCGGGAGAGCAAGAGCAAGAAAGAGAGAGACAAGAAATGGAAACTCCAACAGTCACAATGCGTGACCGGGCCTTCCTTTATTCAAACTATCACTAAAAGAATAAATAATAAAGTGATCGTGATGGGCGTCCGCCACCTGTAGTGTGCAGTGGCGGTGACTGTCAGTGTAGTAATACACGGGCGGCTAGGCGAAGACGCCTTTACCCCCAACAACCTCCCACTTAAAGGCGAATCTGCCCTAGTGAGAAGTGAAAAGAAAAAAAAAAAGACAGTACAACATGTACACATATACAACAGAATGAGGAAAGACGTCATCTCATCCCACGCGCCATCAACCTCCTGAGGAAGGCAAAGCGCTCTATAGAGAGGCTTTTCGTGAGCAGATCTGCAGGATTCTAGTCAGTCGAGATCTTAACAAGATCAACAGACTTGTCCTCAACGACCCCACATATGAAGTGATACCTCACCTCAATGTGTTTCGTCTTCACATGGAAGACCGGATTCTTAGCTAATGAATAGCACTCATAGAATCCGAATGCAGTGTAGGGATAGTATCAATACCAAGGTCAACAACCAAACGACCCAACCAAATGGCCTCCTTGCAAGCCTCAATGGCTGCAACATACTCGGCCTCTGTAGTAGAAAGGGCCGTGCATTTCTGCACCCTGGACATCCAAGAAACAGCACCTCCAACATAGGTGAATACATAGCCGGAAGTAAACTTCCTACTATCTGCATGTCCTGCATAATCAGAGTAGTGTACCCCACGACTCCTGTATCCTAGCTGCCATAGCATATGCACATATTTACAGTGCCCTTCAGGTACCTCATGATGCCCTTCACGGCATCCCAATGCTTCTTGCCAGGTGTAGCCATATAGCGTGCCACAACATCAACTGCAAAGGCAATATCTAGACGAGTGGCTATCATGGCATACATAAGACTACCCACTGCGGATACATAGGAAATCTTGGCCATCTCGACCCTCTGCTCATCTGTCTGTGGACAATCAGCCTATGATACCTTCACATAAGAAGGCAATGGACAGCCAATAGGCTTTACGTCCTGCATGCGGAAGCGCTCAAGGACTTTATGAATGTACTCCCTCTGTGCAAGTAGAGGAGTCCCTGACGCCTGTCGCGTTTAATGTGCATACCAAGTATGTGAGCGGCCTATCCCAGATCTTTCATCTCAAAGCTCTTCTTGAGCTGAGCCTTAAGAGCATCTAGCTCATCATGAGCTTTCCCTACGATCAGTATATCATCCACATAGAGTACCAAAATCAATAAAGAACCATCATGGGCTTTCTTCGTGTAAAGATACAGATCCACAACACTCCTGTTGTAGCCCTGTGACTGCATAAAGGCATCAAACTTATGATACCACTCCCTAGGTGTCTGCTTCAAGCCATAAAGACTTTTCTTCAGTTTGCACACTAGGTGCTCCCTGCTAGGTTCTGCAAAGCCCTTAGACTGCTCCATATAAATCTCATCATGCAAGTCCCCATGTAAGAAAGCCATCTTGGCATCCATCTGGCATAAATCCAAGTCAAGCTGAGTAACCAAAGCCAAGACTAAGCGCAGGGTGGTCATCTTAACCACAGGAGAAAAGATCTCATCAAAGTCCACACCATGCTTCTACTTAAAACATTTTGCTACCAGTCTAGCCTTGTATGCCAGCTTGGGGTATCCAGGGGTACTTTTCAACTTGTACACCCACTTGCATGGCAAAGCCTTCTTGCCCGTAGGCAAGGAAACGAAATCCCAAGTTTTATTCTTATGTAGGGAGTCTATCTCAGACTGCATAGCCCTCTCCCACGAGTGACTATCACCCCTGCACATAGCCTCATCATAGGTGAAAGGCTCTTCTGCATCTGTAACCAAGACGTAATGAATCAAGGGCTGAAATCTATCAGGTGGACGTCTATCTCTAGTAGACCGTCTCATGGCAGGCTCTGCTGCCTGCCCAGCTGTCTGTCCAATATCCTGACCATGAGCATCTGCTGCAGCTGTAGGCTATCCAACTGGCTGTGCGGGAGCTCTCGGCTCCTCCTAAAATATGACCCTGTGGATCTCAACAACTCTCTCAGACTACCGATGCATCTTGTCTTCATGGAAGACTACATCATGATTGCGGATGACTTTCCGCGCCTGCAGATTCCAGCGACGGTAACCCATCTCACCTGCATCCCCATAACCAAGAAAAATGCATTTGACACTCTTAGGATCCAGGTTACTTCTCTTGTCCCTGGGCACATAGCAAAATGCCTCACATCCAAAGACACGCAGATGCGCATAAGATGGAGGTTTTCCAGTCCACATCTCCTCTGCAACCTGGAAATCCAAACCACTAGAAGGTGATCTGTTTATGACATGCATAGCTATACTAACTGCCTCAGCCCAAAAGCTCTGTGGTAGGCCTGCATGGCTAAGCATACTCCGTATACACTCCTGGATGGTTCTATTCATCCACTCAACCAAACCATTCTGGGGGAGTGTAGAGGGCAGTCAACTGACGCTTAATACCCCTCTCATCACATAACTGCTCAAAAGCACGTGAGACATACTCATCCCCATTATCTGTCCTTAGGCATTTTAGCCTATACCCAGACTGGTTCTCAACCAATGCAAGCCACCTCTGAAACATAGCCAAGACATCAGATTTCAGCTTAATGGGATAAGCCCAAACTTTCCGTGAAAAGTCATCTATGAAAGTAACAAAATACTTGGCACCACCCATAGACTGACAAGGCATGGGCCCACAGACATCCGAATGTACCAATGCCAAGGGCTCACTCATGCATGGCCTACCAGACTTCTTATGCATAGACCTAGTCTGCCTGCCATAAAGACAATGCTCATATGAATCAAAATATGCATAATTAAGGGACGGTAAGTACTGCAAACCAAAAAACATTTTCATTCCCTTCAAAGGCATATGGCCCAAACGGGCATGCCAAAGAGATACATGTGGGATAGAACCCACAAATAAAACATGATCAAGGCAAGAAGCGGATACAATCAAGGAATAGAGACTGCCAGCCTTGGCACCTCTCACAATCACAAGTCTGTCACGAGTGATATTCCATGCAGAGTCTCCAAAAGATACATGATAATCTGCGTCATCAAGCTGTCCAGCTGACATGAGACTACGTGTCAAAGCAGATACATGACGTACATCCTGCATAACAAAACTGCTGTCAGAAGGAAACTGCAACCTAACATCACCAATTCCCACAATATCAAGAGAGCTTTCATCACCCTAGGACACAGAACCCAAAACAGTACGGTATGAATGAAACCACTCTCGGCAAGGTGTCACATGAAAGGACGCACCTGAGTCCAAGAGCCAACACTGTGCATACATAGAATGTATCTCTATTATCTGCGAAGCACTAGAAGAAGCTGCAAGGATATAATCATCATCAACATCCTCAGGCTACATAACATTGATCTCTTCAATTTTAACACTGGACTTTGCAGGCACTATGCTGCGATCAGAAGACTTATCCTGCACTTTGTCTTTTCCCTTATCTTTGCGCCTTTCATTGCGCAATTCATGGCATTATGACCTAATATGGCCCTTTTTTCCACAATGGTGACAAGTAACATCTGCATTCCTGCCACGGGATTTGCTACGTGACTTTTCACGAGACTTGGACCGAGATTTCTAAGAATCCCGTCCATGGCCACTACCACTGCTATGCTTTCCATATCCATCATTCCTACCTCTAATTATCATAGCATGCGATACAGAGAGCCATCCAAATTATTACGGTTAACCTCTTACTGCAGAAGAACACTCTCAACATCAGATAATTTCAAGGTAGCAGTAGAGGCACATAATGCAGTGCGGAATACATCCCATGACTCATTAAGAGTACCAAGCAACAAAAGATGAGTGACATCCTCTGCAAAAGTGATGTCCTGCAGAGTCAAGTTCTTGAGTATAGCATGGAATTGGCTCAAGTGAGCAGACATAGTCACATTCTCCTTCATGCGCGGATCCATAAGCTGCTTCAGCCAATACATCTGACTCGCTGGACTTTTCTTGTCATAGAGATTCTTGATTTTATCCCACAACTGCCATGCACTCTGTTCTTCCTCAAATCCATTGTAATGAACTTGTTCTGTGAGAGATAATACAATAGTGGACTTGCATAACTCATCAAGCTCAAGCTATTCCTCATCTGACATAGTTGTAGGCGGATGCCCGCTCAACCTCAATGGTTTAATCTACGATTTCTGCACCAACACCTGCCAAATCTGGCTCTTCCAATAAGAGTAATTCATACCATCAAGGTTAGTGATGTTGAAAATAGCATGATCAGTGGACAAACTCGCCATAATGCAAGTTGGAAGACTATAGACAGTTCAAAACTGCTTGCTGTTTACTATAGAAAATGACCAAAAAATCACCAAAATCGAGAGAAAATTACGAGAAAAGTATAATCAAAGCTACTGCCCACCATGTACTAGTGAAAGTACAGCATTTCAGAATATTTCAGCATTAAAAATCCATGTCAGTCCGGAGTTATATGCTTGCTATAATAAATGACAGCAGGGTACTATGAGAGTCAATTTTCGACCAAATCACTGCACCAAGTCAATAAATGACAACCAAGATATGACCAGCCATAAACGGGCATAAATCAACACCAAACAATCATCAAGACCCTGAGCAAATACCCAAACATGTCACCAAAGCATCTGTCAGTGAGTAGGCATACCCCCTAGACAATAGGGCAAAGTATACATAACACTGGCAAGACCTGACACCAGTAGGTGTATGCTCACTAGAGTGCAAAGCCCAAGCTCAAGTCAAAAGCAACTCCAAGATATCAGTGCATGAACCATGCAACATTTAAGTGTAAGAGATCCCAAAGTCTCAAGTATCTGCAAAATGCTCAAAATAGCATAAACCTCCTACTCAATGTCGGTCAAGTATACAAGATGCTCCCACTAGCACAAAAGGCGGATAAACGAGCTCAACAGCTCAATCAAACCAAGTCAAAGTACCAAAGATAGGTAACCAAGACAATGCCTCAATAACATTCCAAGAGCATGACGGCTAGAGAGCGACTGTAGGTAGCATCCATGAGCAAGACATACATCCCAATAAAGATCTCTGACAACCAAAATGACATCCAATACAAAATTCCGAAATAGCAAATGAGAATCCAAGCCAAGTCTTCAGAGAGCACTAAAGCTCAACAGGTACATGGTACACTGTGCCAAGACAAATGCATCAAGCCGTAGGCGTCGGATAAACATGTACCCAAAGAGCATATAACTCTGTCAAAGCGCTGACCACTGTCAAGCATAGACCGATGCCAATAAGTGCGGCCTGAAATAAGCTCGAGCTTCCAAAAGCATCCGGATCCAATGACAAGCTCGAAGTCGTCCCTCGATGATCAATACATCACAGCATAACCCAAGACATACACCCGGAACCAATAGGCATATGTCAAAGCATGAAAGATAGCTTCAGCCCAAGAGTATTCAGCATGCATTTACTGTTATAAACTGTGTATTTCCAGCCCTACAATCGGGCCAAAATCATAGCATTATGTGTAGTTTCAATCCCCCAATCAATCGGGATGCAATAGGCATCAAACTCGTTATGTAGTCATGCCCAAACAAGCATAGACATACAAATACATGCTGTCTCAAACCTGAAATCTATTGCAGAATATTCTGTCATCAAAATTTGGCAAATCCGACATCACTATCACGTCCGAAGAGTACCAAAATCCCAACTTAGACTCTTACCTTGCCTGAATCAAATTCCGAATGCCCGAGATTTGACAAAAAGAGTTTTTTTTTTACCAGATTTTGAAACAGGCGCAAAAAAAACGTGAGCTAGCTGGGGGGGTCTACTATCCCACGTGTCAACAATGGGGCCCAAAGGAGGCACAAATGGGGGCCAAAGAAGGCTTACACCAAGCCTCAGCAAGCCTTGATAGGCTGGAAGCAAGATCCAAGTGAAGGAAGCTCCAAGACCTGTGAAAACTGAAGTGAGTAATGCGCTGCAGAGATGCAATGTCCGGCGATGAAATGTCAGGTAAAGAGCAAACACGTGAGCAACAGCAGCGAGTGAGAGCGAGAGATGCAAGATGTTCTTGGGTACAATTGGAGTGTGTACCACTTTAGGTTTTTAGATAGATATATATGAAAGTACAAGTGTGCTAAGGGTGCGTTCACACCCGTGCACATATAAAAGGCACGATAGCCCTTTATTCCCAACAACCTCCCACCTAAAGGCAATGTGCCTTAAGAGGAGAAAAGAATCAGCTAACTCTAAGTATGTACAAAGCTGAAATACATATATCTATCCAACTCCCATCATCTGTCGGCAATGAGCAAACTGTCAGAAGTGGAGCAGCGGTGGAAGCATAAACATGTGCTGAAATAAACTGCTGAAACACAAGACAAAAAGAGAAAAGAAAAGAACACGATACAGATGAGAACTCAGATGTATGCACGGGAAATGGAATACATATATCTGAACACGAGACAGTCGCATACAACAATGAGTCACTGGCTGCATGGGCACTGGCACTGGCTCCTCTCTCCACAGAGTCTGCAGATGGTGAAATGAAGTGACTGACTGAGGAGGAGCCACTAGGTATATAAAGACTGAAAAAGTGGGGAGCAATAATGCTAGTCGGACAGCATTAAAGCTGGTCGACTGGTGCATGAAATGCTCTACTGGCATAAAATGCCACACCAGAAAAAACCTAAAATACCTAATAAAAATGCCCAACCCAGATCAAGCTCAGACTCACACATGAGCTGACAAATACTCTGCTAACACCCTCTCTCAGATCATGAGTGATCTGATACAATACAATAGGACAATGAAAAGGGATCAGAAACTATACAACAGAGAACCACCAAGTAGAACCATGGATACCCAAGCAGTGGGTGATCAAGCCACCACCAAGGTGCCTCGGAGAGAACCTGATGTCGATGTCGATCGTACCAAACACCTGAAAATAGAGAAGATCATAGCATGTCTCTGTGTCCATCACCAATGTCTCGCAGTAGCATACAAGACCAGCCTGTCAAAAATGCCTCTGAACATAGGTGACCATGGAGTCCCTGCCTTTGGCCAGACCGCCAAAGTGTCCCCTCATGTGAGCTCCAGACGAAAGCCTCCCGCTCTCTGTCAGATAACCAACTCAGCATGAACCTGGATGTCAATCCCAGCTCCAGGATTTGATGCCGCCAGACTAAAGTCGATGCGTCAGGGACGTCCCTCTCTGGAACCTGTGCACCTGTATAAAAGTATAGATGAGACGCGCCTGCCCCATCTGAACACCCGCTCACACTCCCTCTCTGGCACAAGAGAGTCGTGAGGGATGACCTCATCACCACCACTAGAAAGCAGCCGACCAAGCCCTTCCCGCGATCCAAAGAAGAGGATCCCTTCCGCGCCTTGGACTTCACCTTGGTCGGAGGATCGGAGTCGGAGTCTGATGAAGGAGAGGACTCATCGATAGAGTCAGCATTCCGCTTCGTCTTCTGCTCCTTCTTCCTGGAAGCCGCTAACTTCTTGCAGTCCTTCCGCAAATGTCCCTTCTTGCCACAGTGGTAATACTGGGCCTTCGTCTTCTTCTTCCCGTCACCCCTCGCTGAAGCTACATAAGCCTCACCTCCATAATGTGCCGGAAGCCGCCCCTATAATCTCAAGGATGTCTCATGGTTGTCCTGATCAAAGTCTTCAGGAAGAGGAAAAGGACGGAAAGGTCGAGCAATAGCTCCACATACGATATACCATAGCCGCTTCTGCACAAACCAAGCTTTCATGACAGCACTCCATGTGAGATAATCAGGTCCATGTAACTTATCATTAGTGGAAGTGCACGGAGGAGCCATATGGAGAGGATAAGAAGAGAAGTAGAGAAGAGATGGAATTTAGAGAGGAAACACAGCCAAAACACAAGCACAGACTACAGAAAATGAGAATTCACATGCAATATAACCCAAAATCTGATCAATAGAAGACAAAATCTGCTGCAGAAAGTTAAAAAATCAGTCAAAAACTGCCAAAAACAGCAAAAACGGCCTGAATTAACAGTCACCCAGCCACGAGAGACGCTGAATCAGCAAAATGCAGGCCGTAAACTGGAGAAAAACAGGTAGAAAACTGTCGCCAGCAGCTGCAGATGAAAAACACAGGAAGCAGAGGGTGCGTAGGCAGCAGGCGAGGGCAAAACTGCAAAAAACACAGGCTGAAAACAGCCCCAAAACAGGTCGCCTGGCTGCGACAGCAGTCGTCTGATCAGCAGGGGTACAAAACAGTCCTGAAATCAGCAAGAAAACACAGCAGAAACACAAATCCTGAAAACTGATACCATGTCAGAAGTGGAGCAGCGGTGGAAGCATAAACATGTGCTGAAATAAACTGCTGAAACACAAGACAAAAAGAGAAAAGAAAAGAACACGATACAGATGAGAACTCAGATGTATGCACGGGAAATGGAATCCATATATCTGAACACGAGACAGTCGCATACAACAGTGAGTCACTGGCTGCGTGGGCACTGGCACTGGCTCCTCTCTCCACAGAGTCTGCAGATGGTGAAATGAAGTGACTGACTGAGGAGGAGCCACTAGGTATATAAAGACTGAAAAAGTAGGGAGCAATAATGCTAGTCGGACAGCATTAAAGCTGGTCGACTGGTGCATGAAATGCTCTACTGGCATAAAATGCCACACCAAAAAAAAACCTAAAATACCTAATAAAAATGCCCAACCCAGATCAAGCTCAGACTCACACATGAGCTCATAAATACTCTGCTAACACAAACCGCTCTGCTGGAAGACCCTTCGTGAGAAGATCTGCAGGATTATCCTGCACTTTGACAAGCTCAATGCTCTTGCTGTCAAGTACATCTCTGATGAAGTGATACTTCACCTGTATGTGCTTCGTCTTTGCATGAAAGACGGGATTCCGTGCTAGCATGATAGCACTCTGACTATCACAATGAAGAACGGGTAACTCTGTAATGCCAAGATCTCCCACCAGACGTGAAAGCCATAAAGCCTCCTTGCATGCCTCATTAGCAGCCACATACTCTGCCTCTGTAGTAGACAATGCAACACACTTCTGTAGCCTGGAGATCCAAGAGACTGCTCCTCCTGTGAAGGTAAACACATACCCAGAAGTGGACTTTCTACAGTCCGCATGACCAGCATAGTCTGCATCCGTAAAGCCAACGACAGATGCCTTCTGCTTTCCAAAGCAGATGCACAAATCACTTGTGCCTTTGAGGTATCTCATAATACCTTTCACTGCTTTCCAATGCTTTTTGCCAGGGTTTGCCATATATCTGCTAACCACTCCCACTGCAAAGGCAATGAGAAGGCTGAAATGGCCAAGATTCCATATGCTTCAGCTGTTGGCAGCTTGATGTATGCTATGGTTGCTACACGTCCTGACATTGCCTTTGCAGTGAGAGTGGTTAGCAGATGTAGGGCTGTCCTCTGCACTGAGTTTCACATATGGAGGCAATGGAACACCAATTGGTTTCCCCCCCTCCATATTGAAACGCTGCAAAACCTTAGAGACATACTCCTGTTGAGATAGAAAGAGTAATCCTTTGGACCTATCTCTGAGTATTCGCATGCCAAGAATGTGATTTGCATCACCAAGATCCTTCATGTCAAAGCTGCCATGAAGACTTTGCTTCAACGAATCCAAGGCATGAGTATCCCTGCCAGCAATCAGCATGTCATCAACATACAGAACCAAGATAATTAGGCTGCCATCTGCGGCCTTCTTGGTGTACAAGCAGCGATCCACTTGACTTCTTTGAAAACCTTGAGACTGCATAAATGTATCAAACTTATGATACCATTCTCTTGGTGCTTGCTTCAGCCCATACAAACTCCGTTTGAGCTTACATACCATCTTCTCTTTGCCTTTAGCCACAAACCCTTCAGGCTGCTGCATATATATGTCTTCATGCAGATCACCATGTAAAAATGCAGTCTTTATATCCATCTGTATGAGCTCCATATCTTCAGCTGCAACCAAGCCCAAAATGGTTCTCAATGTAGTCATTTTGACTACAGGAGAGAAGATCTCATCAAAATCAACTCCATGTTCCTGCTTGTACCCCTTAGCAACCAATCTGGCTTTGTACTTTGGCGAGGAACCAGAAGTGACCTTCATCTTATAAACCCATTTGCATGGAAGCGTTTTCTGCCCTTTAGGCAACTGCACCAAGTCCCAAGTGCCGTTTTTCTCAAGAGATTCCATCTCTGACAGCATGGCTTTATACCATTTCTTGCTGTCCTGTCTGTCCATTGCTTCCTTGAAGCATGACGGCTCACCACAGTCAGTGATCATGACATAATCAGCCACATTATTTGCACCAGGAACGAATCTTTCGGGCTGTCTAGTAGCCCTAGACGATCTCCTAACCCAATGATCATTGTTTGCTGGCTGTTCAGCCTGCATATTATCATTTACAGCTTGCTGTCCTGGCATTTCAGCCTGCAAATCAACATTAACAGCTTGCTGTCCTGGCTGTTCCTGCACATTTAGTGGCTCATCATTATGGGCAATGGCTGGCTGATCATTTCCAGCATCATTTTCTGCATTCGCAGGTTCATTTACAGCAGGTATTTGCTGCTGTACAGCGGGCACATTTTGCTGTCCAAAAGGTACTTCTTCCCGGAATACAACCCTACGAACCTCCTCAGTCTTTTCGGGCTGTTTATGCATGCGACCTTCCCGGAAGATAACATCATTGCTGCGCACTGTTTTCCTTTTCACGGGATCCCACAATCTATACCCCATTTCACCCTCGTCACCATATCCTAGGAATATGCATTTACAGGACTTTGGCTCAAGTTTGCTACGGTCTTCCTTACGAATGTGCACAAAAGCCTCGCAGCCAAACACTCGTAAATGAGCATAAGAAGGTGGCTTGCCCGACCACGCTTCCTGAGGGACTCCCCCCCCCAAAGACCTGTTTGGTGACCGATTGATCAAGTGAGCGGCTGTCATAACAGCCTCTGCCCAAAAACCATGGGGTAATGCAGCATGAGACAGCATAGTACGGACTTTATCCTGTATAGTCCTATTCATACACTCTGCAACTCCATTCTGGGGTGGATTATGAGGGGCAGTGAGCTCCCTTTTTATCCCTTTGCTGTCACAAAATGCCTGAAAGGCCTTGGACACATATTCCCCACCATTGTTAGAGCGAAGACACTTAAGTATCTTATCAATCTGATTTTCAACCAATGCCAAGAAGTTTTTAAACTTGTCAAGTACTTCATCCTTGCTACGAATGGGGTAAACCCATACCTTCCGTGTAGCATCATCGACAAAGGTGACAAAGTACTTCTTCCCCCCCAAAGACAATCCTGGCATCTGACATACATCTGAATGTACTAACTCTAGAGGTGAAGATTTCAAAGAAAGAGATTTCTTATGAGATGTCTGCGCATGCTTACCATAGACATAATGATCACAATGCTCAAAATCAGCATAACGGAGACAAGGCAAGTAACCCAAACGAGAAAGAACTTTCATTCCTGTTTGACTCATGTGTCCTAACCGGCCATGCCACAAAGAAACACTTGGCTGCTCGGTTACTGCGACAACATGGTCACGCACACTAGATACATGAAGAGGATACAGAGTATCACTCTTTGAACCCCTGGCAATGACTCTAGATCCTATACTGATCTTCCATTTTCCATCGCCAAATGTGGTATGATAACCATCATCATCTAGCTGCCCAGTACTGATTAAGCTCTTCTTGAGCTCAGGTACATGACGAACATTCTGAAGAGTAAAGACAGAACCATGCTGAAACTGAAGCTGCACACTGCCAATGCCTGCAATATCACATGCTGAGTTGTCCCCGAGATGGACAACACCATGTCGACCGCCTGTATAATCGGAAAACCAATCTCTGTAAGGGGTGATATGAAAGGAGGCACCCGAATCTAAAATCCAGGTATGCATGTCATCAGCCGAATCGGCAACCAACGCATGGGCATCAAAACATGAAGACACGAAGAGTACATCGTTCCCACTGTCACTGTCCTGAGTGACTACATTCACCTCTTCGATCTTGACACTACTCTTCTTGGGCTGGCTCTCTTTCTTCTCTTCCTTGCTGTCCTCTGTCTTCTTGCCTTTCCCTTTCTCTTTCTTCCACTTGTAACAGTCACGTTTGAAGTGACCTTTCTTGCCACAGTGGTGGCATTCCACATTCTTGCCGCGAGACATGCTGCGACCCTTGCCATCAGATTTTCCCTTCTGCTGCGATCTGCCCCTGGGGTGCAAGGCACTAGACGACTTACTTGATGCATTATTTTGCCTATTCATCTCTTCCATAAGCAAAGAGCTTTCCACGTCAGAATACATAAGCATAGCATTCGAGTTACTCAAGGTAGTCCTGAATGTATCCCAACTCTCTGGTAGAGTGCAAAGCAGAAAGGTAGCTTTAAACTCGTCATTAATGACAAACTTCAAAGCAACCAGCTGGCTGAAAATTGAGTTGAATTCACTCAAATGATTTGACATAGCAGTTCCTTCTTTCATCCGCAAATCCATAAGCTTTTTTAGCCAATACACCTTACTAGCTGCACTCTTCTAAGCATACAATTCCTCCAGTCTAGTCCAAATGGCATAGGCAGTGTCCAAACCCTCTATGTTAAACAGCAGAGCATCAGAGACAGATAGCTCAATGGTCGAGCGTGCAAGCTCGTTCAACTCATCCCAGTCACCTTGTTCCACATCTGTGGGCTTTACCCCTTTGGCCTTGATCGGCTTAGCCCGCTTCTTCTGCAACAGGATATTGTAGCATTGCTTTTGCCACACTGCAAAA
Source organism: Lygodium microphyllum (assembly GCF_053477565.2). NCBI lineage: Eukaryota > Viridiplantae > Streptophyta > Polypodiopsida > Schizaeales > Lygodiaceae > Lygodium > Lygodium microphyllum. The sequence continues at coordinate 13,708,864 of NC_141145.1, forward strand.
TTATTTGCACCCTCAAGTTTCTTGATGTGCATAAGATGGCTGCTATCGCTGCTGCCAGCCATGATTTTCAGTCCAAAATATGACCACAAATTCAGCAAATGCAGGCCCAAACTGTCAAACAAGTGACCAAGGTACAAACAAGTACCAACCAGCAATAAGTACCAGTTAAAAACAAAAATTTCAGATCTGCAAATCAATTTTCAGAAGCACCAAATGTTGTGCTACAGCACTCCACAACTGATGACAGCTGTTCCAAGGACAAATACATCACATTACATGAGAAGTCCCAAATTTTAGCTGCAATTTCTGTTGTAAATGCACCCACGGGCATAAAATTTGACCCGCACGGTCAAAAGCCCCAAAGTTTTGTGCTCAAAACATCAACCATACATCTGCACTGTCTCTGACGTGCATAGAGTAGACCAATTTTGCCAAAATGAAGCAATTTCAGCAAAACCCCCAAATTTTTCAAGTGTCGGGCGTCCAAATTGCATGAAATTAAACCCGCATGTACATAAAATGACCAATTTGCGCACAAATTTTGCACAGGGTCCAATGTGCATCAATGTCAAGAAATTGGGTCAATTTCAGCCCAATTTTAACATGTACATGAAAAGCCCCAAATTTCGGAGGCAAAAAGTCACAAATTCCTGCAATTTCTGAGACAGAATCTCACTGTGTGTCTTGCTCGTGTCAAATCCGGACAAATCCCCAAATTTGTGGCTCAAATCTGCCCAAAACACAGAACTGTGCTCACACGCGCGAACTCCCGTCAGTGGGCAAAGGGGGCAGCTTGCAGTAAACCTTTGAAAATTTAAAAAAAATTTGCAAGAGAAATTTGACGAAAACTGTCCCGTAACGTGACGATTGCTGCGTTTTGACCTGCCGCCAGCGTTTTGACCTGCCGCCAGCTGCACGTGGCCTGGAAAGTCACGAACTGACCTGGCGTGACCTGCGTGACCAGCGCCTGTGCAAAACACGTCACTTCTGACCTGCGCCTGACCTGCACGCTGCCTGGAACTGCACGCCTGACTGCACACTGTCCAAGAACAGTGACGAGCTGACCAGAAAATGACTGACTGACCTGTGCGCAACCTGGGAAATGTCGCCTGGCTGAAAAACGTGACCTGTGGACTGCGAGAAGCACGAACACCTTAACCGAAGCTCTGCACGGACTGCGAGAAGCGCGAACACCTTAGCCGAAGCTCTGATACCAGTTTGAAGTGAGTGATGCGCTGCAGAGATGCAATGTCCGGCGATGAAATGTCAGGTAAAGAGCAAACACGTGAGCAACAGCAGCGAGTGAGAGCGAGAGATGCAAGATGTTCTTGGGTACAATTGGAGTGTGTACCACTTTAGGTTTTTAGATAGATATATATGAAAGTACAAGTGTGCTAAGGGTGCGTTCACACCCGTGCACATATAAAAGGCATGATGGCCCTTTATTCCCAACAAAAACACCTAGACCTATGGACTGAAGTAAAACTCAAAAATAATAAAGCAATACCTCAATGTCAATGCCCTGATGGTGCCTCAATAGGCCAGGAAGAAGCTCGGGAAGCCAGGGAGTGACGAGAGCTCAAGAGAATAAGCTATAGCTGCCGGGAAGGAGACCCAATGCGAGTGGGGAGTCGATGGGAAGCTGAGAATGCCACGAGCCAAGCTCAAGAGTCGGAAGCCGTGCTCTAATACCAGTTGAAAGGTGAGAAGGATCGAAGCTTGCACTCGAGAGCTATGGTGGGAGAGCAAAAGCAAGAAAGAGAGAGACAAAAAATGGGAACTCTTACAGTCACAATGTGTGACTGGGCCTTCCTTTATTCAAACTGTCACTAAAAGAATAAAAAATAAAGTGACGATGACGGGCGCCCGCCACCTGCAGTGTGCAGTGACGGTGACTGTCAGTGTAGTAATACACGGGCAGCTAGGCGGAGGCGCCTTTACCCCCAACATGAAGGAACGGCGCACATCCCAAGTCTCCAGCCCAGGTAGGACTGGGCAAACCTGCATGTTAGCCCTACACTAAAAACAAAGCCTGCAAAAAATATCAAAGCCTTCAATCACACAGGTCAATAGTGAGATGCTCCAAAAACAAAACTAAACTAAAATGAAAAGCTAACTGAAGGAACAAGTGCAAAGATACAAATGTGTATGTGTGTGTGAGTAAATGCAACAGAAGACTTAAAATGTAGAGACAAAAATCCTATGGTGCCGACTCTAAGAGTGCGAAAAATGAATGCTAGACTGACCTAGGGTATCTGAAAGGACCTAGAGACATGCTAGTCTAAGAAGGTGGCCAACATCGCGTACGTCCAGTAGAAGGGCTCTGCCAAGGAAACGCCTGACGAGGTGGGGAGGTGTCAAGATTGTGGGAGAGAAGGAAGGAGTCTCACTTGAAGCTTTCTTGCTTGCACAATGGGGGAATACACACAAGGGTGGAGGCTGAAAATAGTTTTCCTCTTCTTAGTTGTGTAAGCCAAAAGAACTCTCATACAAAGAAATAGAAGAACCCTATATATGTGTATTAAACCAAACTCAACTAACTAAGGTGGCATACTAACTGAGCCACGAACTAGAGTAGATAAGGATAGCTGTCATGTAGCTATTATTCATGGGCGGTATACCAACCGCGTCTACAACTGACAAGTCGGTGACATAAATACACAACGGTCACCCTGGCGTATCACGAGTGGAGCTCGATATCTCAACACTCCCCCTCCAGCTCAATCCCAATTCCTGCACACCAAGCAGGTCTCTGAACTTGTGCAGCTTCTCTGCGCCCAATGCCTTCGTGAATATGTCAGCTACCTGATCCTCTGTGCTGACATAAACTAGATCAATAAGACTTAGTAAAACCCTCTCTCGCACATAGTGATAATGCACCTCAACGTGCTTTGTTCTAGCATGATAGACTGGGTTATTTGCCAAGTGTATACTACTCATGTTGTCACAATAAATGACAACTGGCCCATCTGTAGGCTGATGCATATCATAAAGTAGCTTATGCAACCAAGCTACCTCACATGCAGCCATTGTTGCACCCCTGTACTCGGCCTCTGTCCTCGACAAGGCAACTGTAGGCTGTTTCTTGCTGCTCCAAGTGACTGCAGCACTCCCAAAAGAGAACACATATCCACTGGTAGATCGTCTATCAGAAATACTACCAGCCCAATTAGCATCAGTGTATCCATGCAGCTGTATCTGAATCCCAGTCTCATAAAATAGTCCATACTGCAATGTGGACTTCACATACCTGAGTATGCGTCTAGCCGCATCCAAATGTGGTTTCCTTGGAGCCTGCATAAACTGACTTACCAATCCAACAGCATAGCTCAAATCTGGCCTGATAATAGTCATATAAATCAAACTTCCTACTATGCGTCTGTATATAGTAGGGTCTTCCAGAAGCTCACCTGCATCTGTGCTCAGCTTCACATTCTGCTCCAAAGGAACTGAAATAGGCTTACAGCCTGTCATCCCATATTTGGACAGCATGTCCAATCCATACTGCCTCTGCAAGAGCTGTATCCCACTTAGTGATCTAATCACCTCAATGTCCAAGAAATAACGCAGCTCTCCCAAATCCTTCATCTCAAACTTCTGCTTCAATAGCATTTTCAAATGAAGGATATCTTCATCACTGTCACCTGTCACAATCAAATCATCAACATAAATGACAAGTAGCATAATACCTTTTTCTGTTTTTCTCACATAAAGTGAGAAATCTGCCTTGGAAATCTGAAAGCCAATAGTGACAAGGTACTGTCCTATCTTATCAGACCATGCTCTAGATGCTTGCTTCAAGCCATAAAAGGCTTTCTTCAACCTGCAAACAAACTCAGAATGAACAGCATGCACATAACCTGGTGGCTGCTCCATATAGACCTCTTCTTGCAAATCACCATGCAAGAAGGCATTCTTTACATCCATCTGATGTAAAGACCATCCCTTTGATGCAACCATAGCAATGACTGCTCTTATGGTTGCCATCCTTGCAACCGGACTGAATGTTTCTTCATAGTCAATGCCATATGTTTGTGCATACCCCTTGACTACTAATCTTGCCTTGTATCTGTTCACAGAACCATCTGCATTGTGCTTCACCTTATAAACCCACTTACAGCCAATTGCATTTTTACCTTTAGGCAAAGGTACCAATTCCCATGTAGCATTTGCTTCCAAGGCATCCATTTCTTCATCCATGGCTTTCTCCCATTTTTCTTTTCCCATGGCTTGCTCAAAAGAAGTGGGTTCTAGTTCCTGTATTACTTTGACCATATATGCATAGTGAATGGCTGTAAATCCATCATATTTCAGCCTATCCACAGGATACCTAGCTCTCGTAGACCTGCGACTGCGCAAGTAGGTTCACTCCCAGGTGCTCTCAAAACATCCCTGGTCTTCCTTACTCCAGGTGTAACAATAGAAGGAATACCCAACTCATCATCAATGCTCTGTTCTGAGCCATTGGATTCACCATCCACATAAGAGTGACCTGCATTCACATCAAACATAGGCTGATCAACCTTCTCTTTTCCTTTTTATGATACCTGCATACCACTATCTGCATTACTTTCAGAAGATTCTCCTGACCTCAATCTGCCTGTCCATGGCAAAGAATGTGAACCACTGCTAGAGGACGCTCCAAGTCCACTAATATTTTGTGACTGCTGCTGTGAATTCTGTGCAGCATTACCATTTTGTGCATCTACATCATCAATCACATTTACTGGTTTATACCAGCTACTCATCTCATCAAAAACAACATTTCTGCTCACTGTAAACTTACGAGTAGAAGGGTTATAGCATCTATACCCTTTTTGCTGCAGAGAGTAACCAATAAAGATGCACTTCTCAGCTTTTGGATCCAACTTGGATCTCAACTCATCTGACACATGTACATAGGCAATGCAACCAAAAATTTTCAAATGAGAAATATCTGGTTTCCTACCAGTATACCTCTCCTCTGGAGTCATTCCATGTATTGCTGCAGTGGGAGTCCTGTTCATTATGTAGACTGCTGTAGCAACTCCTTCAACCCAATAAAAATCTGACAAGTCTTTTTCATTGAGCATGGCACGAGATACCTCTCCAATATGCCTGTTTTTCCTTTCTGCAATTCCATTTTGTTGTGGGGTATGACTGCATGAATATTGCTGCTTTATGCCATGCTCCTGTATACCTCTCCTACCAGTATACCTCTCCTCTGGAGTCATTCCATGTATTGCTGCAGTGGGAGTCCTGTTCATTATGTAGACTGCTGTAGCAACTGCTTCAACCCAATAAAAATCTGACAAGTCTTTTTCATTGAGCATGGCACGAGATACCTCTCCAATATGCCAGTTTTTCCTTTCTGCAATTCCATTTTGTTGTGGGATATGACTGCATGAATATTGCTGCTTTATGCCATGCTCCTGTAGGAACCTTGCAAACTCATTTGAGAGATACTCTCCCCCTCCATCTGACCTTAGGCATTTTATTTGCAGGCCTGTTTCTTTTTCAACCATAGCTTTAAGGGTTTTGAAATGCCCAAAAACTTCACTTTTCTTTTTCATAAAATACACCCAAACTTTTCTGCTATAGTTATCAATAAAACTGACAAAATAATGACAACCTCCAAGAGATGCAGCTTTAGTAGTCCACACATCAGAGTGGATTAATTCCAATGGCTTCTTACTCTCTTGAACATGTCTAGGAAATGGTTTCCTTGCCTGTTTTCCAAACTAACATGCTTCACATACCTTATGCATTTCTACAACCTTGAATTTTGGCAATCCTGCAACAATATTTTGGGCTTGCATTGATTTAAGTCGCTGTACATTAACATGACCAATGCGTTTATGTCAAATATCAATATCTGCAACTACACCGGTCCCATGTGCAAACATTGCTGCACTCAATTCAAACATGTCTGCATCCAACGTAAACATTCTGCCCTTCTTCTGTCCTTTTGCTATCAAGCGACCTTTATTTTTCATATCCTCAACAAAGCATCCATTTGACCATTTGACCAACAGAAACCAGATTCTTGGTGATATTCGTGACATGAAATACATCTGACAAGTATTTCTTTTTCCCATCCTGCATAGACAAAGGAATTTTTCCAATCTGCACAATAGGATGTGCAATATCATCACCAGTCTCCACAAATCCTGGTTTTTCCATTTTCCTTGTATCCTCCATCCATTCTGCATGACCTGTCATATGGTTTGACGCACCTGAGTCAACATACCATACATCGTTGGTTTCTTCTGCATTTGTCACAGAATTATTCATGTGCTGCACCATAAACAAATGTTCATTTCTGTCATCACCCTGTCTACTAGAAGATGCATAATTCCCATATTGCAGTTTTCCATTCATGATGTCATTCTGCTTTTTATAAGTCTTTAGCCATATGACCCATTTTACCACAGTAGTAGCATTCAACATTACTGTTTGCATTTTGGCCTCTTTGCCATCCACCACGACCTCTTTGGCTCCCCCTGCCTCTAGAGTTACCACGTCCTCTTCCATAGGACTGGTTTTCTTGAGTTTGCTGCATATTTTGATTTCTACCACGGTCTCCAAATCGGCCTCCTCTACCTTTGCCTCTACCTCTTCCAGCATTTGAGTAGAAGACAGTTTCTTTTGAAGTTCCTCCTAAAGAAGATGCACCACCATTTCTCTGCTCCTCAGAAATTAGAAGAGCAATCAACTCCTCAAAATCATGAAATCTTTCACGGACGGAAATGGACGTTCGGAACTGTGCATAATCCTTTCCTAGACCATTCAAGGTTACTGAGACTAAATCATCATCTTCCACTGGCGACCCAATGGAAGCAAGTGCATCTGCAATCTTCTTCACCTTCATGTGGTAGTCATTGATGCTCATACTTTCTCTTTGCACATTGTGCAACTCTTGCTTGAGCTACATTTTCCTGGCTTGCGTATTTGTACTATACATTTTTGACAAAGTATCCCATGCCTCCTTTGGCGTACTTGCATCTTGAATATGCACAATCATAGAGTCTGAAATGCTCATAGACAGCCAGTACATAGCTTTCCTGCCTCTCTCATGCCATGCTTTAAATGCCTGCATTTGCTGTTGATTGGAAACATCGGGAAGAACCGGTTCTTCTTCATTTCCTGCAACAAATTCCCAATATCCTTTTCCCATAAGGAAATTCCTCATTCTAAACTTCCATGCTTGGAACTTGTTCTTGTCAAGCTTTTCAATGACAATCTGTGAAAGAGAATCAGATACCATTACAGAACACTGCAAAAAATTCTGTCACTGCAAAAAACACAGCTTCACCCTCACAAGGGAAAATCTGCAAAACTGGCGAAAGTGATATTTGACCACACAGTCACTTCCTAGTGACGATTTTGCATCAACAGGCAACAGGGATGATTCTGTAACTCCCAATGTCTCTGCGCACAAGCATACGATGCAATTTCTACAGTAACTTTTCACCGACCTGTAGAACAGTGGCTCCACAGCATAAAACTGGGCCTTTTCCTGAGTGCGTGCAGAAAACTTCCGCCTCCAAAACAGGCCCCGAAATGGCCTCAAATAAAAAAAACAAGGTCGCCGAGGGCTAAAGCCTCTTCCCGCAGCATATACTGCCCTCTTGCTTCACCGCGAAGGGCGTCTCAACCTGAGACAATGCACTCCTGCACTTTCCGGCTGTACTACCTGCAGAGATCTGCTCCCAAAACAGAAAATGAAAGCAACACTGCTCCTCTTACCAGAACACCGCGAGCTTGGCTTGCTTTCTTGAGCTCCTTACCACGAACAAGGCTCTGATACCATGTCAAGATTGTGAGAGAGAAGGAAGGAGTCTCACTTGAAGCTTTCTTGCTTGCACAATGGGGGAATACACACAAGGTGGGAGGCTGAAAACAGTTTTCCTCCTCTTAGTTGTATAAGCCAAAAGAACTCTCATACAAAGAAATAGAAGAACCCTATATATGGGTCTTAAACCAAACTCAACTAACTAAGGTGGCATACTAACTGAGCCACGAACTAGAGCAGATAAGGATAGCTGTCATGTAGCTATTATTCATGGGCGGTATACCAACCGCGTCTACAACTGACAAGTCGGTGACATAAATACACAATGGTCACCCTGGCGTATCACGAGTGGAGCTCGATATCTCAACAAGAGGAAAGTGAGATAGATGCATGAAGTGCAACGGGATCGAAACCTACAGACCAATCAACCAATCCTTCAGGAGTAGAGAAGGATGGCCGCTGAGGCTGTCCGGGTGCCACATGTCCAACAGTCGCTATGGGGGCTGGAGGAGCAGATGGGGCAACAGCGGAAGGCGTAGCCCCACTGGACTGTGAAGTCGCAGCGGTCTGCTGAGGCTTTTTAGGTGGAAGACCTTGGGCCTTAGAGCAACACTCCTCATCCACATGGCCTGCTCTCTGGCAGTGTGTGCAAAACCGGTTTTTCTTAGGGAATACCAGAGAGATCATGATTCTTTGATTCCATTTGAGGAAAAGGAGTCACCCTTTGATTGGCTTGCCTTTGCATCTAGCAAGTTCTTACCATTGGTGGTTTTCCCTCCCGAAGAAGAGGCAACTAACCCCCTCTGCTCTGAATAAGGCTGTGATGAGGATTTCTTGTGGACTTGATCATGTAGCCTTGCGTAACACAAAAACTGGCACTCAAACTAAGAACTGGCTCTAGACCAATGATGAGGTCCCAAAGACCCTAAGACTCAAGCACTTGTTGCATAAAATTCAACCAAGTATTGAAATTTGACCCGTTAAAACGTGTCTTATCCGTGAAGGCATTCTTGGCCGTTGCAACAAGAGTGGTAGTGCTCGGAGATGAATAGTGTGAAAAAGTGTAGTGGGGGTAGGATAGGGGAGTGAAGTACACTTGGGAATGGGCCCTAGAGTGCCCACCAGGCATGCGGGTAGTGTGCAAGGTGGATCCATAGATAGGGATGGGCTGACTAGGCATGGGTATGATAGCCACATGAGGAACCCAACGAGATGGGATGGGAACACTGGGAGCAGAAGATAGGAATCCCTACAAAGGTGTAACCCAAGGAGAGTGTGAAAACGCACCATAAGCCGAGGATGAAAACCCCTGCGTATGAGTGGTCATGGGAGATGTGAAGCTGGGGATAGTGAGGGAGATGCCCATCACCGTCCACCCAAAAGTTATGGATGTGCTCATTTGCTGAAAGGCTAGAGGCACTGTGTTAAAGGGTGGCATTCCCCCCAACGAAGTACCATGGTGCAAAGAGATAGAGAATGGGGTGAAGCAAATGTGGAGTGTAATCCAAGATTTTGGAAAGATGATGAGAGATGATCAAGGTGTGATATAGAAGAGGGTGGGATGGGAGGGAAGTGAGAAGTGTGTGTGACATGCTCAAATGAAACAGAAGCTGTAGATGTACCTAAATTCCGTCTGCTTCATGAGCCCCCCTCTATTGAAGTTCACATACGCAAAGCCATCCGGATCCTGTACCTCAAAAGAAGAAGCACATGAAGGTTTTGATTCATGCAATACAAAAAAATTGTACAAACGTGACATTGGACCTGGCTAAGATGATGAAGATGGATCGCCAGACGTTCCGAATGTCGTATGTCCTCCACGATCGGAGAGGTGGCCAGCCTCACCAACCCGTCCGGATGTGGTAGCAAAATCGGTAGGAGGGGTGTAAACATCACCGTACTTGTTGCGATAGTACTCCTCAAAGTCCTCCTCTGTCATGTTAGTGAAATCTGGTGAAGGTGGAGTGTCGTCCTCCTCACCGAGTCCATAATGCCATCTCAGGGCCTCCATTGATGGAGAAGCCTAATAAGACATCATAGGAACTGGAGAAGAAGGTGTCTGGGACATTGTGATTCAGTTAGGAGTCGTATTATCTGCCTCGCACAAAGACTAGCTCTCAACAATATCCGCAGGATACTCTTTACAAGAGCACTGGCTCTCATACCATGTTAAAAAGATTGCTAGGGTTTGCACTAATAAGGACTTTCTCGAACCGCTACCCGTTTTAGGGTTTCCACTAAACTCTCTCGAACCGCTCCCCGTTTTAGGGTTTTACTCTAAAATAGCATTTTTAGTGTGTTTTGGGGCTGTTTAAGAGGCTAATCAGCAAGTAATGCATATTTTAGCTCAACAAGTATCATGTCTTCTATTATCTATACAAGTCTTCTCACCTCTTGTACACAGGATTCCATCACATTGAAGCAGTTAGGCCCTATGGTGCTTGAGCAAGACGCACATCACAAGGAAATATATTCTCACAAAGTTAGTGCACAAACCCATACCATCTCCTAGTTGAGAGCTTTGTTAGAGTCTAACAAAGGCAAAGCAGCTCTAACAGCCTTCAGTGCATTTGTATTTCCATTGTCAGCGTTGTTGGTCAATCTGTAGCCGTGTTCACACCTCTGGGGCTGAAAGCATTTCAGTTGTGCCACATGGCAGGCTGGGCAGTATTGGCAGCACGGTCGGCCAATTTTATGTGCCCAGAATCAGGTCAGTCAATTTTTCCTCTCCCTCATCAGTCTACTATGATTCTCAGCTGTTGCCAGCACTCTCTTTTTTAGCTTGTTGTTCTTCCTCTATCTACTTGTTCCAACACCCAGCCTTGTATTCAGCATTCATTTTCAGATCATTTCAGTCCCATTCCTTCATTCCCTAGTTCTTTCTTGTCTCCCTCTTCCCTACATAGACCCATGAGAGATATCCTGGGATGAGAGTGCCTCGTGAGCAGTTCCACATTGTATCTAGCTTAGACATCATTTTGTACTCATCAGCTATGTATTGTTTACTGTTTATTTTCTATTTAGTTAATCGTAGCATTAGATGACAGCTATTTTGGGACTTCGGAGATTCTCTGACTTTTCAGATGTAACATTTTGGCTTTCTCTAGGATCTGGATAAAGATCTAGCACACAATCTATTATCTATGGAAGATGGGACTCAGGAGAGGCTGCAGGTGACTCTGAGCATATGAGGAGGAGGAATATCTTTATTCACACATGGGCTCTTGCACTTCTTCCACTTTGAGCCACATATGGTCTGGCATAACACGTCAGACTAGTTGTTTACCCAGCCATTATAGTTCTAATGTACCTAGAATCCTTCATGTAGCTATTTTGTACTTTGTATATTACCTTGGGGAGCTTTTACCAAGGTGCTTTTTTTTTTGTGTGTGTGTGTGTGCGGGGTGGTGTGTGGGTGGGTGGGGGTGGGTGGGTGTGGGTGCTCTAGAGGGGGCGGGGGAAACACAGTCTCATTTTTCTTATTCAGAAAATAAGCAATCCCATAGTGTTCAAATTGCCCAAAAAGTATTAGTCTCTGTTTGTAATTCACCAGGAGTGCAATCTCTGCTCCTTTCTATTTTGATTCTGTTGTTCATTCAGTGCTGGTACATACAAAAAATATTGTAATTCTATCAGTAGTGAAAACCCATACCCATCATATGACATGGAGGTCTGCTGCCCATTGTGTGCACTCTTCATCTGTATTTTCACTTGCATGCCAATCATTGCTTCACAATAAGGATGCAACATTTTATTCTTTATAGAATGCATGATAAAGCCAAAAATGATCGTTTAAAGTTTCATCACTGCTATGAAATTAATCAAGTCCTGCAAATAACATTCTAATTTTAATGCAAGCAAATCCAAGTGTGGATATTTTTGTCAACTTGGTATTACACCATTGATAGATGAGAAAAACTTCTGAAATTTGAAATAAATGAAAAGGCTTGAATGTACTAATCTGAAGCTAGAAAATGTGAATGTACCTTGCGAATATTGGGGTCAGCAAAAATATTCCGCAAGATGTGCATGTCATCATGTAGTGCAATAGTATCTATCAAATAGTCCTGCTTGCATGTTGATACCTAGAAGCACAAAAAGCCATCATACACAAGGTGACAATATTGCCATTTCAACTATAAATTTATGGATGACAAATAGGCTAAACAATATGAATACCTGGAGAAGAGCAGTAAATCCCAAAAATGATCATACACTATATTGCCATTTCAACTAAAAATTTATGGATGACAAATAGGCTAGACAAGATGGATACCTGGAGAAGAGCAGTAAATCCCAAAAATGATCGTACATTGTGCTGCTCTGTATCCACTGCAAACTCATTTTCTTGACTCAAATTTTGGGCAAGTTCTATAAGCTGATCTCGTGTCTCAATCCAGGAATAAGAATCAGTCAAAGGTGGTGGCCCTGATTCTGTGGATATCATTACAGGTGCAGTCTCAATATTCTCCAGCAAATTGCTTATTTCATATTGGTAAGGATGCAGATGCGTTGACTCTGTTGTAATGTAACAAAGATTACACAAACATCCACTGCGAGTCTTCCAGTTTGGTTCACATAATTTAGGCTTGCATGTGTGAATATTGAATCCAAATAATTCCCTTGCCCAGAGATTTCCGAGAAACAAGATAAATGTTTTTCCATTCCGTTTCAGACTTGTTTAATTTCAGATTTGCATGTACAATTAAAGATCTGATTGAATCTGAACTCGTACCCAAAAGAAGAAAAAAGGAAAGAAGAAGAACTGGCAACCTGATCTTTATTCTTTTGATCCATATTAACCACTATCTTTATCACTACGAACTGAATTGTACAATCCCATTGCCTATTTTAACTTCAACAATGCTACCTTGCATTGCATTACCTGTAGCATGTAAGATCTAGCTGAATAAAATGTCTCTCACCTCTAGCAATAAATGTACCTAGAATTTAGAAATGACAAATACAAGCTGTCAAGTGACAAACACAGGTACAAATGTCCACCTAAAATGTTTGGACAAATAAACTGATAGACAAATACACTATAAGAGCTCCTAATGTCCTCATCTAACTCAAACTGAGGCTCACAAGTGGGAGATGACAATACATAACACAAAGGACTACTAACTCCCCCCTCAAATCTTGGAGATGAAATGAATCTGAGCATGGCATAAGGAGTGCCACTACCAATGACTCATGAGGTCCATTGATGAAAAATGCCAGCCAAGGAGTAAGACCCCCTCCCTAGATGAAAGCCCAATCTGATAGGAGGCCACCACAAGCCACCATAGAACATTGGGAGTGGAGAGGCCTCGAATGGATCACTCTAGGGATATCAAGTCAGAAATGGGTGAGGCAAGTCTATAACCCCACTGAGAAACGACAGCAAGGAGCTATCAAAGGCACTGTAACCTACCATGAAAGAGCAACAAGGACCAAGGGCCATAGAATGGGTATGCAAGTGGCAAGGGATAGAAGCTCAAAAACGAAGAAACGAGGCTGCCACATGAAAACAACACCTGTAGAGCACTACAATTATTGAGCTAAAAATGCATTATACACTAATTAGCTCTTTATTACAGCCCTAAAACTTAATTATTACCGAACTTTCCAAGAGTCTCTATGTCCCATATGCCAAATCCTAATTCACGAGGATCCACTCAAATAAACAGGACTACTCTATCTCAGAACTCCCTTCTCAACAAAAGATTGCTGCCAGAGAACAATGGATTAACACAAAAAAACAGAAATATTCCCAAGAAATTCAAAAGGTAATACACCATCTCAAATCTTTTATGCATGAAGACCCCCTTATGTATAAAGAAAAAAGAGTCTCTTATGCTATTCCCCTTCCTTTAAAACCCAATGGCGTCCCAACCAAAGCCGTCCATTCTAGAATGAAGGAAGAAGATTTACTTCTATGTAAAGAGGAAATTCAAACTCCTCTAGATAAAGGATTGATAGAACCCACTAACTCACCTTGGGCATACCAAGCCTTCTATGTAAATAAACACTCTGAACAAAAGAGAGGAAAAAAGAGAATGGTGATCAACTACGAGCATTTATCTCATTGGCCATGGTCACCCTATTCCACTGAAGGACCTCCTAATTAAGAAGCTCAAAAAAGCCAATATTTTCAACAAATTTGATTTAAAATCAGGCTTTTGGCAACTTCCTCTGAAGAAAGACGACAGGTATAAAATAGGTTTTTGTGTCCCTCAAGGGCACTATCAATGGATGGTGCTGCCATTTGGTATTAAAACTGCTCCAACATACTTCCAGGGATGGACTAATTCAGTTTTTTCTAAATTTCCATTATGTTTAGCATATATTGATGATATTTTAGTGTTCATTGAAACTATTAAGGAACACATAGATCATCTATATCAGTTTATCAAGGCAGTGGAAGACGCAGGAATGGTACTCCCCCCAACAAAGTCTATCATGTTCACCACTACAGTTGAATTTTTAGGCTTAGAAATTCAACATGATGGTACTCTCAAGCTACAAAAACATGTATTGACAGAGGTTTTAGACATGCCAGATGAACTGACAAGTGTGAAACAATTACACAACTACTTGGGTGTCTAAATTGGATCAACTCGGCCAAACCAAATTTGGCCCTTTACTCCAAAGACCTATATCCTCTCCTGCGAAAAGATCAATTTCAATGGAAACCTCTCCATATAGTAGTTGTACAAAATATTAAAAATTTAATTTGCCATTTACCATCTCTTCGGCTACTAATTGGATTACCTCTTATCCTCTACACAGATGCCTCAAATTCCGGGTAGAGTACTTGCTTATGTGAAGAAAATCCTTCTACTTCACCTTCACTGCACATTGCCAATATGCATTAGGTGTATTCAACAAAACCCAGCAAAACTACCCATCCTATCAGAGAGAAATCTTGGCAATGACTAAAACCATTGTCCCTTTCACCATACGGCGGACAGATCTCCAACATGTGCCAAGTTATCTCACGAAAAAAACACCAAATAAGATCGGCAATAAGAGATTGCTAAGGTGGTCCCTCTTTTTTTATGCCCTTGATATAACTTTTCAACATATTCCGGACATACACAACACCATGGCAGACCTTTTGTCACGCCAACCACTTGACCCACCTACTTTGTAGTCTTTTTCTTATTGTACAGTATTCCATGCGCACTATGTGCCAGCAAGCACGCACTCACAGCCCACTAACATCAATGATTGTTTCCACTACCAGAGCCTATAAATACATCCCTTGTAACTCATTTGAGACAAGAAAGCAACAAGAGCATTCAATACTCAAGCTTTGTATCCTCTCTCAAGCTTTCTTATAAGCCTTGTAACTCTCAGCAAGCTAATATAAGTCTCATTTCTCATCTCCACTATACCCAGAAGCATGTACTCTCTGTGTTTTGTGCCATCCTTTCCACTGTATTCCCGTTTCCGCCACACCGCTCTATGTTTGGTATCAGAGCAATTAACATAACGCCATCTGAGAGAAGTAAGGTTATTAGTGACGTGTAAGGTTTTGCTCGTTGTTAGGCAGTCAGCTTGTTGTGCCGTTGTTTGAGTGTTTTGCCCTCAAAAGTCCAATTAATCCTCATGGGCTTCCTCCAAGACCAGTGGCAATGTGTTCAGCTCTACGTTCAAGACCCTATCCAAGCGCTACAACTCATTGGGAAATTCTACTATCATTGTGGACGAAGCACATCCCAGTTCCAAATGGATTTACCAGACATTGGTGCTACACATATTTACGGTGAGAATCAACTTTTCAAGTTCAAGGCTTCCACAGTTTATATAGAAGATCAAGAAATTCTTATGGTGGGAGATACATTAGCAAAAGACCAACATGTTAATCTATTGTCACTAGTCCTTCCCAAAATACAAAAACATCAACAGAAGAAAGATTATCCTTATTTGCATTTAGGGTATATCGCTATAGGTGTTATCCCTTTGTTCCGTAGAGGTCTTAATGTCTCATGTATGGCTGCAATGTCAGATACTAGACATGTAGAACTGATGGATATGATTGTAGGGGCTGTTGTGTCACCTTTGTCAAACGGTCCCATTTTCTTTGAGCTTCGCCCTAATTATGCTATAGATATGGACATAGTTGTCAGGTACGAAAGGTACGATATGATACGGTACGATAAAATACGATACTAAATGGTACCTTATGATTTTATAAGGTATGGTACGATATTAGTACCAAAAAAATTAAAATAATTTTTTAAAATAACAAAAACCATAAATCATTAAACGATAGATCATAGAATACATGTTTAAAGTGAAAATAGCCATTTTATTACAGAATAAGATGAATACATGGGTGTGACCATCATGGTCGCATAGGCTGCACAAAACATATGATACAACTACAATCTAGTATATGATATAGCTAATACAAAAAAAAGAGAGACCTATGAATCTACGATAAGGCATCACTATCATTATCATCATCATCATCAAAACCATCGAGTGCTCATCAAGACAGTCTGAAGATGACTCCTCGGCATCTAATGATGAGACACGCTCATACTCATTCCACTGATGAGATTACCATCATCATCAAATGATGGCTCCCTAGGTGGCGGCTGTGTAGGCAAGGGGGGGATGTCATCATGAGGCACAGGATATGAGCTACTAGAGCCCCGCCTTACATATGTCTACAAGCCACTTAAACCACCTCTTCTCGATGATGGAGAGCGTCGAATGACCATGCCCCTGCTACCACCTACTCGAACTCTTCGCCCACAAGCACGCTGACTGCGAGTGTCACGAGTATCTACCGTTATAAGCTCTCTATAGAGCTCTGCAAAAATCATCTACTCCTCCTCATCCACCTCCTTATGTATACTCGAAAGAGTGTTGCCCGTCAACTTGAATGTATCAACATTCACCTATACAACGCAGTGATGCACGTAAGATTGATCATTGTAAATACTAAAGTCTAAATTATAAAGTATAAACTTCAAAGTTCAAAGTTTAAAAGTTAAAACAACAAATTTTAAATGTTATGGTTAAGTGTTTAAACTTTACCTGCTTCGGACTACCCATGCTCATCATAGCCCTCATAATGCATAAGTTAGTGCGGCAATAGACTAGCTGCTCTAACTGTCATGTGCTAAGCCAATTGCAAATCTTTGTGTGAATGAGAGAATAGGTACTCTAGTGTCTCTCACATACACCCGAAGAGCAATAATGGGCAAGGACCCTGAAGGCTAAGGGCTGAAGGGTCTCCAGTGCGTATCCAAAGTTTTGCCACCAAAATAAAGGCTTCACAAGTGACTCTCTCATCCAGCAAGTGGAAGAGGCAAAAGCCACATGCTCTCTCTGATCTGCATAGCATCCTAGCTCCTCTAGCACTACATTGTGATCATCCAAAAGGGACCACACAAGTCAAATAAGCAAGCTCGTCTGAACGGAACTCTCTATCATCCATGACCGCCGGTGACTTGTAGGCCGGACGTATCAATGCGGCAAAACCATGGATAGGCTTATGCATCCACACCCATCTCCTCTCTACTATCTCTAAAACCTGTGCATGCTGTGTCTCTGTGATCACTGTACAAGCACGTGCCTCCACCAATGCCGCTCTAAAGAAGTGAATGAGAAGGCCCATAGTGGACCCCTCACAATCACTCATATGTAACATCCTATAAAAGGAAGACACGACAATGCCAATGGCACGGACCTTTTCCCAAAACTGCTCATTAAGGCACAAGCACTGCATGGCTTTGGCCTCCTCTGTCTCATGCTCATCCCACTCATTCCATAGAATGGACACCACTATCTCGCACAAGGCAGACCGCACCTCATAAAGGCGCTCCAGCAATAACCACATGTAAGCGAAGCAAGTCGAAAAAGGCTTCTTCAAATCCAGTGTGCTATGCTTACGATACATCGCAAGCACCTTTACCTTTACCATAAAGAATGTGACAATGAATGTAGCTTTGTGGACAACCCTCTTCACCCACTTAAGCTTCCCAATGTCCTCCATGAGCAGGTCCAAACAATGACTTGCACATGGAGTCCACACAATCGTAGGCAACTCAGCCTCAAGCAAACGTCCCATGCGCCAACAAGTCGATGCATTGTCGGTAACAACTTGCACCACATTTGGGGGGCCCACCTACAACCACAATTTACAAATTACAAGTAAGACTTAAATACACTTATTACTAGCAATACTTGGAAATTGGAGATTAGAGAGAGAAAGAGTCTAGAGAGAGTTGAAATTTGAGCCTTTCAAGTTTCAACTTTCAAGATTCAAGAATGAAGAGGGATGGGGCTCGAGGATTGGGGGCCTTGTAGCCCAAGGGGAAAGAGAGAATCAAGATAGATCATAGATACTCCAAAGAAATTAATTATTGGAATAGGGACATAGATAGTTATGCATAAATCAAATTTTAATTATGAATCATGATATTATCATAATGAAACAAAGTGAAACAAATTTAAGACCCAAATTGCAATGTATATCTCAATGATAGCTTGTCGAATGTGGCGGTAGATGAATGCCCCCGTCGTTTTCCTCCCCCTCTTGCCGGTATCTACAGCCTGCAAAAAGTAAGTGTCGAGTAGACATGAGATGAGTATGTTAATGATGCCCCGTTTCTTACGATCACTCCATCCGTCGGTGAGAATGAAGCAACCATATTTTATCCATGCGGCCCGAATAAGATCAAGGACTCTATCAATCCTCTCCTTCTCTTCATCAATCTTTTTCCCCTCATGTCATTGTATGTAGCACCGGTCCATCCTTCACATGGGCCCACATTGGCAATGGCTTTTACCATCTTCTTCCATTGCTCTTGCTTTAGAACATTGAATGCAAGATTGCACTCAATCACTGTGCATGCAATTTCAATGTCCGCAAGTCGTTGCCTTTCTCTAAGAAAGGCAACCGATCCATGCACATGACCAGGAGCTTGAGAGAGAGAGAATTGTCTCTCCGGCACCACATGAGCCTCCACTCTTTGTCTTTTACTAGAGCCGAATGCGGATGTGGAGCCCCCACCACCAATGGTAGAGGCCTCTCCCGCATCGGTTAAAGATACGCCCACATTTGATGCTTCATCGTTAGTAGGCATAGGAGTTGGTGCCGATAAGCCACTTCCTCCTCCTCTTGTGGATCCCCCTCTAATCTTGGCAAGAATCTCCTCCGCGGTGTTTTGAGGGATCTCCTTACATGAAGCAACTTGCCCCCCCGTCTTGGAAAGATATTGGAGAAGCCGAGTTGCACCACTTGTATAGCGCTTTCCGTAATACTTGCATGTCCAATGGTGGGAGTTGGACTTCTTTGTGTCCCTCTCCACGTGGATCGCATGCAAATTGAAGGCCTTATGCTTCTCACGAGTCATGGTGCCGATGACGAATAAAGAGGCCCGAGAGAGAGAGAGAGAGAGAGAGAGAGAGATGCTTGAATCTCGACTCTTGAAACTTGAGTCTTCAAAGTTGAAAGGGAGGAAGACTCGAGAGGCCGGAGGGTTGGGGTAAAGTTGAAAGAGCAAGAGTGAGAGAGAGGGAATGGGAGATGAGAATGGCAAATGCTTTGATAGGGTGCGGGATAGAGGGGATGGGAGATGAGATTTGAGAATGGAAAATGCTTCGATAGGGTGCAGGAAAGAGGGGATGGGAGGTGAGATTCAAGAATGACAAATCACAAGTCCATTCAAGAATCAAGATCCAAGAGAGGAAGATGAGAATGGTAAGTGCTTGTTAAATTGGTGTGGAAGCATGAAGGAGAGGAGCACCTTTTGTAGATAAGAGAAGGGTCAAAGTTCAAATAGTCAAAGAGAGAGAGGTCAACGGTCAAAGAGAGGGCTACAAGCTAGAAAGAATCCAAAGAGAGGGCTGCAAGATGAAAGGAATCGAAAGAGAAGCACCGTTTGCATGGCTGGAAAAGGGGGTGGGATGAGATATCCAAGGCTTCCCACCCCCCACCAAAAAGTACAAGAGTGCAAGAAACGCGGGACGTGAAGGCGCAAGAAACGCGGGATTGAGGACGCATAGGCTAGGTTGCCCAAATAGGCTTGTTTTAACGTACGAATTCGTACCGTACGGACTGTTCCGTACGTTGTACAAAGGCAACTATGGCTATGGATGATCCATACCTCCTTGAATTACTCATGCTGCATATTAGGACTATGGATCTACAAATGAAAGCTTCATCCGCTCATCTAGCAATTCAATATAGAATGGTCTTTAGGTGTATGTCATTAGCTATTCCCAAAGTAGTAGAAGGCATTAACTCCTCTAAAGATAGAGGGCAAACCATAATCATGAAATCAGATGAAAGTACTGTTGGAGCGCGCGGGTAGCGGAAGCATGAAGATTTGCAGCAGAGGAAGTGAACAGGTGAGTGAGAGTGAGAGTAAGAGTAACGAACAGATTTGGGTGTACCAACAATGTGTTGGTACACAAAGAATAAAATGTATTTATACTTAGGGCCCGTAAGGGTGCATTCACATGTACAACATAACAATACGCGTGTAAAATACACGGAGGTGAATAAAGGACCTTTACATCCCAACAACCTCCCACTTAAAGGTCCGGAGTGAACCTTTAACCAACTCCCACTAGTCGTATGCAATGCTCATGCTGAGCCTTGCCTAGACTTTTAGTGAGAACATCTGCAGGGTTGTCCTGTGTTTTGATCTTGGTCAATGTGATTAGACCATCCTCTAGAATCTGTCCGATAAAGTGATATCGCACATCAATATGCTTTGTGTGTGAATGATACATGGCATTTTTAGCCAGAAACACAGCACTCTGCCTATCACATCCCAACACTGGAGTACTTATAGACATGCCGAGATCCTCTGCGAGTCTGCTCAACCAAATAGCTTCTTTAGAAACTTCAGTAGCTGATATGTATTCAACTTCTATAGTACTCAATGCGACGATCTTCTGCAACCTGGAGCACCAAGAGACGACCCCTCCAGCAACTGTAAAGACATACCCGCTAGTGGACCTGCGAGTGTCTAAGTCACCTGCCATGTCTGCATCACAATAACCCTGCAGATTAAGTGCACCCTGCCCATAGTAAATACACTTTCTTTGTGTACCCTTCAGATATCTAAGAATACTCTTGACAACCTCCCAATGTGGTTTGCCAGGATTTGACATAAACCTGCTGACAACTCCCACTGCATGAGCAATGTCTGGACGAGTAGCCACCATAGCATACATAAGAGAGCCACAAGCTGATGCATAAGGGACTCCCTTCATAGCATTGGCTTCCATGTCATCTTTTGGGCTGTTGGCTTTACTAAGCTTAAGGTATGGAGGTAAGGGTACTCTGAGAGGCTTAGCTTCAGCCATGTTAAATCTGTCCAGTACCTTTTCAATGTACTTTTCTTGAGATAAGAACAGCAATTTCTGCGTTCTATCCCTACGAATCCTCATGCCCAATATATGCTCTGCATTCCCCAAATCTTTCATGGAAAAAGTTGATTTCAGCTGATCTTTGAGAGCATCCAAGCTAGTCTTTCTCTTCCCAGCTAACAACATATCATCCACATACAAAACAAGTATGATAGGGCTGCCATCTGTATCCTTTTTCATATACAAACAATGATCTGCATGGCTGCGTGTAAACCCATGTGAGAGCATAAAAGTGTCAAACTTTGTGTACCACTGCCATGGTGCTTGTTTCAGCCCATATAAGCTGCGTTTTAGTTTACACACCAACTGCTCTTTTCCAGGAACTACAAAACCCTCGGGTTGTTTCATGTAGATCTCCTCATCAATGTCACCATACAGAAAAATTGTTTTCACATCCATTTGGTACAGCTCTAAATCCAATACAGCAGTGAGAGCAAAAAGCACACGTAGTGTGGTCATCTTCACGACAGGTGAGAAGACCTCCTGGAAGTCAATCCCTTCCTTCTGTGCATACCCTTTGGCAGCCAATCTTGCCTTGTACTTGGGTTTCCCATCAACTGTCTTTACTTTGTAAACCCATTTGTTTGGAAGAGGCTTTCTTCCTTTGGGCAACGACACAAGATCCCAAGTATCATTAGCATACAGAGATTTAATCTCTTCCTGCATAGCTAGCTCCCACTTATTGCTGAATTTGCATGACTTAGCCTCTTTATATGTCAGAGGCTCACCCTCATCAGTAAGCATCACATAATGCAAAGAGGGGTCATACCTATGTGGCTGCCTTCTTGGGCGTGTAGACCTGCGTACCCAATGATCTACATGTGGCTGCCTTCTTGGACGTGTAGACCTGCATACCCAATGATCTACATTCTCAGGAATCGGATCTACATCTGGAGGCATGTTATTTTCAGCATTTATTGGCTGCTGTAAGCCATTTTCAGCATGTTGTTCATGCTGTACAGCACCTTCATTTTCATTTCCAGCACCTGCATTTTCATAATCAGCAAGTCTATCTTGCTGTCCATGACCTCCCTGTGCTTCTATTTACTGTCCATCATCATCTGGCTCAAAGATAACCGGCTGATCATCAGTTTCAGCCTGTGGTACAGCACCATGAGGCTCATCATTTGAAGTAATAGGTGGCTGCGAATTCTGAAATTTGACCTTTTTCATGTCTTCATCAGAGGCTAAAGTACTTTTCAACAACTTTGCCTCATTAAACATAACATTACGGTTGCGAAAAATTTTCTTGGACTGAGGTAGCCACACTCTATAGCCAAATTCTATTAGCAGAGTATTTGTCAGCTCATGTGTGAGTCTGAGCTTCATCTGGGCTGTGGCATTTTTATTAGGTATTTTAGGTATTTTTTTGGTGTGGCATTTTATGCCAGTGGAGCATTTTATGCACCAGTCGGCCAGCTTTAATGCTGTCCGAACAGCATTATTGCTCCCCACTTTTTCAGCCTATTTATACTCAATGGCTCCTCCTCAGTCAGTCACTTCATCTTCACCATCTGCAGACTCTGTGGAGAGAGGAGCCAGTGCCAGCACCCACGCAGCCAGTGACTCACTGTTGTATGCGACTGTCTCGTGTTCAGATATATGGATTCCATTTCCCGTGCATACATCTGAGTTCTCATCTGTATCGTGTTCTTTCTTTTCTCTTTTTGTCTTGTGTTTCAGCAGTTTATTTCAGCACATGTTTATGCTTCCACTGCTGCTCCACTTCTGACATGGTATCAGTTTTCAGGATTTGTGTTTCTGCTGTGTTTTCTTGCTGATTTCAGGACTGTTTTGTACCCCTACTAATCAGACGACTGCTGTCGCAGCTAGGTGACCTGTTTTGGGGCTGTTTTCAGCCTGCGTTTTTTGCAGTCTTACCATTGCCTGCTGCCTACACACCCTCTGTTGCCTGCGTTTTTCATCTACAGCTGCTGGCGACAGTTTTCTACCTGTTTTTCTCCAATTTACAGCCTGCGTTTTGCTGATTCAGCATCTCTCGTGGCTGGGTGACTGTTACTTCAGGCCGTTTTGGCTGTTTTTGGCAGTTTTTGACTGATTTTTTGACTTTCTGCAGCAGATTTTGTCTTCTATTGATCAGATTTTGGGTTATATTGCATGTGAACTCTCCTTTTCTGTAGTCTGTGCATGTGTTTTGGCTGTGTTTCCTCTCTACCTTCCATATGGCTCCTCCGTGCACTTCCCCTGATGATAAGTTACATGGACCTGATTATCTCACATGGAGTGCTGTCATGAAAGCTTGGTTTGTGCAGCAGCGGCTATGGTACATCGTCTGTGGAGCTATTCCTCGACCTTTCTGTCCTTTTCCTCTTCCTGAAGACTTTGATGAGGACAACCATGAGACATCCTTGAGTTCACAGGGGTGGCTTCCGGCACATTATGGAGGTGAGGCTTATGTAGCTTCAGCAAGGGGTGACGGGAAGAAGAAGACGAAGGCCCAGTGTTACCACTGTGGCAAGAAGGGACATTTGCGGAAGGACTGCAAGAAGTTAGCGGCTTCCAGGAAGAAGGAGCAGAAGACGAAGCGGGATGCTGACTCTACCGATGAGTCCTCTCCTTCATCAGACTCCGACTCCGATCCTCCACCCAAGGAGAAGTCCAAGGTGCGGAAGGGATCCTCTTCTTTGGATCGCGGGAAGGGCTTGGTGGCCCCTTCCTCGGCTTCTTTCTAGTGATGGTGATGAGGTCATCCCTCACGACTCTCTTGTGCCAGAGAGGGAGTGTGAGCGGGTGTTCAGATGGGGCAGCCGCGCCTCATCTATACTTTTATACAGGTGCACAGGTTCCAGAGAGGGACATCCCTGACGCATCGACTTTCGTCTGGCGGAATCAAATCCTGGAGCTGGGATTGACATCCAGGTTCATGATGAGCTGGTTCTCTGACAAAGAGCGGGAAGCTTTCGTCTAGAGCTCACATGAGGGGACACTTTGGCGGTCTGGCCAAAGGCGGAGAATCCATGGTCACATATGTTCAGCGGCATGTTTGACAGGATGGTCTTGTATGCTACTGCGAGACATTGGTGATGGACACAGAGACATGCTATGATCTTCTTTATTTTCAAGTGTTTGGTACGATCGACATCAACATCAGGTTCTCTCCGAGGCACCTTGGTGGTGGCTTGATCACCCACTGCTTGGGTATCCATGGTTCTACTTGGTGGTTCTATGTTGTATAGTTTCTGATCCCTTTTTGTATTGTATCAGATCACTCATGATCTGAGAGAGGGTGTTAGCAGAGTATTTGTCAGCTCATGTGTGAGTCTGAGCTTGATCTGGGCTGTGGCATTTTTATTAGGTATTTTAGGTATTTTTTTGGTGTGGCATTTTATGCCAGTGGAGCATTTTATGCACCAGTCGGCCAGCTTTAATGCTGTCCGACCAGCATTATTGCTCCCCACTTTTTCAGCCTATTTATACTCAGTGGCTCCTCCTCAGTCAGTCACTTCATCTTCACCATCTGCAGACTCTATGGAGAGAGGAGCCAGTGCCAGTGCCCACACAGCCAGTGACTCACTGTTGTATGCGACTGTCTCGTGTTCAGATATATGGATTCCATTTCCCGTGCATACATCTGAGTTCTCATCTGTATCGTGTTCTTTCTTTTCTCTTTTTGTCTTGTGTTTCAGCAATTTATTTCAGCACATGTTTATGCTTCCACTGCTGCTCCACTTCTGACAAATTCACCCTCATCACCATAGCCCATGAAAATGCCTTTGGTGGATTTCGGGTCAAGTTTATTCCTCAGCTCATTTCTAACATGCACAAAAGCATCACAGCCAAATATTCGTAAATGGTCATATGAGGCCGGTTTGCCAGACCAAACCTCCTCAGGAATGCCATTATTTAGGGACCTGTTTGGAAAGCGGTTGCAAATGTGAACCGCGGTTTTAAGTGCCTCTCCCCAAAATTCATGAGGGAGATTAGCACTGGACAGCATGCACCGCACTCTCTCACATAGAGTCCTATTGTATCTTTCAGCCACACCATTTGAAGAAGGGCTGTAAGGGGCTGTAAGCTCCCTCTTGATCCCATGCAAGTCACAAAAGGACTTAAATTCATTAGACGTGAACTCACCCCCATTATCAGTTCTCAAACATTTCAACTTTCTACCTGTCTGAGTGGTCACGAATGCATGAAAAGTTTTTAAAACAGCAAACACTTCACTTTTCTTTTTCAACAAATAAACCCAAATCTTCCTGGAACAATCATCAATAAAAGAGGCAAAGTATGCAACACCACCCAACGATTTCAAAGGCATGCTACATACATCAGAATGCACTAAGTCCAATACATTTGACTTACGGGAGACACCAGAGTAAAAGGAATTTTTCATTTGCTTTCCAAACTGACAGTCATTACAAAAATCAAGTTTAGAGCCTTTTCCATCAACCCTCTTCAAAGAGGTAAGAACGTCAAGACCTTTCTGGCTCATATGACCTAATCTCTTATGCCATAACTCCAAATGACAGCCAATTTCAGCAACTGCAAGAAACTTGCCATTCAAAGCTTTACAATGCAGACAATACAGAGTGCCCTTCTTGGTTCCTTTAGCAATCAGCATGGAACCCCTTTTTAATTTCCACAAACCACCACCAAACAGTGTGGTGTAACCATGCAAGTCAAGCTGTCCAACAGATAGTAAACTCTTCTTGATGCCAGGCACATATCTGACATCATTCAACACAAGTTCTTGCCCATTATCCAAAGACAAGTGTACGGTGCCAATCCCATCAATGCTGCAAGCATGATTATTTCCAAGGTAAACCTTGCTATAACAGCCTGCATCAAAAGTAGCAAAACACTCCAAGCATGGAGTCACATGGAAAGAGACACCTGAGTCTACAATCCAAGTCTGAGTGACACAATCATCAACTGACAAAAGTGCATCAATCACATTAGCCTTGGTGATCTGCATATCCTGCATGTGACATACAAGGGCATCATAATCCACTGCACATAATACATCAACCTCTGCATCTGAGAGCTCCTCTATGACAACACTAGAGGCCGCATTGGCCTTTTCCTTGCCTTTACCTGCCTCAGATGCATCTGTCTTTTCCTCTTTCTTCTTTTTGTCTCCTGCATTCTTCTTTCTCTCTTGTTCCTTCTTGTAATACCTGCAATCAGGCTTCTTGTGGCCCTTCCGACCACACTAATAGCATGTAACATCACTCTTTACTTTTCCTTTGCTCTTGCTCCTGCTTCTCTGTCCAGCATTTGCATTTTTCTTTTCAGCCCTGCCTCTAACATTATAAGCTCAGTTGCTGCCTTCTCCACTACACTTACGTCTAATTTCTTCATTCAAGATCGAACCCCTCACACCATCATATGTGAGATTGGGGTTATTGCTAAGAGAAACAACCAAAGTCTCCCAAGAGTCAGGCAATGTCATGATCAAAAAGATCGCCCTCAACTTATCATCAAAATCCAAACTTGCATCCTTGAGCTTATTTAAAATGCCAGTAAATGCACTCAAGTGCTCAGCTGCAGGCTTGGACTCATCCAGCCACATATTCACCAACTTGCGTATTAAATGCACCTGATTAACAAGTGTGGTGATCTCATAGGTAGTCTTCAACTTCTCCCATATTGCATAACCAGTGTCTAAACCCTTAATGTCTATCAAAATGTCATCAGTGACACCCATCTTTATATAAGCCACAGCCCTTTTATTGACTTTGGCCCAATCCGCCTCAGACATTTGTGCGGGTTTATCCATTTGCAAAGCATCCTCACAATCCTTTAGGAACAGTATGCCTTGCATACGATCTTTCCAAAGATCAAAGCCCTGACCATCAAATCACTTGATTTCCATCAAACTTTTAATGTCAGAACTGGAAGAAGTTGCAGCCATTTTTCACAAGTACAAGTATAAAAGCACTGAACTGCAAGAGCACAAGCTAAATCAGCAAATACACTGCTGTTCTTGCATAACCAGCAATAATCCTCTGCTGTTTTGACATAAACCAGCCACTGCACAGGCAAATAATGCAGAAATTTATCAAATTCTGCACAAAATCCCAAATTTCCAGATCCAAATGTGCACAAATGTCAGCCAAACTGACTCCGCTGGGCAAAATTACATCAATACATGAAAAGCCCCAATTTTTCTTGGTCCAATGCCGAGAAATTTTACTCGGATGAGCAAAATTCCAACAAATTTTGAAAAATCCCCAAATTAATTGAGGTCAATGCGCACAATGTACATGAAAAGCCCCAATTTTTCTTGGTCCAATGCCAAGAAATTTTACTCGGATGAGCAAAATTCCAACAAATTTTGAAAAATCCCCAAATTAATTGAGGTCAATGCGCACAATGTCTGCAATTTCTGACACAGATGTCACTGTCAAGCATAAACAGCATCAAATCTGGGAAAAGCCCCAAATTTCTAGGTTCAAATTTGACCAAATCTGAGAACTGTGCTTGCGCGTGCGAACTCCCGTCAGTGGCAAAGGGGTTGCTTGCAGTAAACCTTAGAAAAATTTTAAAATTTTCTGGAAGGAAAAATGTGTCGAACTACAACCGTTGACCTGCGCTGCCCGTCAGATGACACGCAGCCTTGCGTGAGCTGTCGCCTGCTCAAAAAACGTGACGAAACTGCATCGCATGACTGTGCAGCCTGCGCCTGATGCCACACAGCTTGTCGCTGCAGTTTTGTGACCAGCGTTGACCTGTGCAGCCTGCGCCTGGCTGCTCGTGACCTGTTTGACTGCCGCCTGATCAAAAAACGACCTGTCCCTGCCTGCCAGGTCAAAAATGACCTATCACCTGACTGAATCTACTGTCGCCTGTCAAAAACGACCTGTCTTGCTGCCGCCAGGTCAAAAAACGACTTGTCCCTGCCTGCCAGGTCAAAAACGACCTGTCACCTGACTGAATCTGCTGTCGCCTGGTCAAAAAACGACCTGTTGATTTCGCGCGAGCGAAACACTAGAGATGTCTCACCCGGACTCCGAGGAGCGCGAGCACCTTAACCGAAGCTCTGATACCAATTGTTGGAGTGCGCGGGTAGCGGAAGCGTGTAGATTTGCAGCAAAGGAAGTGAACAGGTGAGTGAGAGTGAGAGTAAGAGTGACGAACAGATTTGGGTGTACCAACAATGTGTTGGTACACAAAGAATAAAATGTATTTATACTTAGGGCCTGTAAGGGTGCATTCACATGTACAACATAACAATACACGTGTAAAATACACGGAGGTGAATAAAGGACCTTTACATCCCAACAAGTACTCAACGCTTTCTTCTTGATTGTGTGAATTGGTCGGAGATTGAGCTACCCCATGACTGGCAATTGGACATCTCTTCCCTCAAGAAAAAAAAACTCCTACCCCCTAGAGTTATAAAAGTACAAAATATCAAAGGTCAAACCCTTCATCTTCCACAGCACATGACTCCTCAAACTACAGAAGAGAAAGCTCTACCAAAATTGTCTATCTAAAGTCAGCCGCAGCTCAAAGTATCCCCATCACAAAGAGCAAATGTGTTAAAATTTCACACCCAGCCATGTGATCATGCTCACATCATACATGGAATTTGCC
Organism: Lygodium microphyllum; assembly: GCF_053477565.2. Lineage (NCBI taxonomy): Eukaryota > Viridiplantae > Streptophyta > Polypodiopsida > Schizaeales > Lygodiaceae > Lygodium > Lygodium microphyllum. Next base: position 13,737,584 of record NC_141145.1, read on the forward strand.
AACATTGTAAGAAACTCATTGAACAGGTCTCCTCCTCCATTGTCAATGTCATCCAAGAGTTTGAGTATGAGAATAATAAGTACAAGGTTGCTCCGTACTTAAGGCCACAGGATTTTGCTTCTTGGACAGCAGGATTACAAGCTTCTAATTGGACACACCTTGCACTTACAGGTCTAATTGAGAAGGTCAATAATCTACAACAAATCTATGACAATATTGTTGTCTTATGTCAGTAGTTAGTCAAAGCACAAGTTCAATTTTCGTCAGTACCTTGCAGTGCTTCTTCTTCTACTAATCCTTCTCCATTCAACTTGTTGTCCCTCACTCCTACTCCTAATTGGAATTCTTTCTCTACTAAGAGATTACAAAAAGACTGGAGTTCATACTTTTCTTCTCCTTCACCAGGCTCCCTTGATATTCATCACGTTATCACTGTGTCCGCTAAAGGAAAAAGTAAAATGCTTACTGTCGCTAAGGCACTAGTAAAATTCGTGAAGGAACACATGATATGCCTTCTACTTCTTATTCTGTGCCTGACTTGAATCTCGAATGGCAAGACTCTAATGAGTCTGATGAGGATCCAAATGGAAGCTTTAACGAGATACAACAGGTTTATTGCCCTTCTCTTATGTCTGTCTTGAAAGGTGAAACTACTATTCAACAACCTAGTTTGTTTTAGCCTTCCTTACAACCAGGAGATACTGCTAAAGAATTGTTTGAATATCTTGAGCTCATGTTTCCTGAGTGGTCCGATCATGACTATAAAGTTGCTTTCTATCATATTGATGAGTATATTTTTGACAGAATTAGAAGACAAAGAGAAGCAAATCAAGTCCTTGATCAAATGCTACTATGTATAGATCCAAACAACAAGCAGAAGGAAGAAACCTAGCACAAAATGAAAAACCTTTTGGAAAGGCTGCCACTTGTCAAAAATGCCCATGCAACACTTAAAAACGTCTTTAAAGGCTGGAGAGAGGCATTTTAGTGCATTATGCCTGCAAGAGAGAGTGAAGAGATGTTGCTGGTCTGATTTGCAGCTATTGAAGAACCTTTTGAGGCAGCCAGAGGCAGGAGAAGACCAATCAACAGTAGCACAGGTGACAGCATCTACAGGTTATTGAGACAGGGCAGCAGCAGTAAATGACTAATTTTCTTCAATTCTTTGCATCTACAAGTTGTTGAGAAGAGATACCAGCAATAAATGACTGATTTTCTTCAATTATTCGCGAAGAAAGTCTAAATTTTCTCTCTCCTCAACATTCTCTCACATCTCCCAACTTTCCACAGCCTTGCTCCAAAGATTACAACATTAAGATCACCAAAGGTTGAGAAATTTTAGATTTATCTACTGTAAAGCCTAATTTGTAGCAAAGATTAGGGTTTCGCAACAACCTCGAGAAGTGTGCCAAAAATTAAAAGCTCCAAGACTTGAATTCAATAAGAATGAAGTTGTTTTCAGTCAAATTCAAGTGGAGGGACCAGCAAATCAATGAATTTGGGGCATTTTCCATCTCCACAAAAGCGGGTGAAGGTCAATTGACTACCCAAATCAAGAGGCAAATCAAATTGAAGACTTACTGGTCATTTTGGATAGCAAGGGGATTGGAAGAATCCCATTGTACATCAACTTCTTCTTCAATTAAGTTAAAGAAATACCGAAAGCAACGCCAGTTTTGGGGCCAACGGGTTGTCCATTGTCCAAGATTGTAAGTTATTTTGCATTTCTCAATTTTGTAATAAATGTTACTATTGTAACTAAGTTGTAATTAGGGAATTACCACCCATCCATGAAAGGAAGGTTGGTTTCACAAAACCCCCTCCTTCCAATTAATGTGGTCCTTTATTGTAGAGAAGTTTGTAACATAGAGACGTCATAGCTTCAACTCAAGGGTCATCTGATGCCCAAATGTCCAAACTTGAAATAAGGACACCAATCAAATCCAGATCTCTACAACAATACACGTCTCTCACATGCACAAGTATAAAATCTATATAACTCAAAAAGAGAAATGAGAGAGCTCTAGCATTGAGTTGATCTCATAAAGCTATCAAATCCAAGGTCACTGCAACTTGAGGATCTTTAGTAGGTCAATGATGAGGAACTGTGATGAACTCCTATAGGTCAAAAGTATCAAGAATACAATCCAGCTTTTCAAAAGCAAGAAGAGAGGGTAGGATAGGCACCTATACAATTGGTGACATAATAGCCAATCATGGACTGCCATGTAAGGTGGACAAGGAGAGAATGACATACAAGTGGTTAGGAGGGAACCTAGTCACAACCTACCTATCAATCCATGCTACAATCTCTATCTCAATCTCTATGTCCATCGCAACAATCCTCATGGTCATGGTGGTTTGAACACCAATCTTCTCGGTCTCCATCATCGCTTTGGCGGTCTTGATCCATGTGATCCTACAAGCTATGCTCGTCTGCCATCTGCGTCCTTCAAGAAAACTTGTAAAATGCAAGGGCTGCTGTTGGTGTAGACAACCTAGTAAGGATGACGTTGACTTATCCGGGCCCCGTCTGGCTGCTATATAGCAGAAATCTGATATCCAAGCTGATTAGTCAAAATGTAGCTGCTTAGCTGCAAAACACAGGGGGGAGAAGATGGCTTGGACAGAAAATACAACCTTCTAAAGACCAAAACTGATCCATTTAGCATGGGAAAACGGCCACCATGCTGTAAACGCAGCTTTTCCACACTCGTATGATGAAGAATCAGCAATTTGAATGGCCGCCCACGCTTCAGCATGCTATTGATGCCACCCAGAAAAATGCAACTCCGAAGAAGACTCCTAAGTGAGCTTCGGCTCCTAGATGAATGATACCTTGTGAGGGTGCACAACGGAAAGGAACAATGAACACATAGCGAGAGGAGGAGATATAAGGAATGCAAGGAACAAAATTGACATAAATTTAAATGATACAAGACCGATCTCCGCCAACCATGCAAGCAGCTCAAAGCATCAGGGACGGCACCCAAGCGGCACGAGATGCAAAAGATGCATTTAATGCATTAAAAATGCCAGATGCAATGCATTAAAATGCTCCTTGTGCCTAATAAATGCATCCTACATCTAGCAATAAATACTTGCATGGAAATGATAGAAACACCACAAACTAAGGTTCACAAGCAAGAGATCACCATACATGACACACGACTGCTGACAAATTCTACTGAGTCAAGGAGAAAGAAGCCAACTTTGTTCAAGCTTTTGAATGCATTGGAATATTGTCATAAAACCACCTCTTTACAATTATCATTGTAAATCTATGTTAAAAAGGCCTTCCATCATATATTGAAGGAGGAAAAAAGAGGAGCGGGGGAAATGGATGTGTATAGAAAAATAGCAAGGTCTACAAGGAGAAACACAGAGTGTACGGCAAGCACTCTAACAAAGACACTCAAAAACACAGGAGAAGAAGAAGAGTGAAGAATAATGAACAATGAATCATGTTGAATAAATCATGCTGACACAATGGAGCAAAGCTTTAAGATGACTACACTATCCTAGCTAATTAGGCGAACTAGCACCTGTAGGGAATCCGCATTGTGAAGGGAACAATCCTCCGGGCAGTAGGATATTGAAGCAAACGTTGTAGAAGGAAGGATATCCAGCTCTAGAGGAAGCGAAACACAGTTGTCAAGGGCTATCGGAGTGGAATAGATGATGACCAACAATCACAACCTGCTCCAAGAGGTGCAAAACAGTTGGGCAGCTTGCTATGACAGCAAGCACAACAATAGGAGGTCTGCTGCAGTAAAACCCAAATCTGCCCAGTTTGAAAACTGTGAAAGGGAACCAAGAGCGAAGCCAAGAAGGGGCAGGACAGCAAATCACAAATCTGCCCGAGCTGAAGAGGAAAACGTAGGTGTTAATAATGTCAACACATGTGGGCAGCAGTCCTGAATAGTGTGGCAGGCTGGGCGATAGCCAACTGATAATGGCGACAACTCCAAATGCAATGGGTAGCAAGTAGAAAGCTCCAAACGGCAACACTCAAACCACTCCTATGAGAAACATCCACCGTGCATAGAAGTGTAAACGGCCAACTGATAATGGCGACAACTCCAAATGCAATGGGTAGCAAGTAGAAAGCTCCAAACGGCAACACTCAAACCACTCCTATGAGAAACATCCACCGTGCATAGAAGTGTAAACGCCCCGAACAACGTAGTATACTTAACAATTATGATATTCGCTTGTTTGGAGATTTAATATAAAAGAGAATGAACACTTAAAGCTGAAAATGAAAATTACTCACAAAATTACAGCCATGAAAATGTAAAAGTAATGGAGACAAGATTGAGGGTTGAAGATGGGCAACCCCCCCCCCCCCCGAAGGAATATATTTCTGCTCAACCCAAGTCCCTTAGGGAAGAGCTCAGTTACAATGAACCTGAGAGTGAGGAGAAGTAATTCTCACTCTCACAAGATCATGCAAAGATGTACAAACACACATGCATTATCTATTATGCAATGATAAGAACTGATTTCTTTACAGTACGAGAGAAGAAAGAGGGGAAATCAGCCTTTCTCCATCGTTGAACAGTAGTACATGGATAGGACTTGCTTCCTGTCGCTAAAATGGAAGAAAGAACTTGAGAAGGAGGTGCTGTAATGAATTTACAGGCTTGCTGTCCTGTAAAACAGCAGTGATAGAAGAGGGAATATGGAGGAATTTGATAATGGAGAAGTGGGGGATGATGATGGGGATGGATGGGGCCAGTGTCTGGCTATCTATGGGTGCTGTACATCAGTTTACAGCAAAGAAAAATGATGCTGAATAAAGAAAAACGAGCTCTTATTTATAGGAGAGGGAAGAGCTAGTACAAAAGGGCAAAGTGGAGTAGCACAAGACAAGTGTCCAGCCACATGTCATGAGATGTGACAAGTGGTGGGACACTTGGAAACTTGTGAGACAAGTGTCTTGAACACTTGTCTCTTCTCTATGGCCTTCCTTTTTGGGCTGAATACTGTCAAGAATAGAAACAACCAAATTTAGTAAGCACAGTCAGAGTACAGAACTTACTATTTTTAGAATGACATCCCTATTTTTTAGAACTAGCATTTTTAGGCTCATTCGAGGCTCCTAAAATTTAGGGACCCCCCCCAATATGGGTGTTATATGAAAGCTTTTTCCGTGTACATCGCAAAAACGGTATCAGAATCTTCATGTGACTTTCCTATGCAAAGAAATGTGCATTTCAAGCTTTCAACCCACACATGCACATTATACAAGCATTTCATGATCATGCCATCTTGTTGATTGTAACTGTCTGTTCTGGTGGATCTAGCCCACACTTCAAGCCATCAATCTTTTCTGTGTGCGAGTCTAACCCTGATATGTATGAGTTCTGATTACAAGCACCCAATCGGACCATATAGGTGGAAGTGTGAACTATCTTTTCTCTAACCCACCGCGTGGATCCACCATAACCTGTGACCACTCATCAGTGGCCAGCTCCAATGCACTTTTCTTTATATCTAATTAGTTCAAAGGAAATAAATTTAATAAATCATTATATAGACAAATTAATGAAAAAGGATACAAATTCTGTTTCTATAGAGTTGTGACAAGGAGAGATGGAGAAGAAAAAGTGAATCTCATGAAGAAAGAATATGAATGAAGTTTGTGTAGGATGTATTGATGAATGAAGTCTCTGCCCTATTTATAGGTACTAGACTATCTAGGGTAGCACTCCAGAATAAGAGTGCCTAGCCTTTTGGGGCTATAATTGTGAAACCAAATGGGTTTCTCAACTGATGGAAGAGGACTAGAGGGGATGGGGGGGTGTGATGTGGTGGTAGAGTCTCACCAAAATGAGAAATGAACCCAATGATTTAATTAAACTTCACGAAGATTTTTCATTAAAATGAACTTTAATTCCGATATCCCTAGCTCTTGGCATGACATCTATTGCATAAACAATAAAGAATTTGACACTGGGCATCCAATGGACAAGTGTACAAGCTATACGGTACAAGAGCAAGGGAAAATTAGCAAGGTGCAATGTGAAACTTTCATTAAATTGAAAGCTTGCACCTTAAAATAGAGTCATATTGAAAGTTTCACCTAGTAAGTAACTCACTTAAGGTGCTTAAGTTATTAAGCAAGTCCTGAGCCAAAGTTCCATTCAATGTACAACTCACTTATGATCAATGACCAAGTTATTAATTAGCCCTTAATAAAAAAACGAGATCTAATTAAGGAGCAATTGGTTACTCACTTGGAGAGCTTATATTAACTATTTCGAGGTCCTCCACTCTCAATTTGAGCAACCCAAGTTTGAACACGGCCATTCTTCTCTTCTTTGCTACAAAAATTGCAGATTTCAGCCATGAAATATGAGCTAACAACATAAATGGAGTGTGGACGATAGGCAATCTTTGCCTCTTGGCATGTAGATTCCATTGGGCACTCTTATAACTACATATACAACAAGATATGCTGCTGTTTTTGAACTAAATATCAAAAAAACAGGTTATTACGGCACTACAAGTTAAGATCCTCTCTTCTCCTCTTAAGACCTCGAGTCTAGTGCACTTTATGGGTAAGTTTGTCACGAAGAAAGCAACGTTCCCACAGTTTCATCACAAAAAATCCCTCTATTTATGAGAGGGACAACATGGGATAGCATGGAAATTATGTAGGACAATTGTCTAGGTGAATGCTCCACAACATTGAGTTCAAATATTAGCTATAATTTTTAGGGTTTGGCAAGTTGAAGTGTCCGTTCACATTTTTTAACACTCTATAGTTGGTTGGAGCCCAACATTGAAGGTGACAAGGTCATGGACCTATGGAACAATTGTGTTGTGAGTAATGGCTGCAATATAGCCATTTGTAACCAATTTCAACCATATATCAGTAATCTAAACAATTACCAAACAAGGGTGCCAAGCTTTAGAGCCAATAGGAGTCATCTATGGTGCAAGAGCATTCTAGCTTCAACTGTGTGGAGACTTTTCTTGTTGAATTTAGTGTTTGCTATATGTGGTCTACTGCCCTTTGGGCTTCCAAAGGCCAATTACACGATTCCGTTGCTACGATATTGAAACCAGCCTTCCTTCTTGGCAAGAGTGGTTATAATCTGATTTAACTCAAAATTATAGTAACCAATAAATAGACAAATCTGAAAATATACACTTTACCACTTAATCTTGGACAATCGACACCTAATTAGCCCCAACAATTGGTGCCCCTTGTTGCAGTATTTATTTATCTTGTATTGCTCTAAGGTTGAGGTACAATGAAATATAAGTTGATCTCCTTCAATTCTCAATATATTGGCTCTCATAAAATGGCCAACACTACTTGCACACTATTTGCCCCTTGATGATACAACAATCCAAGCTCAAATTGGGTCACAATCTCTTGCATGTGGACCACAATAATTGGTAAATGGGCTACCCCTACTGCAAATCTCTTTGCCTTGAGCTGCAACACACGTGCTGGGTCTTCGGTAATTAGGCATGATTCTCAATGTAGCTCTTGGAACCCTAATTTCTATTGTAAATTCCAGTTTCAACAACAATTTTTGCAATTGCTCTTCACCCCGAGCTGAAATTGGCTAAGAACTGCTAAGATGACTAATTGGTAAAGAAGAGAGAAAATTAGCTGAAAAGAGTATCTTTTGACGGGTACCTCTAATGGCAATTTTGATGGTGTCACCAATTTCAAAAGGGGGTAAAACTCTGGTGCAACTAGCAAGCTCTCTGCTTCTACCACCGCCTCTCACACTGAGGCAGAGAAGGAAACCTACTGCCCCTATCTTGTCATACTAGCAAGCTCCTTCCACTGTCAGAGTGCAACGATGCGGAAGCGTAGGACAAAGACTAAGAGAGTAAACACAGAGAGGAGAGAGAGAGAGAAAAGGAGACAATGTAAACGCAGAAAATCTGTGGTGTAGTATGATGTATAAGAGTGCAGAAATACACAAGGGGGCAAAGGAAATATCTACGTATGTCTCCAACTTGATGACCTCGATCTCCGTCAGCCTAAGCACAGTCTATCTCAGCCAACAAATCTTCAAGATCAGAATCTGAAATCACTAAAGAGTGAATAATCAAGTGTGCCACAGGAATCGGCTATAAATAGCCAAGAAATAATAATAAAAAAGCATCAAGTCGGCTGCATTAAATGCAGCCGACAGCAGAAATCCGGCCGGCTGTGCAGTCCAACTGCACTACTGACGTGGCACTGATGACGTGGCACCTCCTCTGTCGTACTGTGCTAACATGGCACTGACTATCCAGGAAATGACTGGCTAACACCCCCTCTCAGATCCTGGACAGGTGAAAAGACTGAGGGATCTGGAATGTTGCCGAAGAAGAGCCTGGGGAAGCATCTTTGTAAACAAATCTACAAGATTATCCTCTGTCTTGCAATACTCCACATCAATGGTCCCATCCAAAAGCTTCTCCCGGATGAGGTGATATTGGATTTCAATGTGCTTCATCCGAGCATGGAATATTGGATTCTGTACCAAGGCAATGCAACTCTCATTATCGCACTGCAAAAGAGTAGGACGAGTCTGGGGGTAGCTAAGCTCCTCCAACAATCTCCAAAGCCACACTACCTCACATGTGGTGGAATACGTAGCCCGATACTCCGCCTTAGTAGAAGAAAGGGTGACCGCAGGCTGCTTCTTGCTATTCCAAGAGATAACACCTGTACCCAAGAGAAAACAGTAGCTTGTAGTAGACCGGTGGTGGTTCACATTGCCAGCCCAATCCAAGTCACTCCAACCTATAAGAACTAGATCTAAAGCATCTATACCTACAGGATAAGAAATCCCTGGGTCAGAGGTCCCCCTCAAATACCGAAGGATCCTCAGGGCAGCCTGCCAATGCACCTGTTTGGGTTCCGTCATGAACCCTGCCAAAAGACCCACAGCAAAACAAAGATCAACACAAGTGTTGAGAAGCCAAATCAAGGATCCAATCAACTAAAGGTAGAGTGAAGCATCCATCACAGGAGAATCTGAGTGTGAAGTGGCCTTCCAATTTGAATCCATAGGAATAGTAATGGGCCAACAAGTCTCCATCTCAAAAGTCACCAAGAGCTCTTGAATGTACCTCTACTGAGAGATGAAAATCCCCCTCCGAGACTAATAAATCTCGTGACCCAAGAAGAAATGAAGAAGCCCCAAATCCGTCATCTCGAATGTCTGATGTAAAGCTGTCTTGGTCTCTTGGACCTTTTGTCCATGATCCCCTGTCAAAATCAAATCATCAACATACAACACAAACAACACACGACCAACCTTGGAAGTGTGCACATAAAGCTGCGAATCGGCCTTGGAGCGCCGATATCCCAACTTCGACTGAAGAAACGAGTCAATCTTCTCGTTCCATGCACGCTGAGCTTGCTTGAGGCCATACAAGGCCTTCTTCAACCTGTAAACTTTCCCATCCGAGAAGCCAAATCCAGGAGGCTGCTCAACATAGATCTCCTCCTGCAAGTCACCATTCAGAAAGGCCGACTTCACATCCAACTAATAAACAAGCCATCTCCTATGGTCAGCCAAGGCAAGAACAGCTCGAATAGTCGCCATACGAGCAATGGGGGCAAAAGTATCATGGAAATCAATGCCTGGGCGCTGAGCAAAACCTTTAGCAACAAGGCGAGCCTTGTGCTTGCCCAAAGAACCATCACTAAGGTACTTGGTCTTGAAGACCCACTTGACACCAATCACCTTCTTGTGAGAGGGACGAGGCACAAGAGACCAAGTGCCATTCCTCTCAATAGCCTCCAACTCAACTTCCATAGCCTTCCGCCAATGATTAGACTGCAAAGTCTCCTTCACTAAAGCGGGCTCTTGATCTTGCATAACATGGGTCAGCAAACACTAGTTGGAACAAACAAGCTCCGAACAATGTGCCTGGTTCCTCTGTGACCTCCGCGGTCTATCCTGCGGTTCCCACTCCTCAGGGACCCCCTCGATCCCTGAATCTCGGAGGGTGTCACGGGCCCAACAAGGAGGAGGACAAACCTCTCCCTGGCGCTCTCCATCTGCTGAAGACTCAGGAACATCCACCAGCGAAAGCTTCTCGGGGGTGGTTGGTGGAAAAGAAGACTCTGAATCCGAAAAAGAATCTCCTTCAAGAGGCTCTGGCTCCAAAGAAACTGTCTCGAGAGCCCAACTCTCCCCTAGATCTCCAAGGACGGGATGCTCCTCACCCCCCTCTGTGGCCGGTACTTCCACAAACCGCACATCTCGGCTCATGTAGACATCCCGCTTAACGGGATCGAACAAACGATAACCTTGGGATTGGGAGCTATAGCCAACAAAAACCTATCGTTAGGAAGCCGCCTCGAACTTATCACGTTGCGTCTTCGGAATGTGCACATAAGCGTCAAACCCAAAGATCCTAAAATAAGAGACATCAGGCTTAGTCCAGAAGTAAGCCTCAAAAGGTGTCATCCTATCAACGGCCGAAGTGGGAGATCGATTAAGGATGTGAACTGCAATAGCCACTACCTCAGCCCACTGAAACTGAGATGTCTGTCAGTGCTCCATCATGGTGCATGCCATCTCGATCACACTTCGGTTCTTCCGCTCCAAAATGCCATTCTCTTGGGGAGTGTTGGTGTTAGCAAACTCCTGGTGAATGCCCCTATCTGCACAAAAACGAGCAAACTCATTAGACATAAATTCACCTCCCTTGTCTGAACACAAGGCCTTCAGTCGCCGACCAGAACGGTTCTCCTTAAAAAGAAGCCAATCCTTGAAATAAGAAAAAGCCTCCGACTTCAAAGTCAAGAAATAGGCCCAAATCATCCTGCTGTAGTCATCTACGATCAACATGAAGTACAAGCTCCCCTTCACGGACTCGGTCCTCATCATGCCACAAAGATCCGTAGATACAAGCTCCATGGGTGAAGTAGACCGCCTAGAAGCTTTGTTGAAAATCGCATCCCGATGTAGTTTCCCACGAATGCAGGAGACACATGGCTGATGGCTCACCACTATGTCCAGCAAGCCTCGGACAAACGACCCTCGCGACGCCTTCCGAAGGTACTCGTAGTTCAGGTGGCCAAATCGAGCATGCCATAGCTCGGACTATGTCTAAGAAGTAAGAAGAAGAGAAGTAAGAGCTGAAGAAGACTTCAATTTGTAGACTCCATTCTCCTCATATCCTGCAGAGAGAACCTTCCTCGATCCACGATCAAGGACTCGAACAATATTACTATCAAACTCCACCAAGAGGCCAAGAGCATAAATCTTATGAACTGAAAGTAAATGATATCCCAATCCTGGCACATGCAACACCTCAGAGGTGTGGGTACCACCACGTCCATCTGGAATAAGTTGCATCTCACCCCGCGCAGCAATAGACACTCGCAAATGGGCAACACCAACGGAAGGAGTCATGTGCCGTAAGGCACCACTGTCCACAATCCACTCTCGAGCCTGGGGAGCTATCATCACAGAATCAGAAGTTGTCGGTGTAGAGTTCTCAATGACTACTTAGTGTAGAAAAGCAGCTGATGAGGGTGCAGCCACCGCTCCAGAGTCCTTCGTGTCCTTCTTCTTGGTATCCTTCTTGTCTCTGTTGGGGCAATCTTTCTTCCAGTGACCAGTCTTTCCACAAATATGGCAAGATGATTCCTTCTCCTTGTCCTTCTTGGATTTGTTGTCCTCCTTCTTCTTCTTTTGGTCCTTCCCCTTCTTCTGAGAGGCTTGACTAACCAATGCCTCCGATTTGGAAGCATTCTGTCCCTTCAATTGTTCCTCCTGGTCCAAGACCATAGGAACCAACTCTTCCCACCGAAGAGTCGACTCCCGCCCTGAAGCAACAAGAGTGGAATAAAAAGTACAGAATCGTGGCAGCAACTGGGATAGTAAAGTGATCGCCATGTCTTCGGAGGAAATAGACTTCCACGCATTTTGAACCTGTATCTGAAGCTGCCGAAGCTTGTTATGTATTCCCGAAGCAAAGAAGACTTATTCACGAACAAAGTCCGCATCTGCATCTCCAAAGAAACCCTCTTCATCAAGGTCATCCGGTTGTACATCTGGTCGAGCTCAAGCCATATCTCACGAACCATCATCAAGTGCTCGATGTGAGCTATCACGGTTGTGGTGCAAGACTGAAACAGAAAAGATCGAATCCTGGCATTCAATTTGTCCCAATGAGACTAGGCCTTGGTCAACTTTGCACGAGCATTGGAAGAGAGCTTGGACTCATCCCTCACCGAGGGCCTGTTAATCTCCTCCAAGCACCTTCCTGTCCATGATCGCTTGGAACTCCAAATCAGTCTTTGTAGACATGTTAACCTGCAATACCTGCACAAACGCAAAAGCAGCACCCTCTGTGAAAAGCAGCCTTCTAGAACTGATTCCTCCGCTGCCCAAACCTTCTTCACCCGCCGGAGGTGATGAAAAGGTAAAATCTGCAATGGAAGGCCTTAAACGCAGCCTTCCTCCCCTTCGAACAACAATAACCTACAACAAATTCACCAATTAGACTCCTTTCCCGCATGCCCACACTCGCTTCAGCCTTGATCCGATGCGCAGCCCTCCCGCTCGCCCTCGAAACCTGGAAACGCAGCCTTGTGTCACGCTGAAATCTCCTCTTTAGATAGGTTTAGCCCTCAGTCAGTCCATCTTCACCGCTCTGATACCATATCAAAGTGCAGCGATGCGGAAGCGTAGGACAAAGACTGAGAGAGAGTAAACACAGAGAGGAGAGAGAGAGAGAGAGAGAGAGAGAGAGAGAGAACGAGACAGTGTAAAAACAGAAAATTTGCGGTGTAGTATGCTGTATAAGAGTGCAAAAATACACAAGGGGGCAGAGGAAATATCTGCGTATGTCTCCAACTTGATGACCTCGATCTCCGTCAGCCTGAGCACAGTCTGTCTCAGCCAACAGATCTTCAAGTTCAAAATCTGAAATCACTAAAGAGTGAATAATCAAGTGTGCCACAGGAACCAGCTATAAATAGCCAAGAAATAATTAAAAAACAGCATCAGCTCGGCTGCATTAAATGCAGCCGACAGCAGAAATCTGGCCAATTGTGCAGTCCGACTGCACTGCTGACGTGGCACTGATGATGTGGCACCTCCTCTGCCGTACTGTGCTGACATGGCACTGACTGTCCAGGAAATGACTGGCTAACATCCACCTTTAACCTCTAAATACTGGAATGACCCTCAGCCAGGCCCCAAACAACCCTCTTGTAGTTTGCATGGGAAGTTCTAACAAGTAGCAGCCTATTTTGCCACTTGTCAACTTTCCAAAAGTGATTTCCAGCTTTAATTAATCTGAAAATCAATTAATTGATTATTTGTCCCTCTAACATCACCACTAGACGTTTAATAACCCAATTAATGGCCTAGACCCAAACTAACATTAGGCACCCACAAGTACGTGTCTGATATAACTCTGTACAACTTTTGCCAATGTTGTTGCCCACGCTGAACACCGGGTTTACTAAAGTCTCACTGTCACTTAACTAAATTGCATTTCACATGTGCACAACTTAATAATGCCAAAGGTAAGCATTAAAAATACACATCTTCGTGACAAACATCACCATCGTTTTGAAGGAGGTGAGCTTGTGGTCGTCTCGAGGAGCAAATGCATGCATTTTGGGCCATTGAATGCTGAAAATGCTTCAGGACAGTGAGCAACAAATGTGATCGGTGAGCATCAACTCAATCACATGTAACTCCACAAGTCCGAGGTGCTCAAGAAGCAAATGCAATGTTCAAGGCACAGTTGGCAAGTGTTGTTGTCAACTTGCAGCAATTAATTCAGCAACCCCAATTTGCTGAATTTATGCAGTCAATTCCTGATGTTGAAGGGAAAAAGGTTGCTTTGCATTCTAAACAAACAAGCGAGGCTCATGGGCAATCTTTTCAACCAAAAGTATTTCATACACAAGCACCTCTAATGTTCAATGCCCAAGGAACTCCAGTTCATCAGGATGATTGTCCATTAGGGAATAATGTGCAGCATATTCCTCGTGGAAAGCAAACAATTCCTCAACTATCCACTCATCCATGTTATTTTGGGGATGGATCAATGTTTCAGTCTATGGATACCATTGGAAAATGTGTTAGAGATATGGTCATCCCCTAGAGATTAGGCAATGTTCATGTATTTTCATGTCAAACAAGCATCCAAGAGAAGTTTGTCACGGTTTGTGAGCTGCAGGTCCCACGTGGCAGTTTGTATAGCCTGTACAATCATCGCATTTATTGTTGGAGTGCCATGTGGCAGCACAAGGCATTGTCACACGTGGCAGTTAGCGCAAGATGCCACGTCAGCAGTCAAACAGTCTGTCTGCACAATCGATCAGTTTTTTGCACAATCAGCTGCATTTAATGCAGCCGATCTGCACCAAATATTGGGCCTATATATATTTGCCTACCTGCACACACTCAAGTACTTCAGATCGCAGATTTCCAAGCTAGATCGTGGAGATTGCAGCAGACTTCGAGGTGTACAGCAGGGTGACATCATCGAGAGGAGATACGCAGACATATGCACTGCGCCCGTGTACATCTCTACATTCCTTATTCAGCATTCTTCATATTGCAGATATGTGTTCTTTTGTCTCTTTCTCTCTCTCTTCTCTACATGTTCACTCTATCTCTCAATCTCGGTCATACGCTTCCCCACTATTGCACACTGACATGGTATCAAAGCAGCGCAAAGACTAATTGATCGTGAGCAGACCTAAAGAGGAGTTTTCAGCGCAACACAAGGCTGCCTTATTAGTGTTCAAGGGCAAGCAAGAGGACTATGCATTGGAACAAGGCTGAGGTGAGCATGGGTGTGCCAGAAAGAAGCAAAGTTGCTGATGCTACCACGAGTTTTTGCTGTTCGGGAGGGAGGAAGGCTGCATTTTGAGCCTTCAATTGCAGATTTTACCTTTTCATCGCCTCCAACAGGTGAAGAAGATGCGCGACAAGCGGAGAAGACCCCTAGCAAGCTGCATTCTAGAGTCAAAGGGGCCTACCGTCATGTTTTTGCAAACATAGCAAGTGAAGATGTCTTCTGACACCGATCCACAATTTCAGATGATCATGGATCCCGTCCTACCAACTCTTCCTATAGATCAAAAGCTGGATGGTGAGAACTACCACATCTAACGAGTTATGATGCTCACCATCCTGGAGTCTTATGATTTGGTGGAGCTTGTCATGGAGGCTATTGACCGTCCATCGCAGGATGAATCCAAACTATCTGTAAAAGATAAGGCGTTGTTGGCACAAGCTCAAACGTGTTGGGATAAACTGAATGCCTACATCCACTATTTCCTCTTCCTTTCATGTACTAAAGCCGTGATTGTCCATATTGAGTACTTGATAGTGGCTAGGCACATATGGCTCAAGCTTGATTAGATATACAACCGAATGACTATTATGAAACAGGTATCTTTGGAGGTACACATGAGGATGTTGAACCCTAACAAGTCATCTTCTATGCAGAAACATGTGAACAAGCTATGGCAACTTGAAATGCAAGTTCAAAATGCAAGGAAGGTGATCACATCCGAAGACATGGATTAGATGTACAACCGAATGACTGTTATGAAACAGGTATCTTTGGAGGTACACATGAGGATGTTGAACCCTAACAAATCATCTTCTATATAGAAACATATGAACAAGCTATGGCAACTTGAAATGCAAGTTTAAAATGCAAGGAAGGTGATCACATCCGAAGACATGGCAATAACTCTTCTGTCACTATTACCACCTAGGTTTGGTGCCTTTTACTCTGCCTTAATTGCTTCAGGACGGGAATCTAGGAGGAGTTGTTTCCTATGGTCTTGGACCAAAGGAACAATTTAAAGGGTAGAATGCTTCCAAGATAGAGGCATTTGACAAGTCAATCTTCTCAAAAAAAGGGAAAGGACAAGAAGAAGAACAACAACAACAAACCAAAGAAGGACAAAGAGAAGGAATCTACTTGTCACATCCGTGGCAAGATAGGTCACTGAAAGAAGGATTGCCTCGACAAGGATAAGGACACCAAGAAGGAGAAGGCTTCAAAGGATTTTGGAGCAGTGGTTGCTTCCTCATCAGCTACTTTCCTCCATTTGTAGGTGGTTTAGGCATCAAGCCCAAAGGCTTCTACTACTGCATTGACAGCCCCACACACCCACAAATGGATTGTTGACAGTGGTGCCTCTTGGCACATGACCCCTTCTTCTGCAGATATTGCCCATTTGCGGCCTTCGCATGGGCAAATTCTCATAGGAGATAGCTCTTCTATTTCCATCCAAGGTAGGGGTGACATGCAACTGATTCTAGATGGACAAGATGGTACTCATCCTCTCAAGGTGCTTTATGTGCCAGGCTTGGGTTACCATTTGCTTTTCGTGCACAAGATTTGTACTTTTGGCCTATTGATTGAGTTTGATGCACATTCTTTCAGGATTCTCGATCATGGATCGAGAAAGGTGCTTTCTATAGGTTATGAGAAGGTCGATGCATCAAGGACATCCCTCTTTGGAACCTATACACCTGTATACCTGTATAGATGAGGGCGATCGACCCCATCACACCACCCTCTCACACACTCTCTCTAGCACCAGAGAGTCATGAGGCTGTCAAAAATGCCTCTAAACATATGGACCATGGATGCCTTGCCTTTGGCCAAGACCGCCAAACTGTCCCCTCATGTGAACTCAAGACTAGAAGCCAAGCCCGCTCTCTATCAAATAAACAGCTCATCATGAGCCTAGATGTCAATCCCAACTCCAAGATTTGAACTTATCACACTTCAGTCAATGCGTCAAGAACATCCTTGTGAGAAATAACCGCACCACCTAGATTAAAAAGCAGTTGAGGAAGGGGCAATCAAGCCCTTCCCGCGATTTGAAGAACTACATCCCTTCTATGCCACAGACTCCGTCTTGGCCAGAGGATCGGAATCAGAGTCTAAGAAAGAGAATGACGTATCAGAGGAGGCCGCATCCCGTTTCTTTTTCTTCCTCCGTAAGGCTACTAACTCCTTGCAGTCCTTCCACAAGTGACCCTTCTTACCACAGTGCTAGCACTGGGCCTTTGACTTCTTCTTCCTATCACCCCTCTCTAAAGCTGTAAAGGCCTCACTGGATCTGCTATAATGAGATGAGAGCCATCCCTGTAAATGCAAAGATGTCTCATGCTCAAGCAGCGTCGAGGATATGTGTAAAGCTCACAAGTATAGAGAATGTCTACGCTCAAAGCATTCGCCACTCCATCAAACTTGGAGGGAAGCTTGCCCACTAGATGTGCCTCTAGAAGGGCAAATTGCATGTGTCGAAGCTAATCCTGTATCTGTATAATACGAACCAAGAATGACTAAATGGTGTTCTTGGACTCAAACTTCATCTCTTGAAGCTGTCCATAAAGGGTCACAACACGCATAGGGAAAGATGCTTCGTACAACATCTGAAGCTTCGACTAGACCTCTAGGGATGTTCTACAAGAGGTAACTATCAGTAGAACACATAGTTACTTGAAATGGGGAATGGGAACGGGAACGGAAACGGGAATCCCTGAAACAGGAGAAAGGGGACCCCCTAGAATAGGGGTGTAAACGCCCCGAACAACGTAGTATGCTTAATAATTATGATATTCGCTTGTTTTCAAGATTTAATATAAAAGAGAATGAACACTTGAAGCTAAAAATGAAAATTACTCACAAAATTACAGCCATGAAAATGTAAAAGTAATGGAGACAAGATTGAGGGTTGAAGATGGGCAAATCCCCCTCCCCCCCCCCCCAAAGGAATGTATTTCTGCTCAACCCAAGTCACTTAGGGAAGAGCTCAGTTACAATCAACCTGAGAGTGAGGAGAAGTAATTCTCACTCTCACAAGATCATGCAAAGATGTGCAAACACACATGCATTATCTATTATGCAATGATAAGAACTGATTTCTTTACAGTATGAGAAAAGAAAGAGGGGAAATCAGCCTTTCTCCATCGTTGATTAGCAGTACATGGATAGGACTTGCTTCTTGTTGCTAAAATGGAAGAAAAAACTTGAGAAGGAGGTGCTGTAATGAATTTACAGGCTTGCTATCCTGTAAAACAGCAGTGATAGAAAATGGAATATGGAGGAATTTGATAATGGAGAAGTGGGGGATGATGATGGGGATGGATGGGGCCAGTTTCTGGCTATCTGTGGGTGCTGTACATGAGTTTACAGCAAAGAAAAATGATGCTAAATGAAGAAAAACGAGATCTTATTTATAGGAGAGGGAAGAGCTAGTACAAAAGGAGAAAGTGGAGTAGCACAAGACAAGTGTCCAGCCACATGTCATGAGATGTGACAAGTGGTGGGCACTTGGAAACTTGTGTGACAAGTGTCTTGACACTTGTCTCTTCTCTATGGCCTTCCTTTTTGGACTAAATACTGTCAAGAATAGAAACAACCAAATTTAGTAAGCACAGTCGGAGTACAGAATTTACTATTTTTAGAATGACATCCCTATTTTTTAGGACTAGCATTTTAAGGTTAATTCGAGGCTCCTAAAATTTAGGGACCTCCTAAAATTTAGGGACCCCCCAATATAGGTATCATATGAAAGCTTTTTCCGTGTACATCGCAAAAACGGTATCAGAATCTTCATGTGACTTTCCTATGCAAAGAAATGTGCATTTCAAGCTTTCAGCCCACACTTCTAGGCATCAATCCTTTCTGTGTGCGAGTCTAACCCTGATATGCGTGAGTTCTGGTCACAGGAGCCCAATCGGGCCATATAGGTGGAAGTGTGAACTATCTTTTCTCTAACCCACCGCGTGGGTCCACCATAACCTGTGACCACTCATCAATGGCCAGCTCCAATGCACTTTTCTTTATCTCTAATTAGTGCAAAGGAAACAAATTTAATGAATCATTATATAGACAAATTAATGAAAAAGGATACAAATTCTGTTTCTATAGAGTTGTGACAGCCCTCTGGCTTTTATTCAGCTATCCTCAGCTGAAAAGCTTCTTGATATGGCTGAAGAATGTCTGGGTAATTCTTCATGAATTTTTCATCTACCCACTGTGCATCTGTTGTGGGTAGATTCTTGAATTTTAGTAAGAATTTTCGTGTCACAAGGCCACTTCTCGTGGTTCGATCCTTGTGAAACAAAATCTGTTCAAGTTCCAAGAGTTGCTCTGTTTCTTCAACTTCTGGGGGATCTTCAGTAATGGGTTCCTTTGGTTCTGGTCCTATGTAAGGTTTTAGCAAACTTACATGAAAAGCATTGTGTATTTTCCAATGAGCAGGAAGCTCAAGTCGATAAGAAACTTCATTTATTTTCTCAATCATTTTGAAGGGTCCAAAGTATCTATTGGAGAGCTTTGGAAAAGATGAATTTTGACTGGAACCTTGTTTGAGCTTGCTTTTATCAAACTTTAGCAAGACATATTGACCTTTTTCAAAAGCCAAAGGTCTTCTTCGTTTATCTGCTTACTTCTTTTGTCGATCTTGGGCAACTTTGATAGTGGCTCGAACTTGATCCATTGCGGCTTTTAAATCTGAAGCAAACTCATCAGCAGCAAAAATCTTATCTTTAGTGCGAATAATTGGAGGAGGAATCACTTTACCCTGTACTATTTCATTTGGAGCTTTACCTGTGGATGAGTGCACTATATTGTTGTAAGCAAACTTCAATAATGGAAGATATTTCTCCCATTGTGACTTATGTTCACTAACATAAGCTTTCAACATATCCAAAAGAGTGAGATTCATCACCTCTATTTAGCCGTTAGTTTGAGGATGAAAAGCTGAGGAGAACTTTAAAGTGGTTTCCAAATTCTCAAATAAAGCACACCAAAAGTTACTTGTGAATTTGGAGTCTCTATCTGAAATGATCTCAGAAGGCATACCATGTAATCTGAAGATATGTTGAATGAAAAGTCTTGCAGCTTGTGCGGATTTCAATGTTTTATGACATGAAATAAAATGTGATTGCTTGCTGAATCGATCAATTATGACCCAAATCATATCATGACCTTGAGGTGTTCTTGGAATACCTAAGA
Organism: Lygodium microphyllum; assembly: GCF_053477565.2. Lineage (NCBI taxonomy): Eukaryota > Viridiplantae > Streptophyta > Polypodiopsida > Schizaeales > Lygodiaceae > Lygodium > Lygodium microphyllum. The sequence continues at coordinate 13,757,588 of NC_141145.1, forward strand.
TGAAATCCATTGTGATAGATTCCCATGGATCTTTGGGCACTGGAAGAGGTTGCAACAATCCTGGAGTCTTCTACCTATCATACTTGGATTTTTGGCATACTAGACAAGCCTCAATGAAGTTATGTGTATCTCTTCGTAATGTTGGCCAATAAAAGTAGCGCTCAATTGCACTTAGAGTAGCTGCCCTCCATCTATGCCTTGCATAAGGGGGTTCAAGACTTTCTTTAAGCACCTTTTGTCGAACAGGAAGAGTGACACAAAGGCAATTGTTCATAAGAAGGTAACCGTCTTTGATGGAATAATCTGGATGAGAACCTCCTTGCTGTAAATTTGACCAAATTGCTGCAAAATCGGTATCTTCATCATAAGTATTCTTCATCGTCTGAAAATCTTCATGATGAGCCACTGTAATAGTTGCAATGCGAGGCACTCTAAAAAGTGCATCAACAACTACATTTTGTTTCCCTGGAGTGTACATAATTTGAAAATGAAACATAGACAAGAAATTTTCCCATCTTGCATATTTCTCCTGCAAATGCTTTTGAGTCTTGAAATACTTCAAGCTCTGATGATCAGTTTTAATAAGGAATTCATTGCCTAAAAGATAATGTTTCCATATCTTCAAAGCATGAACCACTGCTAAGAGCTCCTTTTCATAAATGTCATACCTTTTCTCCACGTCATTTAGACGGCGGCTTTCAAAGGCTACGGCATGGCCTTCTTGATTTAGCACTGCGCCAATACAATCTCTGTAAGCATCTGCTTCCACCACAAATGGTTTTACCAAATCTGGAATGACAAGAACAGGTCCAGAAGTAAGAGCTATTTTTAGTCTTGTGAAGGCTGCCTTCTCTTTTTCCTTCCATTGGAAAGAGGTCTTCTTCTTTGTAAGGTCATGAAGTGAAGAAGCCATATGTGCAAAATGCTTAATGAAGCGGCGGTAATAAGAGCATAAGCCAAGAAACGATCGCACCTCATGTACATCATGAAGATGAGGCCATTCTTGGATTATCTTGATCTTTTCAAGATCCATCTAAATCAATTCAAAAGAGATGACATGCCCAAGGTAATTTATTTTATGCATGAAAATTTCACTCTTTTTACCATTTACCAAGAGTTGATTTTGTTAAAGTAATTGTAGAACAATCTCCAAGTGCTGATGATGCTCCTCTTCATTCATGCTAAAGACAAGAATATCATCAAAGAAAGTACAGACATATTGTCGATACTCTCTAAAGATGCGCTCCATCGTTCGATTAAAGGTGGCTGGTGCATTGATTAATCCGAAAGTAACCACCAAGACTTCATAAAGACCGTATGAAGTGCGGAAAGCAGTTTTGTGTACATCTTGTGGTATTACCCTAATTTGATGATAACCACTCTTTAGATCAATGCGACTGAAAACCTTTGAGCCTCCTAGACGATCCAAAATGTCGTCAATTGTGGGAATAGGAAACCAATTCTTCATGGTGATTTTGTTGAGGGCTCGATAATCAATGCACATCCTGAATGTGCCATCTTTCTTTTGAACAAGAAGAACCGATGAACAAAATGGTGAGCTACTTGGCCTAATTAGCCCACGGTTGAGTAGGTCTTCGACTTGCTTTCTAATTTCTTCTTGTTGAGGACAACTCACACGGTATGGTGCTATATTAGGAGGAGAACTGCCTGGAATAATATCAATATGATGGTCTTCTGGCCTTTCTGGGGGAAGCTGATAAGGAAGATCTTTCGAAAAACAATCTTTTTACTTTTCCAAGAGCTGACGTCGCTCTTGGTTTTCAGCATTCATATTATCTTTTACATCAATGACATAAAGCAAACAACATTGAACACAATCCTTAATTACTCTAGAGACTTGCATATGGCTTACCATAGGTATGGTGTCTCCAAAAACTCCAGCTTGGATCTCGTACTTCTTGCCTTTGTTGGTGAGTTCTACCTTCTTTTTCTGAGAGAAGATGGTTGAATCTACTCTATGATTCCAGGGCATGCCAAGAATCACATCGCAACCATCAAGGTCTCCGATACAGAAGGTATCTTCGTCACTGTAGCCTTGAATTTGAAACTTGAGCTTGCCAATGTAGGGTGTCACAGTCTTCACTGTGTCGCCTTCATCGGCATTTAAAGCTTGGCGCACTTCTGCCGGAGTGTCCATCTCTTCATTCTTTAATCCAAGCTCTTTAGCTAATTGCAAGGAAATGACATTTTCATTCGCCCCAAGATCTATCAAGAATAGTGCTTGCTTACCTTGCAGCTGTTCCCAAGCTTTTAATGATTTGCGCATCTCTGGAGTGTGAGTTGTGTTTGCAACTACATCACTGATAGCATTGATTTTCACTGGCGACTTAGGCTTGTTGTCAAAAACCTTGCTTTGTCTTTTGTTTGGACATTGTTTCGCTATGTGGCCTATTTGTCCACATTTAAAGCACTTCCCTTCTTTCATGAAGCGTTGCTTTTCTTCTTCGGAAAGTTGCTTTGCTTGTGGATATAGATTGGAGTGAAAATGAGGAGCATTAGGAGGTGCATAGGGCTTCATCTTCTTTTGATTTAATGGCTGCTTTAGCCGTTGTTTTTGTTCTTCATTTGGGGCTGAATACTCCTCATTATCAGCTACTCTCTTCTTATCATTCTTTTGGAATGATTTGTTGCTTTTTGTGCTCCATTTTCCATGTCTCAGCATGGTCAATGAGTTCCCTGAGACTAGAACAATGATAATGATTAAGAGCAGTATGACGTTTAAAATGCAAACCTCCTTGAAACTTCCTAAGCTTTTGCGAACTGCTGATCTTCTTGAAATGTTGAACCTTCAAAAGTAGCTCCCAAAATCTCTTGGTATAGTCACCAAGTGACTCATTTTTCCTTTGCCAAAGCCGATCCCATTCCATTTTTACATCTCTTTTAAAATGAACAGGAAAAAATTGGCTTTGTATCATGCGAACAAAGGACCGCCATGATTTTGGGACAGCATGATCATATTCCAACCCCATCCACCAAGTATGGGCTAAGTCGGTCAAATGGAAAGCTGCAAACTTAATCTTTTCTTTTTCTTTATACTTGTCACGACCATACAAAATTTGAAATTGACGAATAAACTTCAGAAGAAGATCAGGATTTTGGAAACCATCATACATACTGAACTTAATTTTCTTTTCAAGTTGAGATAGTGACTTAGTTTTCTTCTTCTTCTTATGCCTTCGTCCATGCCCGAATCTTGAGGTTGAAGATGATGAAGTGCTTGATGGGGATGAAGATGGAGACGAGGGTGAAGAATGTCAACACCTTTGACGATGATGAGGTCTTTCACGAAAAGGGTGTGACTCTTCGTCACTAGAAGAGAGCCCATCAAAGTAGGCGCCAGATGACTTTGAAGAAGAGGATGAGCTTCGACGCGATCTCTTTCTTTGTCTTGAAGTAGAATGGGACTGCCTCTTAGAAATAGTTGGATTTCTTGATCGGCTCCTTTCATTGGTATGGCTTTGTCTCCTTGAAGCAAATGGGCTTCTTTCCTTGAATTCTTTGGGATTCTCAACTATTTCTAGTTTGAGAAGTTGCTCACGAATTTGCTGATTCTCCTCTCTAAGACTTTGAATGGCTTGCAGGATAGCACTCGACTGATCCATTGAGACTCTAAGAAAAATATGCTCAAGCAGTCAATCCAAGGGCTGAAAACAAACAAACTTATAATTGTAAGCACTACCACTGTTGGGGTGAGGACCGAGCCAAAGCTCTGATACCACTGTAAACGCCCCGAACAACGTAGTATGCTTAACAATTATGATATTCGCTTGTTTTCGAGATTTAATATAAAAGAGAATGAACACTTAAAGCTGAAAATGAAAATTACTCACAAAATTACAGCCATGAAAATGTAAAAGTAATGGAGACAAGATTGAGGGTTGAAGATGGGCAACCCCCCCCGGAAGGAATGTATTTCTGCTCAACCCAAGTCCCTTAGGGAAGAGCTCAGTTACAATCAATCTGAGAGTGAGGAGAAGTAATTCTCACTCTCACAAGATCATGCAAAGATGTACAAACACACGTGCATTATCTATTATGCAATGATAAGAACTGATTTCTTTACAGTATGAGAGAAGAAAGAGGGGAAATCAGCCTTTCTCCATCGTTAAAATGGAAGGAAGAGCTCGAGAAGGAGGTGCTGTAAGGAATTCAGGCTTGCTGTCCTGTAAAACAACAATGATAGAAAAGGGAATATGAAGGAATTTGATAATGGAGAAGTGGGGGATGATGATGGGGATGGATGGGGCCAATTTCTGGCTATCTGTGGGTGTTGTACATGAGTTTACAGCAAAGAAAAATGATGCTGAATGAAGAAAAACGAGATCTTATTTATAGGAGAGGGAAGAGCTAGTACAAAAGGAGAAAGTGGAGTAGCACAAGACAAGTGTCCAGCCACATGTCATGAGATGTGACAAGTGGTGGGACACTTGGAAACTTGTGTGACAAGTGTCTTGACACTTGTCTCTTCTCTATGGCCTTCCTTTTTGGGCTGAATACTGTCAAGAATAGAAACAACCAAATTTAGTAAGCACAGTCGGAGTACAGAATTTACTATTTTTAGAATGACATTCCTATTTTTTAGAACTAGCATTTTTAGGCTAATTCGAGGCTCCTAAAATTTAGAGACCTTTTAAATTTTAGGGACCCCCCAATATGGGTGTCATATGAAAGCTTTTTCCGTGTACATCGCAAAAACGGTATCAAAATCTTCATGTGACTTTCCTATGCAAAGAAATGTGCATTTCAAGCTTTCAGCCCACACGTGCACATTGTACAAGCATTTCATGATCATGCCATCTTGTTGATTGTAACTGTCTGTTCTGGTGGATCTAGCCCACACTTCAAGGCATCAATCCTTTCTGTGTGCGAGTCTAACCGTGATATGCGTGAGTTCTGGTCATAGGCGCCTAATCGGGCCATATAGGTGGAAGTGTGAACTATCTTTTCTCTAACCCACCGCGTGGGTCCACCATAACCTGTGACCACTCATCAGTGGCCAGCTCCAATGCACTTTTCTTTATATCTAATTAGTGCAAAGGAAACAAATTTAATAAATCATTATACAGACAAATTAATGAAAAAGAATACAAAATCTGTTTCTATAGAGTTGTGACAAGGGGGAGCGTCCAAGGTGGGGGAACGAGAACGCGGGGAATGGCACATGTCTTAAGTGCCCCAAATATACTCTGCATGACCCAAGTTGCCCCAAAGAATGTCCCTCTAATTGTCCCAATACCCCTCATTCTCCAAATCGACCCAAGTGTCTCATTATTGACTTGATTAACCCCATAGCTCCAAATTGCTCAAAATTGCCCCAATTATCCCAATTTCCCTTGAAATTAGACAATATAAACAGATGATTACCTTGGAATTGAGAAGAATAGGCTGAAATTTGATTGTGATTTGCAAGTCTATAATGCATCAAATTTGAACTTTGCATGGACTCCTGATTAGCTTGTGGGTTGTCTTGACACTTTGAATATTCTCTGTGTGTGTGTGTGTGTGTGTGTGTGTGTGTGTGTGTGAGAGAGAGAGAGAGAGAGAGAGATTAGTGTGTGCACATTAGGTGATGGAGATGGGTGAACATGTGGTAGGAGTATGATACAAGCAATAAGAAAAACCATGAAAAAACGTAAATTTTTTGTCAACAGGCCTGGAACAGCTTTTCCAAACATGGAACGGCAGGGGGAACAACAAGGAACGGCCTTGGAAACAGCAAGGAACATTCCCTGGCCGTTTCACCTTCTCCAAGGGTCTGGAACGCATTAGGCCATTCCTACAAGCTGGAACGGCTATTTCCTGTTTCTATGGTAAAACTTCTTTAGAGATACACCAAAGTAGTGTAGAATACACACATGCATCGTCCGAATCCCATGTAAGCACAGCTTTCTCATGGTTGTCCTCATTAAAATCGTCGAGAAGAGGAAAAGGACGCTAAGGACGAGGAATAGCTCCACATATAATGTACCAAAGCCACTTCTGCACAAACCAAGCTTTCATCACAACATTCCATGTAAGATAGTCAAGCCCATGTAACTTATCATCTATAGAAGTGTACGGAGGAGCCATTTGGAGAGAAGATGAGAAGATAGAAGATAGAGAGTATACGGAGAGGGAATACAGCCAAACCAACAGCAAATACTTCACAAAATGAGAGCTCAAATGCAGTGCAACCAAAACTCTCATTAAAACGAAGGTCAACTGATGCAAAATGAAGAAAAACTAGTCAAAAACAGCAAAAACGGCCTATACAAACAATCACCCCAGCCATGGTTAGGGGCAAAAAACGAAAAATGCAGGCTGGTGGAGCATTTAATGCCACAAGCTGACGATTGCAAGCTGAACTCCAAGGGTAGACTGAAAACACAGGTTGCTGGTCTGAAAAACGCAAGCCTAATCAATAGGGGAAAGAAAGACCTATAATCAACAAAAAAATCATAGCAAGAACCTAGATCCTGCAATCTGATACCATGTCAAAAGTGATGCAGCAATGAAAGCATAGACAAGTGCTGAAATAAACTGTTGAACACAAGATAAAAGAGAAAGGAAACAAAAGAACAAAAGAACAAAAGAACATTGTGAAGGAAGAGAACTCAAAGATATGCTCGGGAAATGGAATTCATATACCAAACATGAGAATGACGCGTACAACAGTGAGTCACTGGCTGCATGGGCACCGGACTGGCTCCTCTCTCCAACAAAAAGACCATCTAAAGAATGATAATGACTAAATGAGAGGAGGGGGATTCACAAAATAAATAGACCCAAAATATGCCAAATATGGCAGCTAGTCAGCCAACATTTAATGCTGATCGGCCAGTAATAAATGCCTAAATAATCACTAAAATGACCACTATAAAATACCTAAATTATCCAGTAATATCAAACATAGCCCAGACTCACACATCCTCCATCACCTAGCATCATTTGTCTATGAGAGGGGCTGCTAGGACCTACGTTTTTGCAGTCCAACTCATCCTCCATCATATGGCATCATCATTATCCACTTGGCATCAATATCTAGGCTACTCTCCCTACAAGGTTGAAAAATGAATCTGCTCCTACCAATGCGCTGCTGCCCTTGCCTCCGCCATCGAATAGCCATCGAACAGCACCCCCGCTAACTGGCCATTTCCCCCCCCTCCCCCCCCCCGGGGTTCCTCTCACTTGTCTCCTCACCATCACATTGCCCCCCCCCCTTCTCGCCATCACACTACGCCTCTCCCTTCTCGCCATCACGCTACACCTCCCTCTCCTCGCCATCGTGCGCCCCCCCTGCCCTGTGGCTCATGCCGCCTCCTGTGGACCCTCCCGCCTATACCCCATTCGCGCTAAACCCCCCCCCCCCCCCGGCCCTGGTATCTCCCCCGCGCTGCCCCAAGTGTCAGACGATTCAGACCCACCAGCCTCCACAGCTCTAGTCTAACACCCCAAGCACCCGCTATCCTTCATCCTACGGCTCCACGCCCCCCACCTGTGCAGCTCCAATCTGACGTAATCACCCGCGGCGCTCGGTGCCTCCACCGCCATCAGAAAATAGACCCTTCCCTCCCCCTCCAGTTGCTTCCTCCACTTGCAGCAACACTCCCCCTCTGGCAATACAGAAATGTGGTCGGTAGATTCTCAGTAGGGACACGCAATGGAAACCTCTAGTCAGATGCCGGTGCATTTTGCGAGTGCCTCCCAGTCAAATACCTTGCGCATCGTCCTCTGAGAAACAGCTCTTAGCAGTCCGTGCCAAGCTAAAAGAAACAAAGATCTTTGGTCAGGTCATAGGACACTCCCCATCCAAGGCTCAACTTTCGGATTGGCTTCACTCCATGCTGCACATTGGTACGGCACAAATCGTGGAGGCAATTCTCATGGGGCAAGGGATCTTCATGGTACGACTCACCTCGGCAGACGCAGCTCGTGAGCTAGTGGCCAATTCACCCTATGCTTCCACAAAGGGGGCCATCTACATGGTCCCCTAGTACAGTGGCTTCACAGTGGAGGCATTCACGCTCCACAACAGGTTCTTCAGACATGCGGTCACCCTACTCTTCCCTGGACTGGCGGTAGAGTATCGCCAGTTAGTTGAGGACTTTGGATGGCTCTTCGGTACTGTCCTCGCTTCCTTCACGGACGCAGTGACAACAACAAGAGTCCCGAAGGTATGGGTGGCAATGAAAGAGAGAGAATATACCACAGTTTTTGGAGATCGGGGCAGGCGCAGACACTCTTTTAGGCAGCAGGTTACTGTGACTGGGTAACCAGGGCAGTGCCTCCGTTGCCATGACTTTGGGCATCAGTCAGCAAACTGTACACGCTTTGAAGCCAAGGCAGCGTTGCTGACAGGCCCACAGGTGGACGAGAATGGCTTTACAAGTGTCCAAAGACGACAAAGAGGGAGATGGCAGGGGGGGCTGCAGTCAGTCCCTTGGACACAACCATGGCAGCATGAAGCAAGAGGGCGAGCGTCCCCCCCGAAAGAACACCACGCAGCCCCCCCCTCCTCATCCCACCCGATAGGACCACATGCCTCCACACCCAACCCCCACGGAGGCGTCACAAGCCACCTCACCCCAGAGCCCACATCCCCCACACCCCCCCTCCCCTCCCTCCCACGGCCCCCCCCCCAACTCTAGCCCACAACCCCTCCCCCTCCAGAGCCACTGGCTCCCCTCCACACCCGCCTTGTGTCACCGACCCCCCCCACCATCCCTCGATACTCCCCCCCCCCCCCCCCAACCATCCCTCCCTGCCGATCAATCCCCCTGATCCCCACCCAGTACAGGTGACCCCCCCAACCCATCCCCCCCCCCCCCCCCCAAGAGGTGAGAATCCCCATCACCGACATCCTCCACTCACCAGCAGCTAGCCCCCCACCTCCCCACATAGCCACCAGCTCATCGGTCCATACCGCCCGTCGCACTTTTCTGAGACAGACATAGCTGCTACCACATGAGTTTTTTCGCAGTGGTCCGTGTCTTACCTGAGAGTTGTGGAGCGTGGAGAGTTCCCACTACCTCTAGAGGTGGAAATCTTCGTGGTACGCAAGTCAAGGAGCAACAAGGTCCATCTACTAGCACCATCGGATGGACCAAACTATGCATTCTTCCTTCAGACCTCTCATACAAGAGACTAGACGATGACACAGATAGAGGAGGAGGTGAAGAATCATGTGGCAAACCACATCTCCCAATGGATGGGAGAAGGAGGATTAGCACTCTTCTCCCAACAGTGGTCAGGTTGTATGATGGACATAAATTGGTGGGCCGGGGCTGAGGTTCCACATCTGAGCATTATCTTTCGAGCCCCTCCACAATGGAGAGCTCCGATGTATGTGATCGAGTGGCCCGTGGCACCGGCGGCCTGTTTCTACCAATGTACAGCATCACACCTCTCAGCCTAGCTAATAGATGCCCTAGTGGTACCACCAGGTGCATCTATCACCCCCATGGTCTAGCCAAGGGCTACCATGGGGGAATGGAGTTTACCGTCCAAGCCTGCAGCAAAGCGTATCCCATACCTCATAGCTCTTCCTCCTCATCAACAGCTTCCACACCGAACAGATGCTTGTTCGATCAGCCGCGGGTTTCCCTATGAGTTTACACCTTGCATCTTGGAATGTGAACAGCCTCCACTATAGCGGGGCACCTGGTTCTAGGAAGTTGATTGTTCGACAAGAGCTGAGGCTTGCCCTCGCCGGACGGATTGGCATCCTACTTCTAAGGAGCACAAGCTCACTCCCGCCCAGTCCCAACGGGTTGGGAAGGTACTCCCAAGCAGTTCACACACATATTGGGAGCACGCCATCGGTGCCCACGGCAAGAGTGGAGGCATATGCACCTCTATTTGCCCGAGCCTCACCGCCTGTGTACGGGATCATGCGATGATTGTGGCAAGAAGAGTTCTATGGATTAGATTGGACATAGGGGACTCATGCCTTGGAGTCCTCAATGTATATGCCCCTACTGAGGTTAGGGCACGCAGCAAGTTTTGAGTGGAGATCGTAGCAGGACTCCCAGAGGTGGACTCGTGGATCGTTGGAGGAGACTTCAACAACCTAGAGGCCTTAGAGGACCAGCAAGGCAGAGGCAGAAACTACCAGGGTATAGCTAGGGAGGAGCAGGAGGCATCGGAGGTCTTCCTACTAGCAGTAGAAGCACATGATGCTTGGAGAGACCCTGCCTTTCACAGAAGGGAGAGGTCGCTAGATTTCTCTTGGGGATATAGGCAGCTAGGCAGAGTTTTGTTGGAGAGGCTAGACAGGTTTTATGTGGGAGAGTAGGGATGCTCTCGTGGAGGCTAGGTAGGGCAGTTGGCAGGCACCACTTTGTTTGATCACTGCCTGGTTCTCCTCACACTTGATCCCCCAGCCTCTGCCCTAAACGCATGATCTTGCCAGATCTTTGACGACTCAATCTACAGGAGGGAGGAGGTGAAGAGAGAGATTGAGCAAATTTGGACTAGAAATGGGGCAAGAGAGATCACATCGCAGAGGAGGTTGCAGAGGCCCTAGTCAAGTCGAGCAGTACCTACCAAGAGGCAACCCTACAAGCCAGGTAGCAAAGCTGGGAGGAGGAGAGAGCATTCCGACGGGACCTAGTAGCCACATAGAGACTCCTACAGGAGGCGCCAAGGGATCCCATCCTCCACGCACAGGAGGTGCGCATATGAGTGGCCCTAGCTAGCCTAGAGGACAAGTGCTCCGAGTTTTCTTTCCGCACCTCAACAGCCTTTTGGGCACAGAAGGGGGACATGATGTACAGGGAGTTCTTCCAAGTGCATCAGCCTCACACCTTTGGAGAGCAGATTTACAGCCTCTGGGACCAATATGGGAGGATTTGCTCTAGCCCAAATGAGGTGATGGAGATTGCCACTGACTACTACAGACGCCTTTTTCAGCAGGAGACAGTCTCAGCCAAAGGACAGCGATGCAAACAGCAGGTCTGGGACCACATCCTGTCCCTCGTCACAGAGATGGAGCACTCCCTTCGCCCCATTCACAGAGAAGGAACTAGAGGAGGCTTTCCACACACAGGATGGGCAAAAATGCCCGAGAGAGGATGGCCTTTCCAAGGCCTTCTTCACTACCTTTTGGGAGGTGGTGAAGACCCCTAGTTCTAGCCTTCCAGGAGATCTTCAGCTCAGGCCGAATGCCAGGGAGTCTATCAGCAAGTCTTATCAGTCTCCTACCCAAAGGGAGAGACCGGTTGGAACTTTCCCAGTGGAGACCAATCACCCTATTGTCAGTGGCCTATAAGGCACTAGCCAAGATGATTGGTAAGCGACTCCACCCTATACTTCCAAACATCATTCATGACACACAGACAGGCTTTGTCTAGGATAGGAGCATCCTTGACAACATCTTCACCTTCTTTGAGGCGACAGAGTGGGCCCAACACAGTGGTCAGGGACTGGCGATACTACTCCTAGACTTCAAGAAAGCCTATGACAGGGTTGATTGGGACTTCTTAGAGGGCACCATGGTGAGGTTAGGCTTCCCCCACACATGGATCCACAAGGTCTCGGCACTTTATAGATCGGCTACTAGCAGGGTTTTAATAGGTGGCAGGCGAAGGGAGGAGTTTTGGCTGGAGAGATCAGTCCAGCAAGGCTGCCCTCTGGCCTCATATCTGTTCCTACTCTTTGCAGAGGCGGTCTTAGTTCCTCAAGTCCCGTGTGAGCGGGTTACGTAGCCTCCCACTTCCAGTGAGAGAGGAGACGGAGCTACTAGACTCAGAGGATGCAAATGATACACCACTATACATAGAGGACGATGAGCTAATGTTGGAGAGAGTGAGACTAGCTCTCGAGGTGTTTTGTATTCCAGCAGGAGCGAAAATCAACTAGCGAAAGTCGGTTGGTTTCCTTACGGACCTAGACTCTAGCACGGAGTGGGGTGTCCACTTGGGATTCAGGTGGGTGTGCAGAGGGCAAACTATCCATTACTTAGGGTTCCAGGTGGAACTCGACATCACTCTTGCCCAACAATTTCTTCTAATCCCCGACTCTATTCGGAGGAAGCTAACTTATTGGAGTACTGCTCGCCTTTCCCTAGCGGGCCGAGCCCTAGTGGTTAACCAGGTCCTAGCGACAGCTTGGTACATTGCCTCGTATTAGTATTTCTCTGCATCCTATGTAGTGCAGCTTCACTGCCTTGTGCGGAATTTTCTCTAGGCCGGGTCCGACAGTTCCAGGGACTCCCGGGCCAAGGTGGCGTGGCTGACCATCATATGGCATCAGTCGGAGGGAGGGCTTGGGATCATAGACCCAGAGTATCAGAGTCTCGCCCTTTTGGGCAAGCTAGTAGTCCGCGGTCTCACACCAAGTAGGCAAACATGGAAGGTCCTATTGCAAGAGGGCCTCCAAGAGTGCAGACCGAGGCTTGGTGGTGATCGGAGGCCGTTCTTGAGGTGGATCTTCACGATGGCATAGATCACACCCCCCAAATCCTCCTTTCTCGGCAGCCTACTTTGGGTGTGGCAGGGCCTCCGTAAGACCCTCATTCAAAGCCCCCCAAGTTGCCAGGAGGAGATAGACCACCAGCTGGTGATCTAAAACCCCCATGTCAGAGATCAAAGGAGGTATAGATTGGCAAGCGCCCCCACATCCAATGGGTTGGTTGGGAGGCCAGCCTAACTCGTACCATCAAAATGTAGGAGGTACAAGATGGCGGACCAAGAGGTGTTGCAGCGGGCATCAGGTTGCCAAAGAGGAGTTGAGTTGAGGAGAAGGGAGATCGACGCAGCCATACCTTAGGAGTAGCTTGACCCCCCGATACGAGAGCCGGTAGAGCCCGGTGAGGTATGGGCCACTAGATTTTCACCAACCGGCATCCCCCTACAGGTGGCAAATAGAGTAGGCGGCACCCCACATGGGACTTTCTTCACCATACAGGAGGAGGGGCGTCTAGTCCTTGACAGAGGGCAGCAGGATGAGAGGTTATGTGTCCTTTCGTGGAGGAGGATTCGGGTGGTTGGCCTTTAGGGAAAGTCATGGCATCTGGACCCTTATGTGTTCTGGAAGGAGCTCTGGGAGTGGCGCCTCTGGATTGGAAGGGCAAACCACTCGATGACCTAGAGTGGGACCCTAGAGAGTGGTTATGGCCGGCCACTACAGTCGCCAAGAAGCCACCAAGGTTCTTGGAGTACACAGCCAGGATTGGTACACGTAATGATGCAAGAAAACATGGACTGGGTGCCTTTGCGCAACAGGTACTGGGCGAAGCACAGCATCACGAATGCTTTCCGGTGAACTTTCTGGCGCCGCCTATGGGACAGCTAGAGGCCGAGAAGGGTGTCATATTTATTGTGGCTATTGGCACATGGAGGCCTGGCGGTGGGGAGTTGGTTAGCCCAGATGCAGAAGGATGGAGGTTGTAAATGCTGCACACGACAAGTTCTGGAAACTCCAAAGCACTGCCTTTGGTCGTGTGAGGCAGAGCAGCTTGTGTGGAGAGGAGCGTGCCGCATTCTCCATCATATAGCACCCAGCCTGGGATGTATCTCATGGGAAGCTTTCTGCTGGCAAGCAGTCAGCTAGAGCCGTCACCTTTTGTATGAGGCCAGGATGCACGACACGATCATCATTGAGGATGGGTCTTGCACAGTGGTCAATTTGGAGGCTCTACCCATCCGCCAGGTACTGAAGCCCACAATAGACCGTTTTGAGATATGGGAGATCATAGGGAGTCTTACCGGATGGCACATCTAAAAGGCGCGGTGTCAGGAAATTTTTGGCAGGGAGAGACTTTCAATACAGGCGATTTTGGCAAAGCTCTAAACCTCCATCATCCACTCCCTCCGCAGTCGATGGGACCAAGTGCAGGGTGAGTCTCGAGCTCGTCAGGAGCTCCGTTTTCATTTCATGCACACTTGGGGCGGCCATGTTTTTCATGATGCAGGCAAGCAGCCCCAGTTGGCGATACATCCCCCGTCCATGGCTTCTTGCCCCATCCCCCCTAGACCACCCTAAGCAGCTTATATACTTGATATATCTGTGACCCTACATCATCTCCAACTAGGCTGTTGAGCATGAGCACTTCTTTGTATTCAATTTTTTCTAAAGTAATATAATTAGCCACACTTTATTTGCAAAAAAAAAACAAGGCTATTATCCCTACCTTTGAACTTTGGCAACTCTGGCACTCTAGGATTTGCATTTTGATACCCACGTCACTCCCTCGCATCAAAGGATTGCAATTCGCTCCCTTGATAGTAGCTGGTAATCATCTACCACATCTCCGACAGCATTAGACAACTGCGGTTCACTCCCTCAACAAATGTCCTTCACCTTCCACTGATTACTTTAATAGCCCACTACCAGGAGTACTGCATTTCACTCCCTTCACTGTGCAAATTCCCACAGGTACTACCGCCTAATTCGAACAAGACAATGCAGTTATCTTTTGAGCTTCGGCTCCATTGTATCAGCCTTTCTTCTCATAGCATAGTTCAATGCATCATCACCGTGTTCTTCTATGTTTTGAAGTTTCTCCTCTCTCTCAGTGTTTGTTGTACATACTCTATGTTGCTCCCTACAAACCCTACTGTCTCTCTCAGTGTTTGCCGTACATACTCTATGTTGCTCCCTACAAACCCTACTGTCTCTTTACACCGTCACTTATTTTGACATGGTATCAGAGCATCCACCCACCACATCACATGCATACATTTTTAAATGCTATTCATGTATGTCCTCCCCTCCCCTATCCCTATTCCCTGCTTTTAGCCATCCCTTGTCCCCAACCCCGTTCTCTTCATGTTTTCACCCCCCATTCCATGTTACTATGCTCGTATTCCTCTAACATCGATATTGTTGAGTCCTTTTAGATATGGATTTCCAAACATTGCCTATAAAGAAAGCCCACCATACCTTGTACAACATCCATCATGTTAGAGAGCAATTATAATGGTGCCACCTGTCATATATACACAATGCAACCATCATCATTGGTTCAACAATGTCACTCTAACACATGAGAAGATCATGTACCCAATAACAAGTACATTAACCTCCTCTACATAGTCAAGGTTGTTCAAATGATACCTTACAGAGCTAAAAGGCTTAGCTTATATCCAAGGGCTATGCATAGCAAGCAACAAGTGACTATCTAGAGATATTCGCTTCCACCACCATTTCTATTCAATTGACTTTAGCTCTAGTAGCCCATCATGGATGAACCATTAAACTATTGATGAAGGGTATCTACAAAATGACTAAACTAGATTCTTCAAAATTTCACAATGATTGTAGAGGCGAGCTCAAGCTCAACCGCCAAGACCTACGGATCGCTTATTCTTTTAAGTGTTTCAAGCCGAGCACTAATGGCTACATCTCATATAGCCGACACGCTCTCTCTCTACAAGTGTACCTCCATGCCCGATCGAGTAGCCTCCTCTCCCGAGCACTCCAGTAGCTACTCAATCCAAGTGCAAGCTTCAAGAGAGCTCGATCCTCAAGCTCTACGCTCCAAGCTCCATTGCCGAGAGCAAGACAAGACAAGAGCAAAGAAGAGAAAAAAAGAGGAGAAGATGAAGAGCTTCTCCACCACGGTCCCTCACCCTCACACTCTCACACTCCCTCTCTCAAGCACAAGCTTAAGCAAGCAAGAACAAGAAGAAGAAGAAGAAGAAGAAGAAGAGAAGAGCTACTTTTGGCCACACACAAGAATGAGCTTCTCATTCACTTTTCAACTTTATATACAAAACCATAAATTCCTTTTGGACAGTCATCCCCTTACCATTTTTTTTTACATGGCATTCACTTTTCAACTTTATATACAAAATCATAAATCCCTTTTGAATGGTCATCCCCTTACTATTTTTTTACATGGCCAGCTATAGCCTAGGCCCTTTTTACCATTGTCCTCCTATCTTCCTAGCTTCCTTTCTACTGTCCATCTACCTTTACAATTTGCATGGATGAGAGCCCGGCACTCTTAAAATAAATCATGGTGCATCTTGCACCCTTTTACAAAAGTATTGACTTGCGCTTTTTCCTGTGCGCCTCTCTCCTTGATTTAGGACTTTTTACACTTCTTGTATTTCTAGACTTTTCTTGATGTGCCTTCGTCTTCCGTTTCAATTTTGCCTTGGCCTTGTCTTTTGTTTTAGACTCTCCGGATTCTCCACCTTGTTCATGTAAGGGTTAACAATAATAATCTATAAAGTAATTAAACGAGTATCCTCAAGATTTCACATTGACCATCTATTGCATAGTTGCCTCTACGTTGTACGAAACAGTCCGTACGGTAAGGTCTATACGATACCGTACGGTACGCTTTCGTACATTAAAACTGGGCTCTTTCAGCCACCTGGCCTGCGCGTCCTTGTTCCACGTTTCCTGCGCCCCCACGTCCCGCATTTCGCACTTTTCCTGCACTGTTGCGCTTTTTGGGAGGGTGGGAAGCCTTGAATACCTCATCCCACCCCCCTTTTTCAAATTCCAACCATACAAAAGGTGCTCCTCTTTGGATTCCTTCCAGGCTCCAACTTGCAGCCCTCTCTTTGGATTCCTTCTCTCTTTGACTGTTTAAACTTTGAACTTTGACCCTTCTCTCATCTACAAAAGGTACTCCTCTCCATGCTTCCACACAAATTCAGCAAGCACTTACAAGTTACCGTTCTCATCTTCCTCTTTCCTGCACCCTATCGAAGCATTTGCCATTCTCAAATCTCATCTCCCATCCCCTCGGGCCTCTATCCCACACCCTATCAAAGCATTTGCCATTCTCATCTTCCATTCCTTCTCTCTTACTCTTGCTCTTTCAACTTTACCCCACAACTTTACCCCAACCCTCAGGCCTCTCAAGTCTCCCTTCCTTTCAACTTTCAAGACTCAAGACTCAAGCATCTCTCTCTATCTCTCTCTCTCGGACCTCTTTATTCATCATTGGTACCATGACTTGTAAGAAGCACGAGGCCTTCAATTTGCATGCGATCCATGTGGAGAGGGACACAAAGAAGTCCAACTCCCACCATTAGACATGCAAGTATTGCGGGAAGCGCTATACAAGTGGTGCATCTCGGGTTCTCCAACATCTTTCCAAGATGGGGGGGCAAGTTGCTCCATGCAAGGAGATCCCTCAAAACATTGCAAAGGAGATTCTCGCCAAGATGAGAGGGGGATCCACAAGAGGAGGAGGAAGTGGCTTATCGGCACCAATCCCTATACCTACTAACGAGGAAGCATCCAATGTGGGTGTATCTTCAACCGATGCGGGAGAGACCTCTACCATTGGTGGTGGGGGCTCCACGTCCGCATCTGGATCGGTTGCCTTTCTTAGAGAAAAGCAATGACTTGCGGACATTGAAATTGCACACACAGTGATTGAGTGCAATCTTGCATTTTAATGTCCTAAAGCAAGAGCAATGGAATAAGATAGTAAAAGCCATTGCCAATGTGGGTCCATGTGAAGGATGGACCGATGTCACATACAACAACATGAGGACGAGCAAGATTGATGAAGAGAAGGAGAGGATTGATAGAGCCCTTGATCCTATTCGGGCCGCATGGATAAAATATGGTTGCTCCATTCTCACTGACACATGGAGTGATTGTAAGAAACGAGGCATCATCAACATACTCGTCTCATGTCCACTTGGCACTTGCTTTTTACGGGCCGTAGATACCGGCAAGAGAGGGAGAAAAACAACGGGCGCATTCATCTACCGCCACATTCAACAAGCTATCATTGAGGTATACATTGCAATTTGCATTTTAAATTTGTTTCACTTTCTTTCATTACAATAATATCATGATTCATAATTGAAATTTGATTTATACATAACTTGTAATTTGCAAATTGTGGTTGTAGGTGGGCCCCTCAAATGTGGTGCAAGTTGTTACCGACAATGCATCGAATTGTCGGCGCATGGGCCGTTTGCTTGAGGCCAAGTTCCCTACAATTGTGTGGACTCCATATGCAAATCATTGTTTGGACTTGCTCATGGAGGACATTGGGAAGCTCAAGTGGGTGAAGAGGGTGGTCCACAAAGCTACATCAATTGTCACATTATTCACGATAAAGGTAAAGGTGCTTGCAATGTATCGTGAGCATAGCACACAGGAGTTGAAGAAGCCTTCTTCAACTCGCTTTGCTTACATGTGGTTATTGCTAGAGCGCCTTTATGAGGTGCGGTCCGCCTTGCACCAAACAGTGGTGTCCACTCTATGGAATGAGTGGAACGAGCATGAGACAGAGGAGACCAAAGCCATGCAGCGCTTGTGCCTTGATGAGCAGTTTTGGCGAAAAGTCCGTGTCATTGTCATTGTTGTGACTCCCTTTTATAAGGTGTTACATATAAGTAATTGCGAGGGGTCCACCATGGGCCTTCTCGTTCACTTCTTTAGAGCGGCATTGACAGGGGCACGTGCTTGTACAGTGATCACAAAGACAACATGCACATATTTTAAAGATAGCAAAGAGGAGAAGGACATACATGCATAAGCCCATCCATGGTTTTGCCGCATTGGTACATCCAGCCTACAAGTCACCGGCAGTCATGGATGATAGAGAGTTTCGTTCATACCAGCTTGCTTATTTGACTCGTGTGGTCCCTGTTGATGACCACAATGCAGTGCTAGAGAAGCTAGGATGCTATGCTGATCAGAGAGGGCATGTGGCTTTTGCTTCTCCCACTTGTTGGAGGAGAGAGTCACTTGTGAAGCCTTTATTTTGGTAGCAAAACTTTGGATACGCACTAGAGACCCTTCAGCCCTTAGCCATGAGGGTCCTTGCCCAGGATTGCTCTTCGGGTGTATGTGAGAGAAACTGGAGTGCCTATTCTCTCATTCATACAAAGATTCACAATCGGCTTAGTATACGACAGTTAGAGCGGCTAGTCTATTGCCGCACTAACTTATGCATGATGAGGGCTATGATGAGCATGGGTAGTCCGAAGCAGGTAAAGTTTAAACACTTAACCATAATATTTAAAATTTGTTGTTTAAACTTTTAAACTTTGAACTTTGAAGTTTAAACTTTATACTTTACAATTTAGACTTTAGCATTTACAATGAATTATGATCAATCTTACGTGCATCACTGCATTGTGTAGGTGAATGTTGATACATTCAAATTGATGGGCGACACTCTCTCGAGTGTACATAAGGAGGTGAACGAGATGATTTTTGCAGAGCTCTATAGAGAGCTTATAGCAACAGATACTCGTGACACTCGCAGTCAGCATGCTCGTGGGTGAGGAGTCCGAGTAGGTGGTAGCAAGGGCATGGTCATTCGACGCCCTCCATCATCGAGAAGAGGTGGTTCGAGTGGCTTGCAAACATATGTAAGGCAAGGCTCTAGTAGCTCACATCCTGTGCCTCATGATGACATCCCCCTCTTGCCTACACAGCCGCCACCTAGGAAGCCATCATTTGATGATGATGGTAACCTCATCAATGAGGATAAGTATGAGTGTGTCTCATCATCGGATACCGAGGAGTCATTCAGACTCTCTTGATGAGCACTCAGATGGTTCTGATGATGATGATGATAGTGATGCCTCATCATAGATTCATCATTCATATGATATAGGTCTCTCTTTTTTTTTGTCGGATATACTAGATTGTAGTTTTATGATGTATCACATGTTTTGCGTAGCCCATGCGACCACGATAGTCACTCTTATGTATTCATCTTATTCTGTAATGAAATGGCTATTTCCACTTTAAACATGTATTTTATGATCTATCATTTAATGATTTATGATTTTTATTATTTAAAAAATCATCTTAATTTTTTTCGTACTAATATCGTACCGTACCTTATAAAATCATAAGGTACCAATTACTACCGTATTTTATTGTACTGTACCGTATCATACCTTTCGTACTTGACAACTATGATCTATTGAATGACTAAAAGAGTATCTTCTAAACTAAAAGCCTATAGGCTACGGTTAGCATTCATACCATTGACAATCTACAAAATGATCAGAGTATGTGTCAAAATCAGGACCTCTTGATTAGGACTTGCACTCCTACCAAGGGGTTTTGAACCCAAGTATCTTGTTTGATGTGCATGTGTCTGATCGCAATCACATGGAAGTTGTTAAGGCCATTCTTATCATACTCAAGAGAATGTGAAAGTTTCAACAGCCGCCTAAACATGTATGCACTCACGGACAAAGACATGTTTCCAAGACTCTTTCCTTGGAAAACATGTTTCCAACACATTCAAGCATGTTTCTAGCATGTATGGACTCACAAGTGTATTATCAAAGCATGTTTGCACCTCATTATCCACTCACAAGGCCTGCTTCCAGCACTCTTTCTTGTCGACAGAAGCTAACCTGAAGTGTCACCCCGGCGCAGGTGGACGAAAGGCTGCGGCGAATTGTCGGCGAGAACCACTTTGAAGGCGCGCTGGGGCTTGTCGTCTATCCACAGAACAGAAGAGAGCCTGCTTCGCCTCCTCCGATAGTAATAGAGGTAGGAGTAGCAGAGGAAGGCAACTGACACAGCGGCCAGCGAGCCTAAGATGGCAGCAGTCTGCTGCTGTCTGGTTGCCATGGCTTGTCGGAAGGACAGACACTCCAGATCTCGATTTTAATTGTAACGAGTCAGAGGTAATGGCGGTCGTCGCACGTCTGGAAATGGAAAATTGAAATGACATTGATTCCTTGAAATACCAAGGTTTGACATAAAGTGACAAGAGATGGGATCAACGGTGCACCGTGCACGAACCACCTCGGTTATGCTCCTCGATATCGGTAATTGATCCCTCGAGAAGAAGTAAACCCATATTGCAATTGAGAACCCCGTGCCCAAATTTAAAACTAGGTGCCCAAGATACAGTCGCAAAGTGACGGACGTTTGTGGACCCCACTCCTGGTGCAATTTCGAACGTGCCTTAACTAACCATGATTGGCAAGTCCTCGCTTTGTAATTCTCGTCATGGAAGTGACCAACTGATGTGCGAATTGGGCGAACTGGAGTTGAGGTCGAGATGGAGGAGACTCCATCATGTCATTTCTTTTCCTCTCACCCCATCTCTGCACCGCGTAACTCCATATTTGCCTTCGCTCAGGACTATCTCCACCCCATCTCCGCCCCCACTCAAGACTAGCCACCTTTGTCACATTGGCACTCGCAGGATTGCTTTGCGGCTCGAGGCTCGCCCACGCTCAAAGGCTCGTCCACATGCTGGGATCATCCAAGATGCCCCTGTGTCCACCATCCAAGCTCGAGGCTCGTCATGCATATGCTCTTGCAGACTGCAAGAGGTCACACGCTCATGTAAACTACTCGAGGTCACACGCTCCTGGCAAACTGCCCAAGGTCACATGCTCCTACAAACTGCCCAGTGCCTAGGGGCACCACTAAATGGTGAAGGCAGAGACTACAAGCCAGTCGTGACACTACAGTCTACGAATCGGGGGGGCATCTTCTGTGTCGTCCTTCGTGAAGAGTCCAAGATTGATCCCGTAGCTCGCAGATAGCAGAGGTTATGGATCATGTGTTTTACTTATCTTCATTGAGCCTTTTTATCGTACTTTTCATTGTCATTGGACTAGCATGGAATTTCCTTATAGAGTAGTGTCCATGTATGGTGTATGTATTTAGAAAATTAAGAGAGAAAGTGGAAATCAAGTGTACAAGAACATTAGACTAGCATGGAATTTCCTTATAGAGTAGTGACCATGTATGATTTATGTATTTAGAAAATTAAGAGGGAAAGTGGAAAGTGAAAATTAGAGTAGTGTCCAAATGATGTGATATGTAAAATGTATCTAAATTGCTACTTATGTAGAGTAGTGTGTGTGTGATATATATGCGATGTATTTGTTAGTAGAAGAATACCCTTTATGAAAACAAGTGGCTATTTTGAGGAGCATGATTAATTTAAGACTTGGTTGAAATGTTGGGTTTACCTCTTCCCTCCATAAAAATGGTAAACTTTCATATTACCATGATACATTTTTTATTCCCTATCTAAAAAACTACTTAAAAACATGTTGCACCCACATGAAATTTCCTTGGAGAATGGTAAATTGGGTTGTTCTAACATGATACATTACATCAAGATCATAGTAAAAGATAACAAATTTCTTGTAATATCAATGACTTGTACTAAGAAGTCCAAATCCTCATAAGGATTTATAACCAACTTGATGATATGGATCAAGTTTCCCTTTTAACTATTACTTTCATAAACTTTTTGAACCTAGATTGTGTAAAACATAAAGAGTCATTCACCTAACATCATGACTTGGTGCAATGCATCAACTATACAATCTTGATGCATTATGTTTTTGTTTGGAAGAACATTTATTTGATTTACTATATCAAGTTCATTTATAATTCACCTATGTTTTGAGGCATTCAATGAAATCTATTTCAACTAATCAAGTTATTTACATCAATCATGTATGTTTTGGTTTAAAGAATCAAAGTTACTATGTTATGGTTCAAAGTATAAAGTTACTATGTTTTACTTTTTTGCAAATTCAAAACTCTTTGGGTGTGATCTTGCTATGTTTATGAGTTGTTGCTCTAGGATAAACAACTTAAAGAATGTAGCATTTCAACAAGAAAAGTAATTTGTAGAAAGAGGTAGGAAAGCTATAGAAGGTATGTAAGTAGTATTTGTTTAAATAGTACACTATATGACTATAAGTTGTGTAGCTTTTACCTTTTTCGCTTGAAATTTATTTGCCTAGGACCTAGAAGTAAACCCAAAATTGAAAGTATGCCTTCTAAGGATGGTAAAGCAGCCGAACATGAGTGTGTCATGGATTATAATTCTTGTTTATGATAGTGGTTTATTGGGATTTAGCATTGATTCCTCTCTTCTTTTGTGCTTGGTCTTTGGTTTTGTTGGGGTTTTAGGGTTGATCGTTCGCTTATCTTGTGTAATATGAATCATGATGTTTGTTCAGGTTTAGGGTTGATAGGCACTTGGTTATGGCACCATGCATGAGGGGTCAATCCTTGCAGGCTCGGCCCCAATGGGACCCTCCACGCACACGATCAAAGAGGACTGTAAGTTTCATTTATCTTTCAGTTTCTACTTTCAATGAATTGTATTAATTTGTAATGATTTCATGAGGGGTGCTTCCAATTGTTTTTTGTAGTTGACATTACCTTCTCCGCCTAGCTGTGAAAGCCACGACGAGCATATTGCATCCATGCCACATGATGATGGTGCCATCTTCGAGAATCGCTCACCAATAAGAGTTTTGCAATACCATGCATTGTGTTTGATGGCATTGTAGTGAAAACTAGGAGCTTAAAGATCAGAGGATAATGTGCACAATAAGAGATAGAGATAGAGATAATATAGAGAAAGGAGTGAACTGCAATAGGACATTTCATTGCTAGTAGTTGTATATATACATGATACATTAAATGAGGTAGGTGAGCTCCATCTCTAAATATCTGAGATATTTATAAAGTGGATATCTATGAGATCCTTTTGTCCACATACTCACTTATCCTTATCTTATCCAAACTTTAATCCTTATCAACAACTTTATCTTAACATCCCCCCTCAAAAGGATTTCATAGGTATTTGTAGAGAAATAAAAAAGATAACATTCAATTCATCAATTCAGCTAGATGTTTTTCCCCCTTGATCAGATCATGCAAAGGATTTGCACGGCAATTTTGTGCTTCAAGTGAGGAAATTAACAGCATTATCAAATGGTGGTACATATTGAAGGATGATATGGGAACTTTCAACTAATTCACGTACAAAATGATATCTCATATCAATATGGCGGAGTTTAATGCTTAATTTTGGGCCTTAAATGACAAAGATTTATGCTTTATTGTCAGTGAAGATTGGAATTTGCTAAGGCTGATACCCAAAACTGATGTCTTCCAAGAGTTTCTTTAGATAAATTATTTCCTGGGCGGCCATGCTGCATGCCACATATTCAGCTTCAACAGTAGAAAGTACAACTGAGTGTTGCTGTTTGGTACTCCAAGAGATGGGAACTCCTACTAGAGTAATGATAAAACCAATGAGAGATCTTCGGGTAGCAAGATCACCACCCCAATCTGCATCGAAATAGGCTCGTAAGATAAAATCATTGCTATCTTTTGTAAAACAAATTCCCACATTTGATGTTGCTTTTAGATATCGTAAGACCTGTTTGAGTTGCTTCCAATGTTCATAAGTGGGTTGATGCATGGCTTTGGAGAGAATGTGTCTTGCATAAGATAAATCTAGATGGGTACAAGTAATTAGATATCGAAGATATCCAAGTGCTTCCATATAAGGAATAGTCTCCATTTCACGAGCGTGATCACTTGAAAGAGAATGATATGAGGATGGATTTAATTGGAGATTTTGGGCAAGTGGAGTGACCATGGGATTATATTTTAGCATGGAATAACGGGAGAGAATAGACACAATGTAGGTATATTGATGCATTTTGATGGATGTGGGTGATTGTTCAATTTCAATGCCAAGACAGTAATACATAGGACCATAGTCTGTAATAGCAAATTGTCAAGATATGATAGATTTGGCTTTGGACATTGCGTGAGGAGAGTTGGCAAGAATAGGAATGTCATCAACATAGAGACCTAAGATAATGACAGTATTTCCTTGGAGAAGAGTATAAATGTTGTGATCTGTTTCTAGCCACCGAAAGCCATGGTGTAGTAAGTGAGAATGAATACGAGTGTACCACAGCCTTGGTGCATGTTTTAGGCCATAAAGAGCTTTATGCAATAGGCAAACATGTGTAGGAAATTTTGGATCAACAAAGTTTGGTGGTTGAGACATATAGATTTTTTCTTCTAAGTAACCATGCAAGAAGGCAGTTTTGACATCAACGTGGTGAAGAATTAATTTAAAATGAGCTACCATGGAGAGTAATACCTATAAAGAGGACAAAGAAAGTACAGGAGAGAATGTACTTCCGTAATGGAGGCCTTCAATTTCTTCAAAACCACAAGCCACAAGTCGAGCTTTGTACTTGTCGATGGAGCCATCCGGTTTGAGCGTTTTGCGAAGTACCCATTTGCAACTTATTGTAGATTCTCAAGGAGGAAGGGGTACCAATTTCCAGGTGTTATTGTGAAGTAGAGATTTGTATTCATCAACCATTGTAGCTTGCTATTGAGAGGCTTCAGTACTTTGAAGTGCTTGAGTAACAGTAGGGAAAATTGGAGCTTTCGAAATAGTGATTGGAGGTGAATCTCGAGCTTGGCCAAGGGCAATGTTGGCTTGAAGATGAAGATCATGTAAGTTTTTGAAGCAAGGAGTTGATTGTGATTGTACCTCTTTAGTGTCAGAGTCGGAAGTACTGAATAGAGTAATCAACATTGATGGAGAAGCTAGAGATGGAGGCCGTAGAGTCGTAACAATGAGAGCCGTAGGTGAAGTATTGCTTGATGTTGAAGACATTGTTGCTATGCGAGCAGACCTTCGAGATTTGTGCTCATTAGTGGATGGAGCTAATTGTGGAGTAGAGGCATGGAGAGGAATCGAGTTTTCGTGATGAAATGAAGCTTGTGGGAGATAGGAAGATAAGAGAGTATTGCACTAAGTGTAAATGTGTTTATTACAAATGGTGGCAAGCTGGTTGTTTGGATCGAGCTGCCATGGTGCACTAGTTGCTGCTGTTTTGTAGTCATTGAAGTTGCATGTACTTGCTTGGCGTGGAGTGGAGCAAATGGCAACTTTGAATTGTTTGAAGAGTCCATATGCTATGAAGGCGATGGTTGCTACTGTGTGGCATTGAATACGCAAGTTGTTGTCTGACATTCAGCGCCGTTTGGATGGACAGCATGCGTGATTTTCACTATTCAACGGACTGGAGGTTTAATAGCTTTTGAAGATTTTAATAAGGTTTGAAGATTTTGGAGATGAGGGTTGTTTACATGACCTAATGAACTTTGAACCTCTAAAATGAGATAAGGATGATGATAAATGTGAAGAGCTAGTGTGGCTAGAACTAGAAGGAGAGGATTCTGTCGTGAAGATTTGGTGGGCCTTGTATGAGGCATGTCTAATGTCAGAGATTCGTTGACGGGAAAAAGTGTGAAAGATGGACATTGTGTTGTATTGGATGGAAGAAGATTATCTTCATAAAAGATGGCACTTTGGCCATAAATAAAGGCCTTCTCAGTTGGATCATAGAAGCGATAGGCCTTATGACCATGTGGCTCTCCATATCCTGTAAAAATTAGTTGTGTGGCTCTAGGAGAAAACTGGGATTTATGATCTTGATTGACAAGAAATGCAATGCATCCTAAGACTTTAAGATGTGATAAGCTAGGAGGATGGCCAAACCAAAATCCGTAAGGAGTATTATTTTGTAGGGAGTTGGAGTACAACCTATTTTGAAGATATGTTGCTATAGCAATTGCTTCCTCCTAATAGTTTTTTCTCAGATGAGCTAGTAATAGCATAGCTCTTGCAACATTGAGTAATGTATGATTCTTTCTTTCGGCAACTCCATTTTGCTGTGGATGATGTGGTTTAGCAAGCTCATGTTGAATGCCAAAGGCCTTGCAATAATCTTCAAATTCATTTGAAGTATATTCTCCTCCATTGTGTGTACAAAGAGCTTTGAGTCATAACTCGTGCTTATTTTCAACTGCTTCCTTATATTGTTGGAACTTGGAGGAAGTCACAAGTGTGTACGACGAGCTTTGAGTCGTAACTCGTGCTTATTTTCAACTGCTTCCTTATATTCTTGGAACTTGGAGAAGACTTGTGACTTCCTCTTGAGAAAATATACAACAGTATATCTTGTGTTGAGATATCGAGCTCCACTCGTGATACGCCAGGGTGACCGTTGTGTATTTATGTCACCGACTTGTCAGTTGTAGACGCGGTTGGTACACCGCCCATGAATAATAGCTACATGATAGCTATCCTTATCTACTCTAGTTCGTGGCTCAGTTAGTATGCCACCTTAGTTAGTTAAGTTTGGTTTTGAGACCCATATCTAGGGTTCTTCTATTTCTTTTGTACTAGAGTTCTTTTGGCTTACACAACTAAGAAGAGAAAAACTGTTTTCAGCCTCCACCCTTGTGTGTCTTCCCCCATTGTGCAAGCAAGAAAGCTTCAAGCGAGACTCCTTCCTTCTCTCCCACAATCTTGACATGGTATCAGAGCCTTGTTCGTGGTAAGGAGCTCAAGAAAGCAAGCCAAGCTCGCGGTGGTCTGGTAAGAGGAGCAGTGTTGCTTTCATTTTCTGTTTTGGGAGCAGATCTCTGCAGGTAGCACAGCCGAAAATTGTAGGAGTGCATTGTCTCAGGTTGAGACGCCCTTCGCGGTGAAGCAAGAGGGCAGTATATGCTGCGGGATAGGGCTTTAGTCCTAGGCGAGCTAGTTTTTTTTATTTGAGGCCATTTCGGGGCCTGTTTTGCAGATGGAAGTTTTCTGCACGCACTCAGGAAAAGGCACAGTTTTATGCTGTGCAGCCACTGTTCTACAGGTCGGTGAAAAGTTACTGTAGAAATTGCATCGTATGCTTGTGCGCAGAGACATTGGGAGTTTCAGAATCATCCTTGGTTCCTGTTTATGCAAAATCGTCACTAGGAAGTGACTGTGTGGTCAAATACCACTTTCGCCAGTTTTGCAGATTTGCCCTTGTGAGGGTGAAGCTGTGTTTTTTGCAGTAACATAATTTCTTGCAGTATTCTGTAATGGCGTCTGATTCTCTTTCACAGATTGTCACAGAATAGCTTGACAAGAACAACTTCCAGGCATGGAAGTTTAGAATGACGAATTTCCTTATGGGAAAAGGATATTGGGAATTTGTTGCAGGAAATGAAGAAGAACCAGTTCTTCCTGATGTTCCCAATCAACAGCAAATGCAGGCATTTAAAACATGGCATGAGAGAGCCAGGAAAGTTATGTACTGGCTGTCTATCAGCATTTCAGACTCTATGATTGTGCATATTCAGGATGCAAGTACGCCAAAGGAGGCATGGGATACTTTGTCAAAAATGTATAGCACAAATACGCAAGCCAGGAAAATGCAGCTCAAGCAAGAGTTGCACAATGTGCAAAGAGAAAATATGAGCATCAACGACTACCACATGAAGGTGAAGAAGATTGCAGATGCACTTGCTTCCATTGGGTCGCTAGTGGAAGATGATGATTTAGTTTCCGTGACCTTGAATGGTCTAGGAAAGGATTATGCACAGTTTCGAACATCCATTTCAGTTCGTGAAAGATTTCCTGATTTTGAGGAGTTGATTGCTCTTCTAATTTCTGAGGAGCAGAGAAATGGTGGTGCATCTTCTTCAGGAGGAACTTCAAAAGAAGCTGTCTTCTACTCAAATGCTGGAAGAGGTAGAGGCAGAGGTAGAGGAGGCCGATTTGGAGGCCGTGGTAGAAATCAGAATATACAGCAAACTCAAGAAAACCAGTCCTATGGAGGAGGACGTGGTAACTTTAGAGGCAGGGGGAGCCAAAGAGGTCATGGTGGATGGCAAAGAGGTCAAAATGCAAACAGTAATGTTGAATGCTACTACTGTGGTAAAATGGGTCATATGGCTAAAGACTGCTATAAAAAGCAGAATGACATCATGAATGGAAAACTGCAACAAGGGAATTATGCATCTTCTAGTAGACAGGGTGATGACAGAAATGAGCATTTGTTCATGGTGCAGCACATGAACAATTCTGTGACAAGTGCAGAAGAGAGCAATGATGTATGGTATGTTGACTCAGGTGCATCAAACCACATGACAGGTCATGCAGAATGGATGGAGGATGCAAGGAAAATGGAAAAACCAGGATTTGTGGAGACTGGTGATGATACTGCACATCCTATTGTGCAGATTGGAAAAATTCCCTTGTCTATGCAGGATGGGAAAAAGAAATACCTGTCCGATGTATTTCATGTCCCGAATATCACCAAGAATCTGGTTTCTGTTGGTCAAATGGTTGAGCAGGGCTTGCAGGTCAGATTTAATCCTCATGGATGCTTTGTTGAGGATATGAAAAATAAAGGTCGCTTGATAGCAAAAGGAAAGAAGAAGGGCAGAATGTTTACGTTGGATGCAGACATGTCTGAATTGAGTGCAGCAATGTTTGCACATGGGACCGGTGTAGTTGCAGATATTGATATCTGGCATAAACGCATTGGTCATGTTAATGTACAGCGACTTAAATCAATGCAGGCCCAAAATATTGTTGCAGGTTTGCCGAAATTCAAGGTTGCAGAAATGCATAAGGTATGTGAAGCCTGTCAGTTTGGAAAACAGGCAAGGAAACCATTTCCTAGACATGTTCAAGAGAGTGAGAAGCCATTGGAATTAATCCACTCTGATGTGTGGACTACTAAAGCTGCATCTCTTGGAGACTGTCATTATTTTGTCACTTTTATTGATGACTATAGCAGAAAAGTTTGGGTGTATTTTATGAAAAAGAAAAGTGAAGTTTTTGGGCATTTCAAAACCCTTAAAGCTATGGCTGAAAAAGAAACAGGTCTGCAAATAAAATGCCTAAGGTCAGATGGAGGGGGAGAGTACCTCTCAAATGAGTTTGCAAAGTTCTTGCAGGAGCATGGCATAAAGCAGCAATATTCATGCAGTTATACCCCACAACAAAATGGAATTGCAGAAAGGAAAAACAGGCATATTGGAGAGGTATCTCGTGCCATGCTCAATGAAAAAGACTTGCCAGATTTTTATTGGGCTGAAGCAGTTGCTACAGCAGTCTACATAATGAACAGGACTCCCACTGCAGCGATACATGGAATGACTCCAGAGGAGAGGTATACTGGTAGGAAACCAGATATTTCTCATTTGAAAATTTTTGGTTGCATTGCCTATGTACATGTGCCAGATGAGCTAAGATCCAAGTTGGATCCAAAAGCTGAGAAGTGCATCTTTATTGGTTACTCTCTGCAGCAAAAAGGGTATAGATGCTATAACCCTTCTACTCGTAAGTTTACAGTGAGCAGAGATGTTGTTTTTGATGAGATGAGTAGCTGGTATAAACCAGTAAATGTGATTGATGATGTAGATGCACAAAATGGTAATGCTGCACAGAATTCACAGCAGCAGTCACAAAATATTAGTGGACCTGGAGCGTCCTCTAGCAATGGTTCACATTGTTCGCCATGGACAGGCAGATTGAGATCAGGAGAATCTTCTCAAAGCAATGCAGATAGTGGTATGCAGGTATCACGAAAAGGAAAAGAGAAGGTTGATCAGCCCATGTTTGATGTGAATGCAGGTCACTCTTATGTGGATGGTGAATCCAGTGGCTCAGAACAGAGCATTGATGATGAGTTGGGTATCCCTTCTATTGTTACACCTGGAGTAAGGAAGACCAGGGATGTTTTGAGAGCACCTGGGAGTGAACCTACTTTGCGCAGGTCTACGAGAGCTAGGTATCCTGTGGATAGGCTGAAATATGATGGATTTACAGCCATTCACTATGCATATATGGTCAAAGTGATACAGGAACCAGAACCCACATCTTTTGAGCAAGCCATGGAAAAAGAAAAATGGGAGAAAGCCATGGATGAAGAAATGGATGCCTTGGAAGCAAATGCTACACGGGAGTTAGTACCTTTGCCTAAAGGTAAGAATGCAATTGGCTGTAAGTGGGTTTATAAGGTGAAGCACAATGCAGATGGTTCTGTGAACAGATACAAGGCAAGATTAGTGGTCAAGGGGTATGCACAAACATATGGCATTGACTATGAAGAAACATTCAGTCCGGTTGCAAGGATGGCAACCGTAAGAGCAGTCATTGCTATGGCTGCATCAAAGGGATGGTCTTTACATCAGATGGATGTAAAGAATGCCTTCTTGCATGGTGATTTGCAAAAAGAGGTCTATATGGAGCAGCCACCAGGTTATATGCATGCTGTTCATCCTGAGTTTGTTTGCAGGTTGAAGAAAGCCTTGTATGGCTTGAAGCAAGCACCTAGAGCATGGTCTGACAAGATAGGACAGTATCTTGTCACTATT
Source organism: Lygodium microphyllum (assembly GCF_053477565.2). Taxonomy (NCBI): domain Eukaryota; kingdom Viridiplantae; phylum Streptophyta; class Polypodiopsida; order Schizaeales; family Lygodiaceae; genus Lygodium; species Lygodium microphyllum. The sequence goes on from NC_141145.1 coordinate 13,788,503, forward strand.
GGCTTTCAGATTTCCAAGGCAGATTTCTCACTTTATGTGAGAAAAACAGAGAAAGGTATTATGCTACTTGTCATTTATGTTGATGATTTGATTATGACAGGTGACAGTGATGAAGATATCCTTCATGTGAAAATGCTATTGAAGCAGAAGTTTGAGATGAAGGATTTGGGAGAGCTGCGTTATTTCTTGGGCATTGAGGTGATTAGATCACCAAGTGGGATACAGCTCTTGCAGAGGCAGTATGGATTGGACATGCTGTCCAAATATGGGATGACAGGCTGTAAGCCTATTTCAGTTTCTTTGGAGCAGAATGTGAAGCTGAGCACAGATGCAGGTGAGCTTCTGGAAGACCCTACTATGTACAGACGCATAGTAGGAAGCTTGATTTATATGACTATTACCAGGCCAGATTTGAGCTATGCTGTTGGATTGGTAAGTCAGTTTATGCAGGCTCCAAGGAAACCACATTTGGATGCGGCTAGACGCATACTCAGGTATGTGAAGTCCACATTGCAGTATGGACTATTTTATGAGACTGGGGTTCAGATACAGTTGCATGGATACACTGATGCTGATTGGGCTGGTAGTATTTCTGATAGACGATCTACCAGTGGATATGTGTTCTCTTTTGGGAGTGCTGCAGTCACTTGGAGCAACAAGAAACAGCCTACAGTTGCCTTGTCGAGCACAGAGGCTGAGTACAGGGGTGCAGCAATGGCTGCATGTGAGGTAGCTTGGTTGCATAAGCTACTTTATGATATGCATCAGTCTACAGATGGGCCAGTTATCATTTACTGTGACAACATGAGTAGTATACACTTGGCAAATAACCCAGTCTATCATGCTAGAACAAAGCACATTGAGGTGCATTATCACTATGTGCGAGAGAGGGTTTTACTAGGTCTTATTGATCTAGTTTATGTCAGCACAGAGGATTAGGTAGCTGATATATTCACGAAGGCATTGGGCGCAGAGAAGCTGCGCAAGTTCAGAGACCTACTTGGTGTGCAGAAATTGGGATTGAGCTCGAGGGGGAGTGTTGAGATATCGAGCTCCACTCGTGATACGCCAGGGTGACCGTTGTGTATTTATGTCACCGACTTGTCAGTTGTAGACGCGGTTGGTACACCGCCCATGAATAATAGCTACATGATAGCTATCCTTATCTACTCTAGTTCGTGGCTCAGTTAGTATGCCACCTTAGTTAGTTAAGTTTGGTTTTGAGACCCATATCTAGGGTTCTTCTATTTCTTTTGTATTAGAGTTCTTTTGGCTTACACAACTAAGAAGAGAAAAACTGTTTTCAGCCTCCACCCTTGTGTGTCTTCCCCCATTGTGCAAGCAAGAAAGCTTCAAGCGAGACTCCTTCCTTCTCTCCCACAATCTTGACATCTTGAGTAATCATCAATAATCACCATAAAGTATTTTACTCCAGTGAGAGATATAGGATTTATTGGACCACAAATGTCGGAGTGTACTAATTGAAGTGGTTGAGTCGTAATGGAGCAAGATTTGGGATAAGGAAGATTTGTGGCTTTACTGAGAGCACAAGCTTGAAAAAATGAAAGTTGAGAGAGAGAAGGTGGAATGCCGCAGACAAGCTTCTTATGAATAAATTTTTGGAGAACATTTTGAGAGGCATGACCGAGCCTAAAGTGTCACAGGAGTGCATTCTATGGTAGACTTGTGAGTGAAGTGGAGTCAGCTGAAGCATTTGAAGGAGGTTGTAGTAGTGAATACCCAAGTGTATAAAGCCGACCTACTTTGGGGTAGGTAAGTTTGAAAGAAGGCGAGAGCAGCTGTAAGATGCAGTGGTCTTTGTAGAAGTGAGCAGTGAGAGAGGATTGAGAAGTGATCTCACTAATAATAGATTTTTCTTGAGATTGGGAACATAATAGAATCTATGTACCTTGATTATGTGATTGGAGGGAAGATCCACTTGAATTGTGCCGTAGCCTTGAGCTTGTTGAATGCTGTTGTCCCCCATGGTAACACGGAGTGGAGTAGGGATCTCTTTGAAGTTGACTAACCATTCCTTTTGAAAAGTCATATGATGAGTAGCTCCAGAATCTAGAAACCATGTATATTCTTCTTTGGAGTTTGATGAGGGTGCCCAAACACTTGTGGCTAGGCTGATGATTGTTTCTCGTTCCTCTTTTATGTCATAATTGTCGATGCTAACAAAGTGAGCCTGACCTTTTGATTGATATTTGTTGTATCTATTTTTTTAAAGACAATCCTTTTCAATATGACATTGTCTTTTGCAAGCATTACATATGAGATGATAATGAGGGTTTCTTATTAAGGATAGGGATTGAGAAGACTGGTAAGAGTTGGGATTATGTTGAGGACTACCAAGAATCCCTTTGAAGTTAGACTGAGAAGAAAACTTGGGCTTTGGTTGAAAGTGTTGAGCTCTTTTGTGAAGATGTTTTGGGTTGTAAGTAGTTACAGGTAGAGCCTTGGATTCTTGATTTGAAGAAGGAGAAAGAGTATCTATTTGGACTTGCTCTTGCTTGATTCTATTAATTAGTGGTGGCTGAAGCTTGAGTTTATCAATGGAGGTTTGAGTAGTAATAAAGTCTCTCCAAGATAGAGCCAAAGAAGAGAGTAGAAACATGGCTTGTAATTCTTCTGAGATGACCAAACTAGATATTATGGTTTCATCATCTAGCAAATATTACCACTTTTCTAAGAACTTAGTAGTAGATTGATCTTCATGCATAGTGGCAATAGATAGTTTTCTAAACATGGTCATTTGATAAACAATATCTATGTGTTCATATGTATTGTTGAAGAATTCCCAAATGCCTTTTGCAGTGGGTATTGTTCTCACTAGTTGTGCTTGTCGATCTCCACAATGGACAAGTATTTCCATTCTTGTAGCTGCATCTCTTTGCATCTAATCTTCATTGTTTGCTCCTTCTTGTTCAGGGCAGTCTTCCTTGCCATTTATAATATTCCATAAATTTGCTTGAGATAGGTAAAGTTCCATCCTTAGCTTCCACACTTGATAGTTGTTGCCATTGAGTTTGTCAATCTTGATGTGTCGGTTGTAGGAGATGGTGGCATTAACGAGAGCCATTGGAAGAATGAGAGTAAAGGAGGACGAGTAGTTTGTGAAGTTGAGGAGAATACGATAAGCTAGAAAGATAGGACCTGGTGCTCTAATACCATGTAGTAAAAACCAAGAGCTTAAAGATAAGAGGATAATGTGTACAATAAGAGATAGAGATAGAGACAATATAGAGAAAGGAGTGAATTGCAGTTGGACATTTCATTGCTAGTAGTTGTATATATACATGATACATTAAATGAGGTAGGTGAGCTCCATCTCTAAATATCTGAGATATTTACAAAGTGGATATCTATGAGATCATTTTGTCCACATACTGACTTGTCCTTATCTTATCCAAACTTTAATCCTTATCCACAACTTTATCTTAACAGGCATTATGGTGCTCTCTAAGATTTTGGCATTGTAATGTGGTGGCCACTCACTACGCATGTGCTTGCTTAAGGTCAAGCACTGTATGTGGAGATCACTCTCCCTGATGACTCTCCAGTCCGGTAGTGCTGTGCTTACATCCTTTGCCCAAAGAGACATGTGAACATGAAGAGGAGGGTCAGCATGGTAGTCCACTTGAGGGATGAGATATTCCTCATCAAAAGATTGGTCACCCTGTTGGTACCACACACACTTGTGTTGTTTCTGATGCATGGCTTTGCCAGGGTTGAAAGGGAGCGATGGATCGAAGGTTGGACTCGAGAGCTATGGTAGGAGAGCAAGAGCAAGAAAGGGAGAGACTAGAAATGGGAACTCCAACAGTCACAATGTGTGACTGGGCCTTTCTTTATTCAAACTATCACTAAAAGAATATAGAATAAAGTGACGATGACGGACGCCCGCCACCTGCAGTGTGCAGTGGCGGTGATTGTCAGTGTGGTAATACACGGGCGGCTAGGCAGAGGCGCCTTTACCCCCAACAACCTCCCACCTAAAGGCGAATCTGTCCCAGTGAGGAGTGAAAAGAAAAAGAAAAAGACAGTACAACATGTACACATGTATAACAGGATGAGGAAAGACGTCATCTCATCCCACGCCCATCAACCTCTTGAGGAAGGCACAACGCTCTATAGAGAGGCTTTTCATGAGTAGATCTACAGGATTCTGGTCAGTCGAGATCTTAACAAGATCAACAAACTTGTCCTCAATGACCCCATGTATGAAGTGATACCTCACCTCAATGTGTTTCGTCTTCGCATGGAAGATCTTGGCTAACTGAATAGCACCTCATAGAATCCGAATGCACTGTAGAGATAGCATCAATACCAAGGTCAGCAACTAAACGACCCAACCAAATGGCCTCCTTGCAAGCCTCAGTGGCTACAACATACTCGGCCTCTATAGTAGAAAGGGCCGTGCATTTCTGCACCCTGGACATCCAAGAAACAGCACCTCCAGCATAGGTGAATACATAGCCGGAAGTGGACTTCCTACTATCTGCATGTTCTGCATAATCAGAATCAGTGTACCCCATGACTCCTGTATCTTGGCTACCATAGCATATGCACACATATGCAGTGCCCTTCAGGTACCTCATGATACCCTTCATGGTATCCCAATGCTTCTTGCCAGGTGTAGCCATATAGCGTGCCACAACACCAACTGCAAAGGCAATATCTAGACGAGTGGCTATCATGGCATACATAAGACTACCCACTACGGATGCATAGGGAATCTTGACCATCTCGGCCCTCTCCTCATCTGTCTGCAGACAATCAGCCTGTGATACCTTCACATATGAAGGCAATGGACAACCAATAGGCTTTACGTCCTGCATGCGGAAGTGCTCAAGGACTTTATGAATGTACTCCCTCTGTGACAAGTAGAAGAGTCCCTGATACCTGTCGTGTCTAATGCGCATACCAAGTATGTGAGCGGCCTGTCCCATATCTTTCATCTCAAAGCTCTTCTTGAGTTGAGCCTTAAGAGCATCTAGCTCATCATGAGCTTTCCCTGCTATCAGCATATCATCCACATAGAGTACCAAAATCAATAAAGAACCATCATGGGCTTTCTTCGTATAAAGACATGGATCCATAGCACTCCGGCTGTAGCCCTGTGACTGCATAAATGCATCAAACTTATGATACCACTCCCTAGGTGCCTGTTTCAAGCCATAAAGACTTTTCTTCAATTTGCATACTAGGTGCTGGTTGCCAGGTTCTACAAAGCCCTTAGGTTGCTCCATATAAATCTCATCATGCAAGTCCCCATGTAAGAAAGCCGTCTTGACATCCATCTGTTATAAATCCAAGTCAAGCTGAGCAACCAAAGCCAAGACTAGGCGCATGGTGGTCATCTTAACCACAGGAGAAAAGACCTCGTCAAAGTCCACACCATGCTCATGCTTAAAATCATTTGCTACCAATCTAGCCTTGTATGCCAGCTTGGAGTGTCCAGGGGTACTTTTTAGCTTGTACACCCACTTGCATGGCAAAGCCTTCGTGCTCGTAGGCAAGGAAACCAAATATCAAGTGTCATTCTTATGCAGGGGGTCTATCTCAGACTACATAGCCCTCTCCCAGGGGTGACTGTCACCCCTGCGCATAGCCTCATCATAGGTGAAAGGCTCTCTTGCATCAGTAACCAAGACATAATGCTTCGAGGGCTGAAATCTATCAGGTGGACGTCTGTCTCTAGTAGACCCTCTCACGGTAGGCTCTGTTGCCTACCCAGCTCCATGTCTAACACCCTGACCATGAGCATCTGCTGCAGTTGTAGGCTGTCCAACTAGCTGTGCGGGAGCTCTCGACTCCTCCTGAAATATGACCCTATGGATCTCAACAACTCTCTTAGGCTGCCTATGCATTTTGTCTTCATGGAAGATTACATCATTACTGTAGATGACTTTCCACGCTTGCGGATCCCAGAGATGGTAACCCGTCTTGCCCGCATCCCCATAACCAAGGAAAATGCATTTGACACTCTTGGGATCCAGCTTACTTCTCTTGTCCCTAGGCACATGGCAAAATGCCTCATGTCCAAAGACACGGAGATACGCATAAGAGGGAGGTTTTCCAGTCCATACCTCCTCTGCAACCTGGAAATCCAAACCACTAGAGGGTGATCTGTTTATGATATGCATAGTTGTACTAACTGCCTCAGCCCAAGAGCTCTATGGTAGGTCTGCATGGCTAAGCATACTGCGTACACGCTCCTGGATGGTTCTATTCATTCGCTTAGCCAAACCATTCTGGGGGGGTGTAGGGGGTGGTCAACTAATGCTTAATACCCCTCTCATCACATAACTGCTCAAAAGCACGTGAGACATATTCACCCCCATTATTTGTCCTTAGGCATTTTAGCCTATACCCAGACTAGTTCTCAACCAATGCAAGCCATCTCTGAAACACAGCCAAGACATCGGATTTCAGCTTAATGGGATAAGCCCAAACTTTCCGTGAAAAATCATCTATGAACGTAACAAAATACTTTGCATCACCCATAGACTACAAGGCATTGGCCCACAGACATCCAAATGTACCAATGCCAAGGGCTCACTCATGCGTGGCCTGCCAGACTTCTTATGCATAGACCTAGTCTACCTGCCATAAAGACAATGCTCACATGAATCAAAACATGCATAATTAAGGGGCAGTAAGTACTGCAAACCAGAAAGAATTTTCATTCCCTTCAAAGACATATGGCCCAAACGGGCATGCCAAAGAGATACATGTGGGATAGAACCCACAGACAAAACATGATCAAGGGAAGAAGCTGATACAATGAAGGGGTAGAGACTGCCAGCCTTGGCACCTCTCGCAATCACAAGTCTGCCACGAGTGATCTTCCATGTAAAGTTTTCAAAACATACATGATATCATGTGTCATCAAGCTATCCAGCTGACATGAGACTGTGTGTCAAAGCAAGTATATGACGTACATCCTGCATAACAAAACTGCTACCAGAAGGAAACTGCACCCTAACATCACCAATGCCCACAATATCAAGAGAGCTGTCATCACCCAAGTGCACAGAACATATATAGAGTGTATCTTTGTCATCTGCGAAGCACTAGAAGAAGCTGCTAGGATATAATCATCATCATCAACATTCTCAGGCTGCATAACATTGATCTCTTCAATTTTAACACTGGACTTTGCAGGTACTATGCTACGATCAGAAGACTTATCCTACACTTTGTATTTCCCCTTATCTTTGCGCCTTTCATTGTGCAATTCATGGCATTGTGGCCTAATATGGCCATTTTTCCCACAATGGTGACAAGTAACATCTGCATTCCTGCCACGGGATTTGCTACGTGACTTCCCATGAGACTTGGACTGAGATTTCTAAGAATCCCGTCCACGGCCACTACCACTGTCATGCTTTCCATATCCATCATTCATGTCTCTAACTGTCAAAGCCAAGCCATTCCTCATTTGGCATAGTTGCAGGCGGATGCCCGCTTAACCTCAAAGGTTTGATCTGCGATTTCTGCAGCAACACCTGCCAAATCTGGCTCTTCCAATAAGAGTAATTCATACCATCAAGCTTAGTGATGTTGAAAATAGCATGATTAGTGGAGGAACTCGCCATAATGAAGGCTGGAAGACTATAGACAGTTCAAAACTGCTTGTTGTTTACTGCAAAAAAAAGACAAAAAAATCACAAAAATCAGGGAAAAATGGCGAAGAAAGTGAAACCAAAGCTGCTGCCCACCAAGTACTAGTGAAAGTACATCATTTCAGAGTGTTTCAGCATGAAAAATCCATGCCAGTCCATACATATATGCTTGTTGTAATAAATTCAGATTTCAGTAAAAGAGAGCTAATCGTGCCAAAATCGGATCCCAAGGCAATTAGATACTGCCAAGACCAAAGCCGGCATCATGTGGGCATAGCATAAGCATATGACGGTCGATAAGCATGAAACCAACACCCAAGTATGTCATACAAACATCTGCTAGTGAGTAGGCACACCCCCCAAGCAACGGGGCAAAGTGTTCTTGCCACTACCAAAACATGACACAAGTAGGTGTCAGTTCACAAATATACGGATCCAAAACTGAGACTTAGCTCATAAGCATACAGTGAACCAAGACATATGATGTATCATCCCAAAAGGTAAGAAGTCCCAAAGTCTCAAGTATCTCTAACTGCTCAATAGCATGCAACAGCTCAATGCATAAAAGTACCACCTACTCAATGTCTGATAAGCATTCAACAATGCTCCCACTGGCACAAAAGCCATATGTACGAGCTCAAGAGCTCAAGCCAAGGCAAGACACAATGCCAATGACATAAGTCCAAGACAATACATCAATAGTACATCCCGAACATATATGCGCTAGAGCATCTGTATGTAGCATCCATAAGCATATAAGACATCAGGTACATCCCAAGATACAACTTTGGCAAGCCAATAAGTAGCTCAAGTGTCCAAGGTCAAGCCAAGACCGAGCTCCAGTAGCAATAGGCTCCAAACAATGTAATTAGAATGTAGTAATGGCATAGGCTAAGCATGTTAAGACCGGTCAGACATAAGCAACATACATGCCATAAGTACATCCAAGACGGAGCATCCAAATGCTTTGCAAAGCGAGCTCAAGCTCAACCAACGATCCCGAATCAAAACCAAGCCCTATGTCGAGCCCCAAGTGTCAATACATCACCATATATGTTTGAAACATAGCCTGAAAAGCCTATGCATAAGTATACATGAATAAAATGACTTCAGTCCAACTGTGTACAGCAGTGATTTATTGTTCAAAAGTGAGAATTTCAGCACCAAAATCAGCTCCAAATGGTTGCCAAACAATAGGCATACATTCTCCTAACATCCGGGCATTAAACGGGACCAACCGAGCATCAAATGACAATGCCAAAGAAGCTGTAGCATCAAATGTCAGTGTAACACTGTCATAAACTGCATGTGGACTGTTATGACAGTCCCAAAATAGTGTTAAATCAGTCCAAATGCTATGCCAACACATCAACCATCAAAACCAAGCATCAAAGCATGTTCATATGCCCGAAATGGAGCCTTTTCAAGTGCCAATGGAGGGGGAGAGCTGTTGTTGTGACTGTAAATGCTGAAGACACATATGGGAGGGCTGCGTGATTCTGCCAACTGTAAATGCTAATCTTGGGGCTGCAAAAAATGGTGGCCAAGCTTCAGAGGGGTCCGGTGAAAGCCGAGGAAGGTCTCAAACAAGCTCAAGCAAGTCTTGTTCAAAGGCAAGTGAGATATGAAGCAAGGGAGCTTCAATGGTGGCTGCCCCAATCTTGTTTACAGCCTGTGAGACTTGAGAACTGAAGTAAACCCTAAAGAAAATGATCAAATACCTCTGATGTAATGCCTTGAAGGTGCCCAACAATGCCGAGAAGGTGTTGGGGAAGTCAGGGAGTGACGGGAGCTCGAAGGAGTCGGATATGGCTGCCGGGAAGGAGACCCAATGCAAGTAGGGAGTCGATGGGATGCTGAGAATGCCACAAACCAAGCTCAAGAGTCGAAAAGCAAAGCTCTGATACCAGTTGAAAGGGAGCAACAGATCGAAGATTGGACTCGAGAGCTATGGCGGGAGAGCAAGAGCAAGAAAGGGAGAGACTAGAAATGGGAACTCCAACAGTCACAATGTGTGACTGGGCCTTCCTTTATTCAAACTGTCACTAAAAGAATAAAGAAGAAAGTGACGGTGATAGGTGCCCACCACCTGCAATGTGCAGTGGCGGTAAATGTCAGTGTAGTAATACACGGGTGGCTAGGTAGAGGTGCCTTTACCCCCAACAAGGGTGAGACTAGTTTTGAAAACTTGGAGAGAAAATTAGAGCTAGCTTGGAAGATGTTGAGTGTGAAATATGTTGGTTTTTGGATTGATTTTTTGTTGTTTTTTATGATAAATGGTTGTTTATTTTGAAGTGTTTGGTTAAGTTTGAAGGGTTTTTGATGGTTTTTGATGAGGATGTTTGGTTTTGTAAGGTCCGATTTTCTTCTGTTTTCTTCTGTTTTGTTTCTGTTTTGGTAGTAGAGATGGTGGAATGAATGTTTTAAGAGATGATTGAAGTTGTGTGAAGAGGTTTATGAAGTATTGAATTGGTTTTGTTTTGGTTTTTATGATTTTTATGGGTTCTGTTGATCTTCTGTGAAGTTCTATAAGCTTCTATAGCTATGTTGTTCTGTACTTCTGTTGCTCTGTGGTTCTGTTCTGTTGTTCCTGTTGAGTGTTATGATGGATGTGTGGATATTTTGGAAAGTGTTTTTGTCTTAGAAAAGGATGAATGGAAGCTCTATTGAAGCTAATTGAAGTGAAGAAGTAACTGGTAAAGATTCACAGAAGGTTACAGAAGACAGTGACAGAAGACAGATCTCACAGGACACTATGAAGTCTATGGTGCCCCTTATACCATTCATACGTTTTGGAAGGTGTATCCACGACCTAAGAGAGGAGTATTATGTGTGATTATTGAGTATTGTAGTGAGGATATGATGTACTATTGATGGAGCGAGAGAGAGAGAGAGAGAGAGAGAGAGAGAGAGAGAGAGAGAGAGAGAGAGAGAGAGAGAGAGAGAGAGAGAGAGAGAGAGAGAGAGAGAGTCAGAGATAGTCAATTCTATCAAAACAATGTAATTGTATGTGAGAGATTGAGAGAGAGAACTATGAAAACATTGAAGATGAATACTATGTGATTTATTTCCATTCAAAGATGGTGTATTAATTGTGTTCTTTGTTCTTTTGATGGAGATTATGAAGATTATGGTTGATTTTATAAAATCCGTGGGAGATCTACATGATGTTGCATGAAGATTTGTTGTGCCTGGTGTTCTTTTCTTCATTGTGATCATATAAAACTTAATAAAAAAGCTTGTTGATGATGACAAGATAGATTTTCTTGCAGTAGAAACCCTATTTCCTTGGTATCTCTCTTGGGGCTCCATATTTTTGGTGCGCAACCGGGGAAAACTGCCATCAACAAGCACAAACAGAGGCTGAAAATGGAAGAAGTGGCACTGTGGAAAAAGAAGTAAATCAATGGATAGTAGAGTTCCTGCCACTGTTGAAGAATTGCAAGCCTTCATTGCCAAGCCAACATTCTA